>NW_028301711.1:22880000-23505000 GCF_037042655.1 Diuraphis noxia
CTTTCATTATAAAAATGTATGCATATTAAACAGGATTTTTGATTAGCACAAAAAAAATTTTACTACTGTAAAAATATTTAGCTATTTGTCACCTACAAATTTTTTTCCTTGCTATGTAATAGATACTTGTATGTATATATATATTATATAAGTATGTTATTGTTCTATATGGGCCTGAATATGTGCATATCATGTAGTATTATAACCTTTATTAATTAATTATTTTAAAATTACTATTATAAAAGTGTGGTTTTCATTATTTAAGGATATTATGATAAAATAAGTAAAGGTTGATTTAAAGTTAAAGTTAATAGATATCTATGAATTCAATATTTTCCTAAACTTTTATTAGTAAATACACCTAAAATAATTAATTTATCTAATAGATGTTAAATATTAAATTATAAATTACACCTAGGATCTGGTCTATTATACAACTATTATTGAAATACATTAAAATACTTAATCAATCAAATGTTTAATTAATTTTTGTTTTCAAATACCTACTTTGATTGAATACTATTAGATCTACACAATAGACTGTGTCTAGTAAAAATACACCTTTAATAATTTAAGAAATTTTATTTTGGATTTTAGAATAAGGTACCTATAATATGCATTATATTTATAGAAGAACGGTAAGATAAAAATTGATGAGTGATACAAATTACCTACTTAATAGTTATCTTTTTATTCAATTGTGAAATTGTAAAATTTAACTAGACTTCATGTTTTTTATAGCACATGACCTCGAACTATGTGTCACTAAAATTGAGTAGGTGAAAAAAACCTAATTTTAACTTATAACTAATGATTAAAAAAAATAATTATAATACATATATCTATCAAGGTCAAAATATTTTTATAATGTTATTTTAACACTCAATTTGTTTTTTTTCTAATTTTATGAATATTATTTAAAAATTGATATGAAAAATACACTATAGAAATATTTTAAACGTATAAGAAGTTCTTATATTTTGCAATGATAAAAAAAACGTTTTACCTGTTTTTTGAATACACATTTGTATAAGCTAATCGCCTATAATTCATTAACGTTGCTCTGGGCATGGCTTCAAACTAACGAAAATCGATCAGCTACGAGGAACCTTTGACATAACGTTACGTAATTATTAATAATGCTGAGTTAATAACAATTTGTATTATTTTTAATTTTACTACCAATTACCATTAGTACTATTCAGTACTATTAACTTTTGTTTGTGTTTCTAAGGCCTAGAGGCTAGGGCGCCGATAGTAGGATGACATTTTTGGTCGAAAACAATTTATGATAACTTATCAACAACCATGATGATAATCATGGCGCGATACCAACAACAGTTGTTGTTATTGTGTACTCCCCACAATCAATAGCATAAACGAAAGAATACGCCAGTATGTCCAATAGTATTTTCTTCCAATAATCATATTTAAACACCTAAGACCTCTAAATAAGAGTCTTAATAGTTCAAAATTATAAATATATATGCATAGCGCACAAGTGCTCAACTACTGAGTTAGAAGTTTAAAACATTTTCAGTAATATTTTTATATTAAACACCATACGAGACTACTAGTGTGTAAGTATGGGTAAATTTAAGAATTAAAATAATGGTAATTTATAATCAGCTGAGTGACTTTTATTATTATTTATTACCCATATTAATTTTTAAATCCACAAGTTTAGGTACACATTAACTTCATTAATATTTAAAAAGAAAAACGATAAATGATTACAGAAAATTGAAGCTATGCCATATTATGCATTGGCGGTAGGTACCTATAGTGGCTATACTTCAGTAATAGTTTTCATAATTATACAAATCTAATTTGTTTGGACACCTTATAGTAGGTACCTACCTAAGTACTAACTACAAATTAACAATAATTATTATCAGAGTGATCCGAATTTGAACGATGAAAAAGTAATCAAATCAGACTACTCTACGATTCGTGAGAGTTTTTCATGTATCTACTACTAATAGTATAATACGACGACACCACTACTAAAGTACAGACTACAGACATACAGTTCATAGAACAAATCAAACATCTGTCGACTGCCGTGAATAAGTAACAATGAATTTGATTTAAATAATATTTAATTAAGTATTTAAGTCGTAACAGAACGGATATCAATACATTAATAGATATTATTATCGTCCGCAACACGCACACAAGACACAAATATATGGCAACAAAAAATTAAATCAAAATAATGGTCAAAACAAGAATCCGAAATACAGGTTCTAACATTCTATTGAATATCATACAAAAATATCGAAAGTAAATCGATTTTATTATAAATAAATCAAAACAAAAAATGGGAGTTATAGTATAGAAGACAGATTTGAAAAAAAATGGCACAAAATTCGTCCTATTTGATGTGATCACGTCATCACGATTTAAGTCTTTAAGATAATACTACATATCTCAAGTGGGTGACTTTGTATTGAAATTATGGAGTGTTAAGACGATGCACTTGCCCCCCATAGAATTTTAAATTTGTTTTTCCAAAGCATTAACTGTATAATAACACGCCAATTTAGTAAACATAGATTACTTTTAAAATGTAAGCACTAAATTTAAAAAAAAATCTTCATTTATTTTTTAAATTAATTTTGCCCCCTCCCCCTATAAAAATGTACGAGGACAACCGTGTACGGAATATATTAACAAATTCACAAATTTTACCTACGAAAATAATTTTTTTTGTCACCCACTTTTATATATTTTTTTTTATTGATTTAAAACTATAAGTATTAGAAAATATTTCTCCACCAAGATTTAACATTTTATGTCATTAACTTGATCAAATTGACCGTATCTATTGATCTCTTTGCAATTCTTATTATTCTCCGATAGCGGCAACTTGAATATTTTTAATAAAAAATGCAAAAATATAAAAGCCAATGCAAAACAAAATGCTAATACTTCATTAAGTACTCATTAGTGTTTGAAGTCTAAAATATAAGATTTTTTTTGATATAAAATATACTGATGATAATTATTTATCAATTAATATAATTAATATTTAATAATAGTTTATTTTCCATGAGTTATTGTGAGTAGAGTGTCTAGCTATAATATAGCAGTATATAAAATTTTGTTCGTTGAAAAAAAGCTTCAAAGTTTAATAGAAGGCTGTTGATATATCTTAATGATAGTTAAAAAAATTTAAAAATACATGGTAATAATTTTTTTTATCGCATTTAAAATTTGAATTTTGAAAAAATACGTAAAAATCGAGAAAATTTGCAGTTTATTTTAAGTTAGGAATTCATAAAAATGTATCTTATTATATCTAAGATTTGAAAATTCAATATAAAATTCTTCACGAGTTTGTCTATTTTTATCAAATTAAAAATGTATATCAAAAAATCAAATTAAATTTTTATGAGCATTTGAATTTCAGCATTGGATATTCAGTATTCACTCAATTTCTGGTATACCGATATTTTTATTTTTATGTTATTCAAAATCGAATAATTGTAGACTTTAAATTTACACTATATGTTTATTTTATAAATTTCTATATTTTCAAATATTTTGAAAATATTTCAACAATTTTTAAGTTAGGTATATATAGACATTTGAAATTTTTCGTTTTTGTTATTTTTTTATTCTGTTAATGTCAATAAAATTTTATTCGTTGAGTCAAAAAATTTGAAAATTTAACACAAGGTTTCCCATAAGTTTAAATAATAGCAGTTGGAAAATATTAAAAATACATAGTCACGTTTTTATAACCATTGAAAGTTCAAATTTGACAAAATGTATTTAATTGAAAATTAACTAATTTTTTAGTTGTTAAAAATGTATAAAACATTTACATTGTATAGCTAAGGATTGGAAATTTAATACAAGGTTCCATGTAAGTAATGAATTCTGCTGCAAAAAATAAATCTAAGAACTATACAAACACAGATTATAGTTATTTTAAGTTCAAATTTGGATGAAATTATATACTAAATAATCAAGAATGACAATTTTAATTATACTGTTGTAATTTAAAAATATTTTTCATGGCTACTTAAAATTTCTACATTAAACTTTATATTTTAATATTTAATGTCGTTAATGACTGAGTGAGTCGGGTTCATAATGAATCTGATTTGATTAATTTGAAATTTATTTTATAGGTTTTTTTTTTTTTAGAAAAAATAACATTATAATTAATATAGTATAAAATATCCTAGACTGACAAACCGTCTCCGATTAGAATCGTTTTTCGTACCTATACAATGATATTATATTATTGAATTCAAATTTAATATCACCCATTACAGTAACCCACTTGTAAACTACTGTACAGCAGAGTGACATCCCCTTAGCCGTTAAAAAAAAAAAAAAATGAATTATTTAAAATGATTGGTTAGTACTGTCAAAAAAATTAAATCGCTATGACACAGGCAAAGTTCTTCCCTATGCGTCGTGGAATTTCGTTAATTCTGCGAATAAATACAGAGGGAGTAAATGCTCTGAGTAAAGCTGATCCGCTCAAAACAATTTTTGATACGTTGTACCTATACGTTTGTAAGACGGAAACAACACATGCGGATCATGTGGCATCATAAGAAAAATACTGATATTAAATTCAGAGTGAAAACGTACTTTCTTTCTGTTTTAGAATTTTGAAAACAAATAGTTGATCGTAGATATTTTAATATTTTAATAAAATTTTACTGATTAATGATTACTTATATAACTATAACACTCCGAAGTCCGCTATAGTATATTGATGTAAGGCGTGCTTTGAGCGAAAATGTATACGCTTTTCATTTTTGATCGGTGGTGCCGTTAACATGTGTAGGCGTGCAGTGCATGAGAGTATAGTCCGATAGCCGCATATTACAAGGATACCAGCACTAGTCATCATTAACGACTAGCATAAATGCCATGGTCGACGGCAATGAAATTGCATATTTCCTAAATATTACCCCTTAATAAAATAATAAAGACACACCAGTAGGCCCCTTAATACATAATATAGACAAAAGGTAATGACAAAATTAAAAAAAAACACACACATTTCATCATTGTAAAACCAATACATACATCTCCACTCAGAAATTAAAATATTATTAATATTTTTGCGTTATGTATATGCAGTACCTAATATATGGCTAAATGGTACTTCCTCATTTCAGTTTTTGTTAAAGAAAAATTGACCATTACAATTAATTAGTTATTAAAATGTGACTTAACACTATGATTGAACGATACTACCTAATTTGTATATATTGTATATTTGTATAAATATCTCTGATTATTTTACCAAAAGTGTAAGCTACCTACTTTAATTATATGGTTGTGAACTTGGGAACTTGGTTGGGTTTTGGGTGGGTTAATTATTTTGAAATTTTGCATTCCACTCTAATTCATAATAAATTAGAAAATTAGCATAGTAACTACGATTTCTTAACTCTCCAATATTTTAATATACCTATAGTAGGTACCTATACCATTATATTATATTAGGTACCTCGGTTATTTTTAAATAACAATCAGAGACGTAAACATAATACTTATAAGTTATAACTAATAAATGTTGAAAAATGTAAGAATTTTTGTTATCATTCACTACCTATTTATAAAAAAATAGAATTAATATTAATCTTAGATACTGTTATAGGTAATATAAAATATTTCAATTAGGTAGTCACCTCCTTATTATAATGTTCATTTCATGATTTATTTGTTTAGGAAGCTCATTAAAGAGGTTGTCTCTATCAGTTTATTTATTTACATGACCTAGTTTCTAGAGGTGAACGAAACTACCCTGTAATATGACTTATTTTTTTCAACAAACATTCGTGCGTAGTATACCTACACGAAACCTACGTCGCGTGATTGTTAGTAATGTTCATATGATATATAATATTACTTGATTTTATGTTTAATAGCAGTATAAATAATATCAAAAATTAAAATTATAAAAACTAGTGAAATGAAATATGACAAACCGACAGTTACTTGATTTAATATTCGATTATTTTTTCGATAGGTAATATAAGTGCAGAAAGTAGAAGTAGTTTTGAGTCGGGTTTCTAAAAGTTATACTTATAACGGCATGTTGATGACCAGACACGATGATCTTAACCACAGTATACATTATAACGCACAACATTTTGTTAATTACGATTTGTAATGGTCTCAATATATACAACATTGATACAGGTCCAAAGAATAACGATACAGTTGGTAAGTAATAAAAAAAATTTTTTTAAGTCGTTCAAAATTATATTATGAATTATTATAATTTATTTTTGTGAATTATTTTACTTAGCTATAATAATAAACCCAGAGTTTACCGCAAGCAAAAATAATGAAATTTTGAATACCATTAATGGACACATTTACAAATTAAAGCAAGATGTATTTAAACAAGCTGGAGTGTCCGTTGACATTTATACAAAAACTAACATTAAACTTTCGAGAGGTAAGGCAAAGTCAAATTGTATATTTTTTTATAAAAAATACAATTTAATTTAATGTCTTATATTTAGTTATAACTAGAACACGGATTTAAATGCAAAGTGCATATTTTTTTGGTTGATCTTAGACAATGGTTTCCAAGTACATAATTCATTTTATATAACGAATATTTCAAAAATAAAAATATAATATTTAGCATTTTTTTTGCATATTTCAGCCTTTTTTCATTTTTAGAATATTTTAAGCATTTTTTTGTTTGTAATCCATATTTGTTCAATATGCTGCACATATTTAGCGTACTTATTAATGCATGTTTTAATACCTTATATGTTTAGAATGAATAATATTGCCCCCAAAACATACCTGCGTGTCCACATCATAGCAGCATCAAGTAAATTTTTCCAATTTTTCTAATTTTCAATTAAAAAAAAATAATAATAATGAATAATTATATTTTATTTATAAATTTCAAATTAAAATATCAAACTGTATAAAAAATTTATTATATAAATTACATTTTGGTTATTTTTTAAAGCATATTTGTATGGTTTTAACTTTTTAAATGCATTTAAATCCGGGCTCTAATTATAACCCAAGGAGCAAGGATACATAAAACAGTCTTAAAAACGACTTCGTTCATTTAAGTACAATATTGTCTATACTCTTCCAGTGGTGTAATTTGGTCATGACTGTGAGTGGGGAAGGATTGAAATATTTACCTACAATACCCCCTTACTAAAAAAAAACTGTCGGTTTATGTTCATTAAAAACTCAACTACACCATTGTGATCTATAATATATAAAATGTAATAAGATATAATAATAAATAAAGTTTTAAAATGTATTTAGTTTTGAGTAGATTAGTGGAATGATCAGTATATTATACTATACTCAAAATTTCGAACTTCAAAAGGTTATAACTTTTAAACAAGATCTCGCGACAAATTTCGATTGTACCATTGTAATTAATTCGTTGAAATATGTGTTAGTATATAGTTTTCCGAAAAAATTACAAAAATCACTTACGAGCTAAACTGCATTGTCATGTATAGTACTCCTCATGTACCTCGCATGGATGTATATGTGTGGATATAACCCCTCCCTTCATTATAACGCCACTGATAAAGTCAAGATATAGAACGTGAATTGCGAAAATAATTAGGTTTCAGTCACATATAGTGCTTGATAGCACACCTGTGTGTAAACTTTTTTAGGCGAGCCACGGAAAACTATTTATATACCATTGAATTTTAAATTATAATATGCATAATGTATATAGTATACAACAGGCGATGTTTAGCAGTGGCGTAATTATGGCGTGAAGAAAGGATGGTGATATGGGGATATCCCTCGAGCCTTTTTTTAAATAATCATAATTTAATTCCAGTAAGCAATTGATTTTAAGATTTTAAAATAAGAAATAAAAATGTATGGACATTATTAAACTTGAAATTTCTTTTTATTTTAATAATTTAAATCTACGATACCTCAACAATTATAATATATGACAAGAAAATTGTATGGCTCATAGTTAAAACATAACTTTGCAGAAAACCATTATTATACCATTGCCTCATTTAATTTATAATAAAAAATTAATATAATACTATTGATCTATGAAATTTAATGATCACGGATGTGTGAAGGGCTTATCCCCCTACTAGGACGATAATATAAACTTATACCCCACCCTAGGCCCCAGAATCAATTCCAAATTACGTCACTGCTATTTAAGATACTTACCTTATGAGTTTATATAATACAGATAATAAATATAATTGATTTTTAACTTTAGATATGGTCACGATATTCATTGTATCATACTGTGAAGACATTTGGGATTTATATTATAAAGCTGAATTTGAAGGATTAAATGGATTACTATATATTTCAATTACAGGTTATGTATATATTTAAAAGTTAACATAATTAATTAGGAAACAACTTTAAACATTAGGTATACGTACAATTTTTATATCAATTGTTAAATTAAATATTTTGATGCGTATTTTAATGGACAGTAGCAAGTAAAGTTTAGGCAATATATCAGATAGGTATAGATACTTATATAATATCTATATTTTTTAATAAAATACAATAATAATCAATAGGTATAGTTCAATAAAATATCAGATAATTTTCAAAATTGATAAGTTAAGATAAATCATTCTATAGCGTAAAAATAGTATACCTACTATTACGAATATGCAAAACAAAAAACAACAGACACCCGTAGAGAAGTAGCTCTCTATATAGGCGCAAAATACTTTTAGTGAAAATATAAGTCTTGAGGTAGCTTCGTTCGCTTTCGTACTTCTGTCGATGAATATTAATCAGATCTTAACCACTTAACCTTTCATTTACCATTCAGTTTCTCAGTTATATCTTTAAACGACGTAAAGTACTAAAAATATAAAGACAAATTATATATTCAAATAAGTTGATCAAAGCGAAACAGTAATTTCCAACAACTGCATATTGGTCATTGAACACTATAGCCTGATGGCTGATGGCACAAATATATGTTTAACAATAATGATTTAATAATTCCTTAGATACTGATTGCCCGAGACTACCAGTAGACGAGGCAATTACTATTCCTTTGACTGCCCATCATTCGGAACTTTCTCAAATGATGTTGGATTTAAGAATGTCAAATGCGTTTTCATGGAAATCAGCAATTTTAATGCATGATAATTCTATTAGTAATTGTCTTTGGCTATTGACACTAAGAACAAAATACTTTACATCGATTCAACATTAAATCATTTACAAATTTTTATTTCAGGTGATAGCGTTTTACAACATATTGTAACATCATTGACAAAATACTATCCAAGTAATGTTTTTTCACCATCCATAACTATTTTTGAAATTTATACGCAAGGATCTGAGTGGAAAAGGTTTTAAAAATTGATACTTTAATAATGTTCACTAACACGAACTCTACTCGATACATACTATTATTAATATTTTAGATATCCAGTAAAAATATACAGGGTGTCTCACGATGATCTGACATATGAAATAACTTTTGTTGAAAAATATTTAAAAATGTTATTTTATATATACTTCACAGACTCTTACGATACATTTTAATATAATTTTTGTATTTTTTATTTTTTAATACTGAAAATAAAAACTTAAAAATTGGTAAAAATTTTTTTGGATAAATTCAAAATAGCCTATTTTTGAATCTGATCATAAGAACAATGTTTATGATAAAAAGATTTATGTATGTCAAGTAGTTTATTTTTTAGAATTTTTTTAAGATTCAATATTTTTTTGGTTAAATTAATTTGGAACGTAATAACTTTTTAAAAAATATGATGTTTGAGAATTTACTAATATGAGTATATTTCTTAAATTATTTACTTATCATATTATAATATTAACAATTTTTGTCATATTTTTAATTAGCATAATTTTTTTTTTTAATCTTTCTGATACACTCTTTATATATACATTTTTAATATATAGACTATATACATATACAGTCTACCACGGGGGTGTCCGACGTTTTGTGAAGACTGGGCCACATCATCAGGTAGAAGTTGTTGTGGGCCACATACTTTTTTTTAATAATAATACATTCAAATTTAATAAATAAATTATATTCTAGATTAAAAACACGGACGTGTTGTTTATGTTTATATATTTTATATAATATGTTAATATAATATAAATAATAATATATTTATAATATTATATTATAATATATTATGTTAATATATTTATTTAATATGTTTACATTTTTTTTAATTGTATTTATTGTTGTTTATGTTTATTCTTAAAATAAATTTGTTCTCGTAATATTAATATATTATATACAATTAATTCATGGTTTTTAAATTGAAGCGAGGGCCACATCAAAATCTACAATAATGGGCCGCATGTGGCCCGCGGGCCGTGGGTTGGACACCCCTGGTCTACCATCTATATTCTATACTAATATATTTGTTATATAATTTATAGTAATATATTAAATTAGGACTTTCTATTTGATACATAATAATTGAATAAATAAATTTAAAATAAAAACGTAATTAAATACAATAAAAGATACCTAATAAATTTCAGATATGTTAAATTTGGTAATACCTATACCGCCTATAACTGTACTAATTTTAGATTCCGATACTGTATTGACGTGACACAATATCAATATTGTGATTCACGGGCCTGCTAAAGTATTTTAGAATTTTAGTGTCAGGTTTATTATATTTTATTTTGAAACATGTTTTTTCACTTTTAATAAATTATAATTTTCTAATTAATGGAAGAATTATTTTAAACCAAAATAAAAAGGATAATAATACTATATAATAATATATAATATATACATAATACATATTATACATATTATACAGTGAAACCTAGCAATGTCACCTGTAGTTGACACTTTTGATGGTCCCGTGAGCTTTAAAGTGGCTAGGTTTCATTGTGATATAATTTTTAATTTACCTTGATAATCCGGATGATAGGGTATGTTATTTTAAATAACTGATGTATACAACTACAGGAACTACTTATTTTAACATCACTGTACCGTTTATCAATTGATTTTAAAGACACGTTTAAGTGTAAAATAACTTTAATTTTAAAATAACCAAATCAATATTTTAATAATAATAATTGTCTTTTTTGTATTACATTTGTCATTTGTTCTGCACCCTACACTGCGCATACAAATAATCTTTCTTTATCGTATATTTTGAAGGAGAAAATTATTTATGGAAGATCTCGAACATTTCTTAAAAATGAGCGAAATTAATTCAAATTATATTTGCGTTGTTAGCGTCCATTATGTACCATTAATCATAGACGTGGTAAGTATTATTATATTCAAAGAATAAAATATAGCATACTAGAGTGTAAAAGTATTTTTTATAATTTTAGGCTAAATCATTGAATTTGATGACTGCTGAAAATAGTTGGCTAATTGTTATTCCAGATATAGATTCATCTAAAACTAATACATCATCATTTACAAATCTGTTAAGCGAAGGAGAAAATATATCTTTTATTTACAACTCTACAAAACCCGATACCAAATGTATTGTAAGTTTACAAAGATCATATTTTAATACCTTAATAAAATCCTACAATTCGTTAGAATAATACTAGTGACATTTAAACAAAAACATGAAAACACGTTTAAAATTTGTGTTTTATGAAAAAAAATTAAAATTGAGCAAAATAATATTTAGGTAGGTATAACAATATATTTAATACTATGTTTAGCCCATTATTTAATGCTTAATTCGACATCCAAATATTACGCAACTAACATATAAAATAAAATAAAAACATTTTACACATTTTTCAACAATGACGACGACCTTCTAGTGGTTCGATTTAAAAAAATTAAAGATTTTCAATTTGATTAAGAAGTTTACTTTTCATCGGCTGGAACATAATTAATATTCAATATTTTTATCAGTTAGGATAAATTAAATACAAAAAAGCGGGTAATTGGATATCGCTCTGCTGTACAGAAGGTAAACTGTAAGTGGGTAACTGTAATGAATGGTATTTAATTTGAATTCAATTATATGATATCATTATATGTATATGAAAAACTATTCTGAGCGGAGACGGTTTGTAAGTCTAAGATATTTTATACTATATTAATTATATTGTTATTATTTTTAAAAAAATGTAGGTACCTATAAAATAAATTCCAAATTAATCAAATCAGATTCATTATGTACCCGACTCACTCAGTAATTAGAATATAAAGTAAACTCTAAAAATTTCAAGTGTCGACGAACAATATTTTTAAATTACAAAAATATAACCAAAAAAAATTGGTTAGGTTAGGTTATTTAGTATGGAATTTTGTGCAAGTTTGAACTTAAAATAACTATTTAAAAAAAATGTTTGTACAGTTTTTAGATTTTTTTTGTTACTGAATTAGCTAATTACGTAAGACCTTGTTTTAAATTTTCGATATTTAACTACAATAGTTGAACGTTTTATACATTTTTAACAACTAAATAATTTATAAAATTTTCAATTTCATAAATTTTATCAAAATTTAAGTTTGAAATGCTTTAAAAAAAAATTGTGACTATGTACTTTAATACTTTTTAACTGTCATTGTAAGGAGTATGGTATTAAATTTTGAAGCTTTTTAACCTTTTTTTATTGACTTTAATACGTAGAAAAAAAACGAAAAAATTTAAATTAAAAATGTCTATAAATCGCTTACAAATATTTGAAATATTTTTAAAATGTAATCAAGTATATAAAATACCAATATAAATATTCAGTGTAAATTTCATGTGTACACGGTAATTTGTCTTAGAGTTACACCAAGATCCAAAATCCGAATTTGCGTAAAAATTCCCGTTTTTCCTGAATTTTTCTTTGCTTTTCCTGAAAATTTTGAAAACTGATGTGGATTTTATCCTCCCCGATATACCAACTACATTCACTTTCCCACCGGAAAAGCTACTGAAGCTGAAAATTAAACTTTATTTCGACAACTTTTTGTGTAGACTGACACAAAAAATAAATAAATAATTAAATTAACAAAAAAACACACATCACTGTAAAATCAATACATTCGTCATTTCACTCTGAATCTGAAAGTAAAATCCTTATTTTTCTAGAACTTACCTATAATATACGAGGATTCTTAATAAGAGGTAAAACAATATATTTTGTCCGGAAAGTATTATATATTGCCTATACTAAGCCCCTTGCAAAATGTCAATGATTCATGCTCAATTTTGAATTACAACTTTACAAGTAATGTAATGAATAATTGACCAATAAACCAATATTATTGTTGGTACTTATACAACTATAAATTAAGTGAATAATCCTATAATGCAAAAAATATTGATCAAACATTAATTATTTTGAGTTTGTTGCATTTTTATTTATTTGTAATTTGTATGTATGATATTATATATTAAAATATAATAAAAAAATATATTGAAATAATCATAAAGTATATATTAAGGTAATATGCATTCTTGTTGTCGTCAACCATATGAAAATTAGGTAGTTTGAGTGTGCTTATAAGCAGGCCAAACTTTCGACTTTGTATATCACAAGTGTCTTACAAGTTGTATATAAATCAGTATTAAATTGAATTTAAAACTAAGTTAACCCTAACCTAACATGACCTATTAAAAAGTATAAATTACATCAATTTTTTTTTTACATCAATATAAAACCAAATCTTATTATTATGAAAGAGTGTACCCGTATGTAAACTAGGTATTTAGGTACTAAGTACTAGCCACTAGGTAATTACCATATTATAATGAACGTGATTTATCGGTGTTCGAATGTAAAACACATACACATATCATTTGAAAATCAATACATTCATGGTTTATCGTTTCATTCAAAATCTAAAAATAAATCTATTATTTTTGTATAACATATTTATTCAATACATTAAATTAGCATTTTTCGTGTAGGTAGCAAAATAAAAGAATAAAAGTATCATATTAATTTTGCCATTTGGCACTAACTTCATTCTACATATATATGATATTTATAAGTGCCTATATTTTAAACCATTATTAAGTGTTCAATTAACTTATAATCTTGAACGTATTTTCATTATTGTGAAACTTAAGTAGAAGGATTTTTACGTTTTTCACCCACATTATGATAAAAAAAATTTGCTGACAATATTTAATACTTACCTATATAATTTGAACTGTTTACTTTACTGTGGAATTTTATACTTTAATCTATTTAAAGGGCGGTATCTTGTGTTTGGTGGATGAATTAATGTCTGTGTTCATAATGGCCTTCAGTGCATTGATTCAACAAGAATTAGAGTTATCACAACGAGTATCAGAAGAAGAATGGGATGAAATTAGACCGTCAAAAATTGATAGGAGACAATCGATGGTATCGTTCATTAAGGTAAAATTGAACAATATAATCAAGTAAAATGTGTAGTAGTTATTACTATATTAGACTATTTACTTACAACTTGTGAACTTTTACATCAATAATATAAATATATATTTATAATATGCAAATATTGCATAATATTAAAATTAAAAATGATAATAATGTCATATTATGATATTATCAAATATTGTAAATATATGATATGAATCACATGCAGAAAGTACTCTTTAGCCTTATTTTAGAGTCTAGTTCATAGGCGTGTCCACGGGTCATGCCTGTCATGCACAGGCATGACCTGCAAATTTGATCAAATTTGCATAGTACATTTTGATGCATAATATGAACCTTTTTTTCTCAATTTCTATTTTCATATTAAATTTTTTATTTTTCATCATGTGTATAATTCAAATCCCCAAACCCTAACAGAAATTTTTATTTTTATTTTTTTTTTTTTTGGGGGGGGGGGAGGATTGGCAGTTTCCCCATCCCCTTCATACGCCACTGTTGTGCATAACCTGCGAATGAGGTCTGGACAATGAGGCCTATGGTCTAGTTGAAAGGGTAATAATTATTTTTTTAAGTTACCTACCCTGTTATTCTTAAGAATATTGAATATACAATAAGCGTTTCTCAACTTTTTTAACACTATACATACAATTTATAGAACTTTCGATACGTCTTTAAATGCCTTGCATTTAGTAAGATATTTTTTTCTTTTTATTAAAAAAGACTTTCTTTTTAAATTATAATTTTTTTTTTCTAAATATTTATTAGAAAATATACAATCTGTAAACATAATTACAATAAGCATATGAGAGAAAAAGATAATATATTGGCAGTGAATACTTGATAGGAATAGTTACCCAGCAGTGACACTCGGCTTTCAAAATTATAATTAGAAATAATAATTGATAGCAGTAGGCAGCTATTGTAACAATGATAAACTAGACGTGAATGTTATTGGTCATTGGTCGATAATTACATAGTCATAATTATCTAATAACTACCTACTATATTGTATGCACTCTTCCCTAATTTGTTTAGGAACAATAATAGATAGTTACGTATTTAATTTTTATATATACCTATAAAAGTTACAACATATAAAATACTTACCTTAACTATATGGTTTTAGTTTTTTGAAAAAATAAATGTATGAAATAAAATAAGTTCTAACTATATTAATCTTATAATATAAATACATGTGACAGATTTAAAAATAAAAACTTTTAAACATATTATTATTATTATTATTTATATGTTATTGTTGACAGTTTCGTTTGAACGAATCAGGTGTATGCGAAACATGCTCATTGTGGCAAATTGATTCTGGCGTTACTTGGGGTCAAGAACATTTTGGTCAAGGATGTTACATTCTTCCGGTGGGTTATTGGAATACAAAAACTGGTTTAAAGCTAACTGAACCACTTTTCATGCATTTGGCAAATGGTTTTAGAAGAATGGCATTACCTATTGCTACATTTAATGTAAGTAGAAATCGAATTTATACTACCTATACTACTAAAAATAAGATTATAATTCTCAAATTGTTCAATATCGAATAGCCACTAATCTATTACTATGTATGAGGTAACACAGCTATCACAATACATCACTACATACCTAGCTCAGAATTATAAAATGTTGTATATTGTCCATTAATTGAAATATATACCTATGGCCGTCTGGACTATATATTATGTAATAAGCCCAAACAGAGTTTGCGATTCGGAGAGACTGAAACCCTAGTATAATGATATAGGATAAGATAAAAAAAAATTAGGAAATATTTGAAGGGGCTAATCGAATTTTTGGGCGGACGTAGCTCCTAAAGCCCTCTCCTATTTGTGGCTATGCCATGTATAAGTTTTTCAATATATAAATATAAATATAAGTTATATTAATAATATTGTGATGCATATATTGACTTACTTTTACATATAAAAAAATAAGTTGGTAGATTATTACATATTGTTATTTGATATAAGTACTCACATAAAATTATAGCCTATAGGTACCTATGGTAGCTATACTCTATAATATTCATTATTCACATTGATTATAAATAATATATATAAAAAAAAGACATTTATAATCAATGTTATATTGCTATGCCTATTACTTATATTATTTCAGAAAACGCAATTATATCATAATTTATAAAATGTCAAGTATTCATATAATGTTTATTGTTTATACTCATACAGTCGCTGGTACATAATAAATATATAATAGGTATTAGGTAGTGCCATAATATGAATAATTAATGATATAAAAGTAAATTCGTATTTGTTATTTGATTCAATTGATCGATATAGGTTGGTACATAAACATAATATATTGTAGCTAATATTACTGAGTTGAAAAATTCACTAAACATATTTAATGGATCAATAAAATGAGCTATAAGCTCGAGTAAGAAGCTCATGATTGGTCAATTCAACTTTAGTGAATCAATAAATAGTCAATCAATAAACTTTTTTACGCAACTCGGCATTAATAATGTATCTATTCTATTTTCATATTAATTTAGGTGCAAATATTTATCTATTATTAAATTCTTAAAGACTTTTAACGCTCATTACAGTTTCCACCTTGGCAAATCGTAAATTTCAATAAGAGTGGTCATTTGGTTGGTTATAGTGGTTTAGTTTTCGATATTATCAATCAATTGGCAAAAACATTAAATTTTACGTAAGTATAAGTCTTAAATATTAGTAAATCTATTTTCTGTAAATTAACGAAAGGGGTAAAAAAATGTATTTCATTAAGCTATATTATTGTATAATTCTATTGTTTACTATACCTATATTATAATATACAACTTAGAAAAAAAAATATATAAAAAAAAAACATTGTTTATTGTCTACCTTACATATCAAAAATAATAATGTTGACGACTATTATGAATTATTATAATATTTTTCAACAATTAGATTTTTTAAATAAATATTTTGTAGCTATAATGTCATTGTCATACCTAATACGGACCAAATGAATACTACGAGAACTTATTTACAAAATGTAAGTTAATATTATATAGGTAATCATCTTAGTTATTTATTTTTAATAACTACTATCAGTACTATAATTAAATAATAAATATTATAGAATGCACTGGGTGAACATGACGCAGTAGTCTCAAAACCATTATGGGATAAAATGATAGACCTTGTTCGATCCGAAAGAGTAAGTTTCAAATAAGAATTGATTGTCGAATGCATTATTAAATGTATTTGTTAATTCTTAGAAAATTTAGCGTATATATCTTGTAGTTATTTTTTTTTACCCTAACGTATTACGCATTATTCGTATAGAAAATAGCTATTTTAGAGATTACGAGTACCAGCAGAGTACCTGCCTATATATGTAGGCTAAATCTATCTATAACAATAATATATGGGTGGTATCTTATTGTTTTATGGAATATTTGGATTTTTAATACACTGTCAACTGTGAAATGTTTGTTTTGATTATCGTTTCATAATTTAATTTATATATATATATATATAAGTAATATATAAGTATGATAGTATAGTAGTATTATGTGTCGTATTCTTAAGTTCAAACTAATCTGCAAGTTGTGACCAAATTTACTGCACCTACAATTATTATTAAAATCAAATTATGATTTTATTCAGAAAATGCCACGATATTATCTATTTTTAATTGCTTATACAATGATACCTGTCTTAAATATGTATTTACATCAGTTAAAATATAAACGTATGCATCGTGTGAAGTGCAAACCGGGACTGATTTGTACAATTTAAAATCTAAATATAATGATGTATATTATAGACTATCAAAAAAAACAAAATCTTAGGAATGGCATGAAAATTACGAACGGGCCATATCCATATTTAGTATTACATAAAGCAATATTCGTGCAATACCTATTTTAATTGAACATATAATTGAACTTTGGGTCCTGGCCCAGGGGGGCTCCTCCCTATGTCACTGATTTACATGCCTATTAATTATATAGATAGATTATAGATTTTTTAATATAATGTATGTATATAAGTGTAATGATTAATGATTGCTTATTTTCCTGAATTAGGTGTTCATTGCAGCAGCTGCATTTGCCGTAAAAGAAGCAAACCAATTATTAGTTAACTATACAACACACATAAGTCTAGAGCCACATCATATTTTAGTTGCCAGACCAAAGGAACTAAGCCGAGCTTTGTTATTTACCGCTCCGTTTACGTTATTGGTAACGCTAAAAAATAATTATTTACCTACGAACTTACGTAGGTAACTTGAAACTTTTAAGCTATTTAAGTAGGTATTAAATATAAATTATACTTAAATATATGTATTTTTAATTATTTTATTGTATATACACAACATAAAACACACAATGACATTTTCAGATACAATTTCTTTGCAAAAATTATGCAACCTAATGTAGGTACTAATCATGTCTATAATAGTAAAATAAATTACTTTATGGTCAGTGGTCGAAATGGGGGGGAGGGTTATACGGAGGGATGACATCCCTCTACTTATTTTGTCTAGAATAACGCATTCCTCCTAAGACTTGTGTTTAAAAATGAAATAATTATTATGATTTTTATATTTATACCTATGTATAAGAAAACTTTTTATTTTTCGTTAGGCCGTTTCGCAATCTTATTATCTATACCCGTATAGTCGTGTTTAGAACTAATAATATAATATTTTAATATCAAAAAATAGTAACAATATTGATGATAATAAGTAGGGACGTAGCAACTAGCAATATGCTAAAATATCTAAACGTCATTTCTGACAATATTTTGATGCATAAACAAAATGTGAACTATAAAAAAAAAATACTATACAAGGTATGATTGGTATGAAGAATGTTATGATTATATCAGGAAATCCGGATTGTAAGGCATCCCTCCACTTATCTTGAGCCATTTCGACCACTGTTTATAGTAATAGTATAGCAATAGGTATCATAAAATATAGTTAGGTAGGTCTAATATAGGCTGACAAGCAGTCTTCGGTTAGAATGATTTAAGTCATTGAATTTTAATTTTAAAGTTACCTCATAAGACAATAATAATAAATAAAAATATGTCACTTAATTATGCATAATAATTATATGGCTTGCCGTCTATAGTGGGATAAATTGGGGAGGCAAAGTGGGCATTTGTATAACTTTAAAAGTAGCCAGATTAAGTTAAACCATTTTAAATTTTATCAGCTCAAAAAATATGCCCATTTTTTTGTGTACTAAAAATTATTGTTACACTAATAAATTGGTAATTAATTAATAAATAGGTAGTTTTATATCCAGATACATATTATACGGGGAAGGTATATGTGTGTGTTTTGTTTATTTCAGAAACGTACACAGAATAAAATTACGGTTGGGGGGGGGGGATTTACAAAATATAGCAATACAAATTGTACAGCAACATAATTTAGATAATTTATTATAGAATGAAATTAATGTATTTTAAATTTTAACATCGATTTAATAAAAACTTATAAAATTTGTTGGATATTATTTTCACCGGTGGCGGAGGAGGGAGTAGATTTCCAATTTTGGGCTGCCATGTTCACTCCAGCAGTGAAACTGTTTGTTGGGACATGTTTTTAGTGCTAAACACGTAGTTCAGCTCGATATTTTGGAAACTGTTGGACAACTTTCAAAATGTGTTGAATATCATTTTCAACGGTAGGTATAAAAATATCTAGTTGCGCTGCTGACGTGAACGTAAGAGTTTCTCGATTTGTTGGACTTTATCGAAAAATTGGATTTTTCAAAGATGGAGAAGTTTAAAATTTTAAGATTTGCGTTGCAAATTGTTGCAATTTAGTTTCAAAATATTGGCACTAGATTGAAGTCGATGACTCAAAGTGAGGGCGTCAATTTCACCAACGTGACAACTTCTAAAAGTTAATCAACACGTGTCCAACATCTACAAATAAATTTTTTAGATTAATTGGATTGATGTCTGCTAATGTTGTGCTGCCAAGCTTAGAAGGGTGTACATGTTTGCTATAACTAAAATAATTAATATGTGTTTTATTAAGTTTAAAAAAAATTAAATATTTATATTATCTTATTTTATTTTATTTTACAATTATTATAGTTATTAGTTTTTATAATTTTTCAGACTTGGTTATGCATAGCTGTTGTGGTTGGTCTTATGGGTCCTCTACTAAATGTATTTCATGTCCTAAGTCCATACTATGAATATCACAACATACCAAGAAAAGGAGGTCTTAATTCACCATCAAATTGTTTTTGGTATGTTTACGGAGCACTGTTGCAACAAGGTAAGTCAGACATAAATGTTCACGTACCTATCCGTACATTTTAAGGATCACTTATAACCCAAGATAACTGGTATTCAATAATAATAGTATAACCAGTATGACAGTATTTCTCTAAAATTGTGTATTTTTTTTTTTTTTTTTGTCCAGTATGCTTGAATAATATTATATCTAAACTTATCAATAGGCTGTATTATTCGGTATTGAATAATTAATTTACACACACAGAGACTTACAAACATAACATTCCTATCCAATGTTTTAAATGATAATAATTAAAGTACAAAAAATTCAGTTATATTAGGTAGTGGTGTATTATGTATAAGTTACCTATTACCTACCTAATGCAGAATCGAGATTTTATTGTACAGAATGTTAAATATAGTACTATTAGTATGTAGTTAGTTCAATAATTCTGTGATATATATATTAATTTATTTGAAATTTGTAAGTATTAAATTTTTTATTAAAAAACACGTTCAAAAGCAAACAATTTATGACAATAGATCAACAGTAGATTCTATTTTTAATATAGGTAATAAAAAAATATGAAGAATATAAAAGATTTGTTTTTGTAAGATCGATATTAAATTATTTAAAAATTAATTGTAGCTTTATGTACTAGAAAAAAATTACACAGATTATATACAGATCGTATTATTATTTAATAGAAAAAAAAAATTTATAATAATTATTATTTCACTAAATTTATTGATCTTATATTACCTGTATTATATTAAATGTCTGAAATCTGCGTATAGGATAATCTAAGAATAATTGTTTTTTACGAACCTATTAGAAAAAAAAAATAATTAGTTAATAAACGTTAGATACGTTATATTCGTATGTTTTTATGCTGTACATTTATGGCCTAATCTCCGGGTAATAAACTAGTAAAACGTAAACAAATTTTTTATACAAATCATCGATTTCATAGATAAAATGGTAATTGGTCAAAAAACCCGAGAGCAAAAAGTCCGGTAGACTATAGAATAAAAGTTGGACAAAAAGTCCCACACATTTTTACTATATGGATAAAAAGTCCAAAAATACAAAATTGTCTAATTTGTCATAATTATGTAATTATTATATTTTATATTTTCTTATTCTTATTATTTCTTATACCTATCATAAATACAACAGAAATGCACTGGATTATTTTTTTTTTAAGATAAAATTTTACAAAACATCGGTAATAATTATAATGAATATAATAATTTAATGTACATTACGTTTGCCAATACAATAATAATAATAACAATAATATATTTTTTTAAAGTTATACGTCTTAAAAAATATAGTCCACAGTAATATTATAATAATAATATTATTTTTTTTAAAGTTACCTATATGATATATTTACAGATATAAATTAATAATTTGATCTACATATCTAATGAAAGTACTACAATTGCATTTTTAAAATAAATAATAATTATACAGGAACTGTGACTATATGTATATATAATATTACATGTGTATACCTATATAATAATATTATATAATATTATAATAATAAATGAAAATTGAATTGACAATTTCGTATTTTCGGACTTTTCGTCCGGGATTCCGGGAATCAGATAAAAGGTGTCCCAATTACCGACCGCCCTTTTAATCGTTAGTAACATTTGTGATTTGTCATTGTGTCTTATAAAATATATTGATTACCGAATAGGGGGAGCTCATTTACCCGATGCAGACAGCGGTCGATTGGTAGTCGGCACTTGGTGGCTATTCGTTTTAGTGATCGTGACTACGTACAGTGGCAACTTAGTAGCGTATTTGACGTTTCCACAGATGGATACAATGGTATCTAACGTGGCCGATTTGATGACTCGTAAACCTCAAGGATATTCATGGGGAATACCGAAAACATCAAATTTACATTCATTACTTACCGTAAGAAAATTGTTAAATACTCAAAAATATTATTAATACGATTGAAGCACCTACCTATGATAAGCTCCACCGGGCACAATTTTGTTCTATTGACCCACAAAATATACTTATTGAATACCTATATCGACTCAGAAAATTACCGAGTGCAATAATTGGTTTGGTATATTATGAAAAAGTTGTTAAAGTTAGATACAATATCTTAATAAAAAATGGATAATTTTAGATGACCTGTTGATCAGATGCACGCTGGCGCCTACTAATAAGTAATAATATTATGTCATAGGTAGTGAACATATTTATATTAACTATATGATATAAGTGTGTCATGTGTTATCGTGTTGCCAAAATAATATATTATTTACATATTTATAAATTATGTCACGTGATATTAATTAAAATGAAAGAGTAAAAACCATATATACATACATATAGGTCCATTTTTTGACATTATATTATATACATATTATGTGATTCAGCTTTTTTTACATTAAAAATAACAAAAAACCAGAAAAGCTCTATACTTAAAGATATTGAAAGTAAATTCCACTCACGAATCGAAGACCTATGTTCAGATCAACACAAGTATCTCACTAATTTTCTTAATAAACTAATAGGTAAGTACCTACCTTTTTTTTTCCCAGTTTTGAACCGACGACGCCGCGGGAACTGCTTTCGCATTGCTTCCGCGGCGCCGTCATCGTTTATTTGACATTATACAAATACAAATACACATACATGGTGGGTGGTAGACGGGACAATGCCCCCAACTTACCCCCGTTCATAAGTTACATTCAGACATTTGCCGTGATCGTCGTCCCTCCGTTTTGTTGATTGGAAATCTGTTATTAGCGTCCAGCAGCTTGCATGGCCCTCTCGTCCTCTTCTTTCTGGCCGAGAATACCTTCTGTCATGTTGATAAATGCGGTCCTCGCACTTATGAAGGATTCCTTCATTCGTGCGCTCTGGTCTTCTATGTCTACCGGTCCACAGAGGAAATCGGTTACGTCTTACGGCGTGGGTAATCGACCACCAAGGAATGGACGTACACAGGGGCGGGCTGGGAGATTGTCGGCCCAGGGGGAAATACAGCTTAGCGCCCCTAAATATTTTACTATATTATTACTATATCAGTTGTGATTTTGTAAACAATATGAATGTTTTATTGACTAAATATATTACAAGTTTATTGTTCGACGACCGGCCCAAATTTCATAATTCAGACCGACTCAGGGGGATATTTCCCCCTAGCCCCCCTGGCCAGTCCGCCCCTGGACGTACATCTTCCCGCTAAGCGTCCCATCTTGGACACTCGAAGGTGGGTGTGTTCGACGTTGTCGTCAGGGTGCTGACAGTAAACGCATGAAGCGTCATCCGCACGTTTCAACTTCCTGAAGTACGCCTGGTAGAATCCGTGCCCCAAAAGCACCTGCGTCAGTCGGAATGTCAGGGTTAGCGGTAGCTTTGTTAACCAGCGCCCAACGTCAGAGAGGAGCCGGTGCGTCCATCTGCCTTTATCAGACCGGTCCCCCCGAGATTGCCAAGCTGCGATACTGATAACTCTCTCCTGTGTTTTAACGATGCTCGGGGCGACGTCAGTCTGGTCGTCCAGGCAAACCCGAACTCTAGCCCTTTCTGTTGCTAGCAGATCTACAGGTAGCATTGAGACCAATACTGATGAGGCGTCCACCGAGACTGTCCTGTAAGCACGTATTATGCCGGAGTGCGATGGTCCTCTGCGCTCTTGCCAGTTCTGTGCGATTCTTAGCCGATTTTGAGCCACGGACGGCCCAAGTCGATGAGGCGTACAGCATCTTGCTGTTTGCCAAACTGCCAAGAAGCGCTCTTTTACTTTGCGATGGTCTGCCAAGGTTGGGCATCAGTCTGCCTATGGTTTTCGCTGAATCGGTAGCCCAGCGGGAGGCCTGTTGAATATGTTTAGTGAATGAGAGCCGTGTTTAGGCAGGCAAAAATATTTTTCTTCACGTAAAATTATTTGAAATTTACTACCTACTCTTTATTCTTCATATTAATCAGAAAATAAATTGATTTAATGGAGATAACTTTGAATACCTAACGGGGTACCTATTTAATCAATTTGAATATTGACTTTTCAAAAATGCGTTGGTATGATATATAATTCCTTTTCAAAAATAAATACCATAAGAAAAGATAGATTGGATATTCGGATAATTATGCTTAGTTTGTTATTTAAAATACATTAAAGAGATTTAAAAATATATACCTAAAAGTGTTCTTTGTTATTATAATTAATGTGAAGACTTTACTTTAAATTATTAGGTATGCAGCTGTATTATAGATATCAAAATATTTTAAAGAACCTATACTCTATTTAATGCACTACAATTGCATTGTTAATACTAGGTAATAACAACCATAAGTATGAGTAATACTTTAATGGCAATAAGTGAACATATTTAATTTTCTTCCTCTTGATCTCTAGTGAAGTCTGAAGGTTTCCACCAATTTTCAAAATTGGTATATGGTAATTCTTTCTTCAGCTATTTAATATAAATTATCTTAACACTGACTCTTTAATAATACGGTAATATCCTCAGAAAAACAAATTATATTTCTTGAATCATTATAAATAATACTGGTTCTAGTACAGTACCTTCCGTTACTGAGTAATCAATTTCCTATTTCTTACTATATTTTATTCCACGAGAGAACATGTTAGTTCGCGCATCATTCCCACGTCACCCTGCTATTGAAATCAGTTTCAGACGTTTCAGTATGGCAAGGGATGGTATGGGGAGGCACAGAAATACCAATTAATGTCAGGCTGTAGCATGTTTTCTTTCGTTAAACAGAGTATATAATCATTATCTATACGTCTCAGGACCCGTTTTACAATCATAGTTTAAACCTCGGTTATGCTTGAACCACTGATTTTACCGGCCGAATTTCGTGGTTTAACCGGAGTTCAACTAATTGTAATATGATCCCTTACTCCCTGTATTCAGGTATTCTGCCATTTAAGTATGACTCAAATAACAGTTATGCCTAGGTAATAATATTATAATTACCTATTGAATAGAATATTATGATTAATGGAGTCAAATGCTTGTTCAATATTAAAAAAATTCCAAGAAAAATACATTATTTGTTATCTAAATAAATAAATAAATATATATATTTATTGAATAATTTCATATAATGTATTAACATTTTTATTATTACAATTGATTATCACGCAAATATGATGTTTATTTAAAAACTCCAATAACCTATTTTTAAGGCTTTTTTTTTTACAGATTTTTAATAAAGTTAAAATGAAAGATGAAGCTTGTAGATTGAATATTTGTTTTCATCACCATATTTATAAATCAATTCAATAAAGATTCTTTAAATTATTAAAGGGATTCCCCTTCAGAAATAATGATATCAAATATTATGGATTAGTAAAAAACACAGCTATAGGATTAGCTCTATTAATATTTTATTATTAACTAGTAGTTAATAATAAAATATTAATATAGGTAGTTAATAACTACCTATAGTCTAAATTTGATTTATTCTATGTATAGACATTATCAGATGATACAATGGTCAAAGAATTAATTAAAAATGCAGAACACCACGAGGAGTTGTCACAATCGATCATAGAAAGAGTGAGATCGGGTAAACATGCATTCATTCATCGTCGAACCAACTTAATGTACATTATGAAGAATGATTTCCTTAAAACTAATAGATGTGACTTTGCTATAGGTAAGACAGTTAAAAAATACATTACTTTACATTTTTTATGATAACAAGCTTAATATTTAAGAGTGATTTACAGGAAATGAAGATTTTGCAGAAGAAAAATTAGCAATGATGTTATCAAAAGAAAACCCTTATCTCAGTAGAATAAACAGAGAGTAAATATAATTCAATAAATAAGTTTAAAATACAAATAGTTAATACATTGTGTAAATACTCTATTTCAATTAAAGTTGAAATAAATGTTGTATGTTTAATAGGTTAAGACTGCAAGTTACTCAATTATGATTTAATTTAACATTTCAAACATTAGATAAACACAGATGTGTATAATATTAATATGTCATTACTTGATTGGATCAATATTAAATATTGCGTTGATCAGCAATTTTGTATTTGTATCTTGTATATGTACTATATTTTACATGGTATTATTCAATATATAATTTATTTTCTATTAATACCAGATTAATAAAGTTTATAACAGTTTTAAGTTTAAACAAGTTAAGATATATGTAAATTTAAAAAATAAAACACAAACTTATGTAGGTAATGTCATATTTTCTGCTGACCCATTAACAAAAAAACATATTAGGTTTTTCAATTAAATCACAAAATAAACAGGTAAAAATAAATAGGTAAAAATAAATAAATAATAATTAATTAGAAATTACATTACTAAAATATAAGTTTAAAAAATCATTAATAACTACTTTTCCTTTTAAAATCACAAAAAAAGTATTTAAGTTATTAACAAGAATGCTTATTAATTATTAGTACTAGTACAGTAGATATTTGAACTTTCTATATATTCAATTTCAATATAAAAGAATAATTCAAGAGCAGGTATTTAAAAAGTACACCTGTTATTTCAGGATCGAAAAAATGCACAAGGTTGGTCTCATAAACAAATGGTTGGTTGATACATTACCCAAAAAAGATCAATGTTGGACCAACACACAATTAGAAGTAACAAATCATAAAGTAAATTTAGATGATATGCAAGGATCATTTATTGTTCTGTTATTGGGTGAGTCTATTTTTACAAACACAAAAGATTTATATTATACTTTATTTTCTTATTGATTTGTTTAAGGTGTATTATCTTCACTAGTGTCATTTGTTTTTGAATACATACTATATAAATACAAAAATCGGCGTCAAATAGTAATAACACCATTCATAAATTGATATCAAACAACTGTACATTCAACAGTCTTTTTCTTTTATTAAAATATATAGATAACAATGCTAATTAGTATTCTTAAAATTAATTAAATACATAAATATACAAATAATTCAATACTTATATATTATAATAATATATTTAAGTTATAAGTAACATTTCTTCATGTTGAATCATTACTTCAGATGGTTGTTTTTACCAGTTATATCACCAAGATAAGTAAAAAGGTTCTTTATTTTATAACTTCGTTTACGATTGGTGAAATAATGTGATACGACATTGTCATCTATAAAAATTTTAAATAGAATCAATTATTATAATCAAAAAATGTTTGTTAGTTATGTGCTAAAAATCTCATGTAATAAATATCTTACTATTGGCGTATTTTCAATAATTTTTTGAGGGATAGGAGGGATAAAGGTCTAATAAACAGAAAACCTATGATAAAATATTGATATAACATTGGGTAACTCTTTTGTTTTTTCGAAGGGTAAGGGTTAAAACTGGAGACTACCCACCCACCTGTAAATACGCCACTGAATATGACATATCTCATTGGACTAAGGTTTTGTATAGAAGATATTTTTAATAGTTTTATGTTCATTGTAATCATAGATTTTAAGTTATAAAGAATGAACCAAAGGTTGTATACAGCTTTATTGAATGGTAATTAATTATAAATAGTATACTTAAGAGGACGTGAACCCCGCATGTGTTGTCTCTGTCTTACAAGTACGTAACATAGCAAATTTTACACTCAGCAGATCACGTTTAGCTCCATTAGTTAAATAATTAAAGAGAGTTGAACACTTATAAAATTTAAAGGCGAAAATATTATTTAGACGACCTCATGGACTATATTTTTACCTTTGTATTTTATAAGAGGTCAATTCACTTTAAATTTTTGAATTACCAGAGCTAAACATGATCTGTTGAGCTAAAGTTTGGTATGTTACGCATTTATAAGACTTAGACAACACATGTGGGTATCACGTCTTCTTAAGAGAGTAGGTAATTTTTGGAATGATCTAGTAGTTTCTTTTAAATATGATAGAACTTTTTAATAGAATAATTGCTTTGAAAATGTTTATAAAAAGATCAATATGTGGTATAAAGAATCTAGTTTGGATTCACAGCACTTAAAACAAAACACTGATGTACCCCCTCCCCCCATGTATTGACTTTGTCTGACTAACATAATAAAAAAAAATTTTTAAGAACAACAAATCTGGTAATAAGGTCTTATTATATGATCATTAATATTATTATACTATATTTTAACAATCAGAATCTAAAACTTACTTATAAATTTACTCAGTAATTATTAATATTTAAGTTCAAAACTTAAATGTATATAAATCTATTTTGAATTCATGTCAAAAGATGCCTTAATTGTTGTTGGTAAATAAAATGTAGACATACTTTTAATTATTTTATGATAAAATTTAAATAGTCTTAATACAGAAGTTTTCATAACTCTAGTACATTTATTTTTAAAATATTTTAACATTAAAATAATTAACTAGATAAATATTATATACTCAAAAAAATTTTAATAACATATTTTAAGAAAATCATTATATATAATATATGTATGTATGTATGTAATATATATATATTATATAATATATTATTATTATTATTATTGTCAGTAAAAAGTCAATACTTTTCAATTCAAATGTTTTACTTAAATGAAACATCCTGTATAGTAATAATTCAAGTGTCACTTAACAAATATACCTTATACCTATTAATGGTTGTGATTCATAATAAGTTGACGAATACTACAGTTTTAACAAGCCTGATCATTTAAAAAAATGTAGTGAAAATATTGGGCATCAGTAAAGCATATGATTTATCTAGCATTTATAAGTTTTGTTTAAGCCTTACCAGCATGCCAACACAAATTAGATGGTATAGGAGTCACCAGAAAACATGCCTTTAAATAACTGGAATTTAAGTATTTTTATTTCTACATAAAATTATAAAAATAAAATTGTATTTCTGATTTCTCCACATAATAGTGATTTATTGATTTGTATAGATTTCCTTAGATCACCAATTAATTGGCGCTGAATAACGAATACCACTACACATATTAAACTAATCAATAATGGTTTATTGAGAATGACAAGAGAACAATCCGTATAAAAACAAAGTCTCAGATCCAAAATTAAACAATATCTAAGAGTTGGACAACAGCAAGAATAAACATAAGAAATAGTAGATATGAGTAAAAAATAAACTTTTTGACATCCTTTCAATGCACCTGATATATTTATACTCTTGTGTCTTTTCAGATGATAATTCTGTTCATTGTTTTATCATTTAATCGCGCTACTACATTTTTCACAATTATACATTTTTAAATCTTTTTGTTGTAGTTCCTAATCTAAAGGATTTTTATGATAGAATATTCAGAAGGAATAAATCAATACTTAAATTCCAATACTAATATTTTTAATAAGGATTTGACATATTGAATACTAGGTCTAAAACAGAAAAGTTTTATATATTTAGGTATCTTACCAACATAGTTTGGCGTGCATGCTAATAAACATTATCATAGTTAAACAAAATATCATTGTCGATTGTGCATAAACTATACATATAAAATTATAATAGATTATGTCAATCATAGTGTATGTAATATACTTTACCAATGCCAAATAATACAACTTAAGGAGAAATTGTATAGTAATAAATAATAATTACTAAAAGTTTTAAGCTTACCCACATTAGTGACAGGTAATGTATTATCATTGGCCGATAATGATAATATAAACATAAATGGTACCATCCATAAACATACTGTGAAGTATGAAAAAATCTAAAAAATATAAATATATATTATACATAATATAAGACATAAATAAGATTTGATATATTCTTTAAAAAAGTATACAAACTTCAGGTAATGTTGTATAACGTTGTCGGAAAAATTTGAATGCTAACACATGATTTCCAATTAGCAGAATAATTGACGAAATAAATGATAGCGATGTTAAGTTGAAGTGTGGAAAGTCAGTGAGCAAAAAGTAGTACACTATATGACTCAAAAGACCCAAAGCAATCAAAGTTAAAGGTATATTGTCAAATAAATACAATCCAATATGACATATTATCACAACCTGGAATTCAGTATAATACTTTAATTATTTAAATGAAACAGTTTTCTTTTTGACTTAAAGCTAATATATTATATAAAATTATAGTTAGTTCATAATATTTTGAACAAGGAACAAGAAGTGTACAAAAATATGATTTTTTACTTTCCAACAATTTAATTTAATTTTGGTGGTTATGATAAGTCATCACTCACCAAAATTATGAATAGTATTAGTTCAAAGATATAAATCACTTAATGATTTGGTAAATAAACAATTAATAGGTATTTAATCTTACATGAATTGTCCATTTAATAACTTTTTTTGTTAATGATGTGTGTTCCTCGACAAATTCAGCCAAGTAATAAACTCCAGCACCTGAAAAATGGAAAAAAACGACAATATATAGGTATGGGTTTAAAACAGTTGTTGATGTCATGACGTGAACACACTGGTTATGGAGTTTAAAAACAGATTTGTCATTAAGAGGACGTGATACCCGCATGTGTTGTCTGTGTCTTACAAGTGCATTATATAGTAAATTTTACGTTCAGCAGAACACGTGTAGCTCCGTTTGCTTAAAAATTAGAGTGAATTGACCTCTTATAAAATTTAAAGGTATGATTGTCATCTAGTCAACCTCATATGCTTTTTATTATATTTAAATTTTATGTTCTGCTGAGCGAAAAATGTACCATGTTACGCATTTGTAAGACGGAGACAACACATGCGGATATCACGTCCTCATAATGAATGTATGTTTTCAATCGACCATAAATGTGTCGAATGGAAAAATAATACGGTTACATTGTCAATGAAAGAATAAAATTGTGATATAAAAACAATGCTCAACGTGTGCATTTGACAGCAGGAATAATAATGTGTAACAATCGCTGTCATGTATGTCATAAAAATCTTGCATCAAACAGATATTTAGAAATGTAACTCACCAATGAAAACCGAAATCAGTGCTATCTGCAATACGGCAGCAATAACGATGATTAGAAACATAAAAATCATAGCTCTGCGGCACACGGACGTGGAATGTTAAGTATTTTTTTTTCAACACAATCTTGTACTGACTATTAGGCCATTTCCAGACATTTACCTGAGAAAAAAAAAAACTATCTGTAAGACTTCACCACGAATTGCATAACAAACGAACTACGACGTCATAATAATGTATTCGGTGCCCATCTTGACGTTTGTGGGGTCACGACTCACGATGATTCTGATTTCTGGCATCTATGCCTACGGTAGGCGGCGGCGACGACGACGAAGCACATTATTATTCATTTTCATTATAACATTTACATGCTACGAAAATGACTATTGAGATAGTGATAATGGGAGATAACGTATTTTACGGTATAGTTGTGGCTGGAGGCAGTTGTCCGATAAATGATAAGGGCCCGGTCGAATAGATAGCGGCTTCAAATTTGTTGCCAACGTACAATTTTTAAAAATGATATTACAAACATTTTTATAGTGTTTTACACCACACCGCACTATTGCACCAAGGTAAAACTGGTACAGTTCACTGATAATCGTCCCAACACGGGCTGGTGCAATTAATGTAGATGAAACATAAAATCTATACTTATTACTGATATATAAAGATAATAAAATATTTAATGGGTATTGCAGTACTTATCAATCATGATAATGATAATGTGCACCGAGTGCAAAAAACTGACGTAGTGCATTTAGGTGAAACATAAAAAAGTCCACTCGGTGCACATTAATCTTGCAGATAGAACATAAAAATATGTACTGGTGAAGTCAGCGCAGTATGGTGGAAAACGCTATTAGTTGTTTGTGGGGGGAAAAAAATTCTATTAAACAACAATAATAATATTATGGTGATAATATTTTTTTAAGGCCCTTGCAAACGTGACATCTTAAAGGAGCCGTGCTTTGTCAATATTTTTTCTTTCCTAGCGGTCACCGCTCGTTTTTTTTTTTTTTCTGTGTGTGTGTACCTAGCAAATTATCATTAGTGTTGTACTGTTGTGTACATGGGCGTGCACACGGGGGGTGCAGGGTATGCGACTGCACCCTCAGCGAGTTCAGCTCAGAAGTAGATAGATAGATAAATAATACTTCTTAAGTTGAAATTTTTTTCAAACCCGCGGTCACACGACGAGTGCTACCGGTGGTTATGTGTATGAATCTACATTGTACAAAACACGATTAAAATCGACAATCGTTTTCTGTTATCGAAGTGTTATCGATAGTCAATAGATAGTAGTATTAGCATTTTATATACATTGTAGGTATATATAAAATTATTTTGCGCTAATCATTTTGAGATAGAAATTCATTAATTTTTTTCTTTTTACATCTAAGATTTGAAAATGTTTAGTAAAAATAAATTACTTTGGCCAGGGTAATACTATAAATTTTAATTTTAGTTTCTGAGCGAAGCGATGATAGATTGCTTTTTACAATGATTGTGTTTTTTTTTATCAATTTCTGATATTTTTATTTGTGTCTATGTACACGAAAAATTGTTGAAATAATGCTTTGATTTTCAACTTCAGTAGCTTTTCCTGTTGGGAAGCGGATCTAGTTGGTACACGGGGGTTAAAAAATACATAGTCACAATTTTTTTTTAATAAGCAATTAAAGTTCGAACTGTGACAAAATACTTAAAAATACTTAGTAGAATTTAATTTAAATATTAACGTAAAAATACCTGTAGGTGTGTCGACGATTGTAATAATACAGGTTAGGTCAAACGGACACCTGACGGAAAAAAAAAATTTTTATTGAAACGTAACGTTATGTACACGACTGTCCAACACAAGCTATAGACCGGTCTCCTCGGGGGTAAGAGTTGGCTACTGGATCTCTGGTTGCTGGGGTGGCTGTTGCATTGCTGTATCGGCTCAAACCGATCTCGCCCTTCGCAAACATAGTGGTGCTACTCGACGGGGTGGTACTATTATTGCCTTTTTTTTGCTCTGTGATAGATTAAGACACCCGATTATAGATAACACAGATCGTGTTGCAACCGTGTAGGCCACTAACCGTACTTTGCTCAAACCACCTGTGGTCAAACTTTTTATAATATTATAAATATATTATAACTGCAGTATTTTTCATTTATGCAGTATCCCAATTATTTAAATTAAACGGTTCCTATGGTTTTTAAGATATTAATCATGTAGTGTGATGTTTCTTAATATTTTTCTTTTCTTATCATATTTTGTACAATACCAAACACTGATTTCAAAAAGAATAGCTTATGAGGAATTTTGTACTTGATTGACAAGTTTTAGTTATTCGAATTTATTGAACATTTTATAGAATTCTATCAATAAAAATATTCTCACATTTCCTTAATTGTTACGAGTTTTTAAAATATAAAAATCTTAACTTTAATAATTTAAAAGCTTTTTTAAAAAAAAACGAATCTCATACTGCTCGCAAGTGAAAATCTAGGAAAGTCTAGAAGATCCTAATTTTATATTTATTGCTTTAGAGTTTAGATAGGATTGTAGGAACTAACTCTATACCTACTATAACTGTAGTCATTATAATGTACATGTAACATATTTTATGTAAGAGTTTATGTTCAAGGATAAATAAAAAAAGCGGGTAAGTCATGGATATCGCTCTGCTGTACAGTAGGTTACTGTAATGGATGGGATTAAATTTGAATGCAATGATAGGCATCATTGTTTACGAAAAACGATTCTGAACGGAGGTGATTTGTCAGTCTAGGATATATTATATTTAAATATAGTCATATATTCTATTTTGAAACAAATATTTTATTTTTCAATTAAGTCGAATTTTGCATAAGGCACGGTTAATCAATTAGTGTAGTTATCATGTAGTTATCATAATTCATAATATCTTATATTATCATAGATATACGAATACCTGGTTTGAGGATAAATCGTCATCATTACGCGATTTCATAAGAAAGTAAAATTCAAACGCTCAAAACATTTTTCCAATAATGACGCTTCAAATTTTCTCTATAGCTATTTGAAGCAACACTTATGGAAAACTTAGTGTTATAATCTTAGATAAAAATACAAACAATATTATGAATTTTGAACTACAAAATAATTCGCAAATATTCATGGTTTTAACGAATTTTTGTCAATATTTGAAATTCAAATGCTTATAAATATTTAATTTGCAATTCCTGTGGACATTTTTTTTGTGATGAAGATTGAAAAACTTGTAAGGAATCTAATATTAAATTTTTAAATCTTAGTTTAAAAATGAAATTTTTTTATGAATTTCTAGCTTAAAACAATTTGTGAATTTTTATGTATTTTGTCAAAATTCAAACTTTGAATGCTTATAAAAAAAAATTGTAACTATGAATTTATTTTATTTTTCAACTGTTATTGTAATAATATGTTAAGAGCCTTGTATTAAATTTTCAAGATTTTCTACCTAAAAAAATAAATTTTTATCGATTTTAATTTAAAAAAGCGGGTAAGTCGTGGATGTCGCTCTGCTGTACAGTAGGCTACTGTAATGGATGGGGTTAAATTTGAATGCAATGATAGGTATCATTATATACGAAAAACGATTCTGAACGGAGATGATTTGTCAGTCTAGGATATATTATATTTAAATATTGTCATATATTCTATTTTGAAACAAATATTTTATTTTTCAATTAGTACCTACGCATTTTGCATAAGGCATGGTTAATAATTTTTTCCAAAAACATTGCATGTAGTTATCATAATTCATAATACCTTATATTATCATAGATATACGAATACCTAGTTTGAGGATAAATCGTTATCATTACGCGATTTCATAAAAATTTAAAACTCAAACGCTCAAAACATTTTTCCTATAATGACGCTTCAAATTTTCTCTATAGCTATTTGAAGCAAAACTTATGGAAAACTTGGTGTTAAATTTTATAACCTTAGATATTAATACAAACAATATTATGAATTTTGAACTACAAAATAATTTGCAAATATTCATGGTTTTGACGAATTTTTGTCAATATTTGAAATTCAAATGCTAATGAAAATTTAATTTGAATTTCCAGTGGACATTTTTTTTGTGATAAAGATTGAAAAACTTGTAAAGAATCTTGTATTAAATTTTGAAATCTTAGATTTAAAAAGAAAATTTTTTATGAATTTCTAGCTAATAATAATTTGCGAATTTTTGTAATTTTTACGTATTTACACAAAATTTGAACTTTAAATGCTTATAAAAAAAAAATGTGACTATACATTTCTTGATTTTTCAACTGCTATGGTAAAAATATTTTTGGGAGCTTTGTATTCAATTTTCAAATCTTAGGTTTAAAAGGGAAATTTTTTATGAATTTCTAAAATAAAATAATTTACGAATTTTAGTGATTTTTATGTATGTTGTCAAAATTAAAATTTGAATGCATGTAAAAAAAAATGTTGCTATATATTTCTTTTATTTTTCAACTTCTATTGTAAAAATATGTTAGGAGCCTTGTATTAAATTTTCAAATCTTAGAATTAAAAAGGAAAACTTTTATGAATTTCTATCTAAGATAATTTGAACATTGCCGTAATTTTTACGTATTTAGTCAAAATTTGAATTTTAAATGCTTATAAAAAAAATTTGTGACTACGCATTTCTTTTATTATTCAACTGCTATTGTAAAAATATGATAGGAGCCTTGTATTAAATTTTCAAATCTTAGATCAAAAAAGAAAAATTTTTATGAATTTCTATCTAAGATAATTTGAACATTGCCGTAATTTTTACGTATTAAGTCAATATTTGAACTTCAAATGCTAATAAAAAAAATTGTGACTATGTATTTTTATAATTTTTTGATTACTATAAGAATAACTTATGAGGAACTTTGTATTCAATTTTCAAGTATTTTGATAGGGCCAAAAAAATTTTATCGACCCTTCCAAAAAAATTTTCAGAAATATTGAAAACTTCAGTTATCTATAAATATCTCAAAAAAAGTCAAAATATTTTGAAAATTAAATCATGTAAAGAAAATGCCAATCTTAATAACTGGTAAAATTTTCAAGTATCTAGGACTCATACTTTTTGAATAATAACAAATATTTAAAATCGTTTCAGGATAAATCGTTATCGTTACGCTATTTCGTAAAAATTTAAAATTCAAACGCACTTAAAACTTTTTCTATAATGATACTTCGAGTTTTCTCTATAGCTACTTGAAGGAAAACTTATGGAGAACTTAGTGTTGTATTTTTAATCCTTAGTTATAAACGCAAAAAATTTTATGATTTTTCAACTTCAAAATTACTTGCAAATTTTCGCGTTTTCGACAGATTTCGTAAAATTTTGAACTATAAAAGCTTATTAAAAAAAATTGTGACTTACGATTTTTAATTTTTTTTAGCTACAATAAGAAAAACTCATAAGAAACCTTGTATTAAATTTTCAAGTTTTTTTGGTCGTCCAACATTTTTTTACCGACACTTCAAAAAAAAATTCTCAAAAAAAGTGTAAATTTCAGTGGTCTATAAATAACTCAAAAAAAGTCAAAAATTTTTGAAAATTAAACTGTCTATAGAGAACACTAACATAAACATTTGGTGAAAATTTCAAGTATTTAAAGTGATTATTTTTTGAATTATAACCATATAAAAAAATCGATTTGGTCGAAAACTGATTTTGCGTAAAAATTGCCGTTTTTTGTCATTTTTTTTTGTTTTTCTCGATTTTTTTGAAAACTGTTGGAAAATGTTTACTTTTGACCTCTATAATGCACCAAGGATCTTAAATTTTACATCGGAAACCACCCCCAAAGTTTGAAACCGAAGCATTATTTCGACTAGTTATGCTGTACACAGATACAAAAAAAAACACACACACATCATTGTAAAATCAATACATTCATCACTTCGTTCAGAATCTAAAATGTAGGTACATAAATCATAAATGAATACCTACTATTTTTATAGGAATATTTTATATAACATTGTATACTACATATTGTAGGTATACATAATATGTATTATTATTTATGCATCAACGACAGGGCTATTTTTTTTAAAATTCTTTTTATTTATTTAAGCCTCAACAACTAAGGTTATTGGATAACATTAACATTAATAAAGATATATTGATACATTATATAAGATTGTATAGTTTAGTTTTTTATAGAAATGTTATAATGTTGCAGTATTTTTCAAGGTTGGGTCCAAGTGCTTCATATAGATGATCCGGAATGTTTAGAGATGTTCTGGCATCGGCGTAGTTGCAGCAGTATAAAAGGATGTGTTTAACGGTAAGATTTTCACCACAGGCTGAGCAATGATGGACAGGGTCTTCATGCCTCATGAGAAAGCTATGTGTGAGCCATCGCGTATGCCCAATTCTGAGTCTATTGATATTTGATAAAAGACTTTACATGGCTATTGTTACTTTGTTAGTATCAATAGTGTGTGTTCAGGTTGATAGATACATTTATACAATGAATATAATATAATAGTTTAATATATGAATATAAAATAAATATATTAATTGATATATTTTATAGGTGTTGTTGGTTTAAATATTATTGTATATAATTCACGCAAATGGAGTAATTTTATTTTGATATAATGTGTTGACGTTTCCGGTTTCTGGTGCTTTATCAGTCAAACTATGAAGATGGTTGAACTCATCTTGTAGCTTTTTTCACTCACATGTAGAATTCCGAGTGCCAGAAAATTAAATATACGTATAATTATTTTAAATTATAATGAATATTGTAATATTTATATATCAATCAGCATTTAGAGCAAAATATTTTAATATAATGTGTATTAATTTAAATATAAACCAATGTATAATATTATGTTTGAAGAAATTTATAAATTGTAATCTAATTACTATCAATTAATATAATTCAAATAATTATTATTTTAAGTATCTTTTATGCATTTAAAACTTTATTTCTCGTTTAACCATTTTTGTAAATAAAGTGTAACAGTTTTACGAGCATTTGATAACTGTGGAGGGTCCAGTGAACGAGTCGGATATGTATCTGCACAATGAGCTACTCCTAAAAATAAATAACTTTTTTTTAAATAATCTGTTTTTTTTTTTATGTGATTATATTAATATAGAAGTACAAATAATAATTAGTTACCTTTAATGATAATTGAAATGGAGTCTTTTGTTTGTAGTTTAGTAAGACCTAATGTATTCCATGCATCGGCAGACCCGTGTAAATAAATAACCCTGCTAGTTTTATATTTTAAATCATGGTACATCTTATTTGTTTTTTTAATTGCTTTGTATAATGCCTTTAGGTTATAACTAAATAAAAAAAAAATTATGTTCATTTAATTATTTATATTGATTATATAGATTTTAAAATTAAGTAATCTGGCATCATTTTACAATCTTAACAAGTACCGCAGTAACCATTAACTACAATGAGAACCAGGGGTTAAAACAATTAATATAATATCTGGCATATATGAAAGAGAAAGAGTAGACTTGACTGCAATGTAGATGTGAATATTTACTATTTACTTTGATAGATGGACATATTTGGGAGGGGATATGGCTCTTTTTTCACGGTTAGGTTTTTGTTGAATATCATTATTTTTTGTTGTGTTCTGCAAAGGGGACGTCGTATTTAGTTTTAATGACAAATTTACAATACATTAATATACAGACATACAGTAGCTAACAATCAGTTTTTTCTGTACGTGAGTCAATTAGAACTACCCTTCCTTAAGTGGCATTATTTTTGAGAAATTGCTATTGTTAGATTTTTGACATAGCTAATTTTATACAATGTTCTAAGCTATTTAAGCTTAATCTTTGTATATTATAATTTTTTAAATACCTTAAGAGAAAACAAGAAGTATAATAATTTGAAAAATTATCTTGCCTTTTGTGTAAAGTTATAGTGGCATTGGTAGGACTTACAGTGCGCTCAAAATGCTCATATTATTAATGTTTGTAATTTTTGAAGTGATCGTAGAAATTTACTTGAAGAAAATGAAAGTACTTTTTAAAAATCTGAGAACACCCAAAGCATCCACCCATCTACATGCCATCTTATCACTATCTCCTCCCCACCTTAACTTAGATAATTAAATTAAATATAATGCTATTTATTTCGTTATATATTATGACGAATTGCCTATGCTTTATACCTAAACATATACGTCATATGTGGGCCACCACAACCTTAAATCCGGCCCTGATCATAAGTACTTATTATGTTTGGAATTGGAATGAACTTTACATTTAAAATATATACTCTATACAAATAGAATACATCATACGACCGGTTTTCGTTGGCTGCTCGCATCTCCTATATACGAGCGACGTCATAACCGCTTAGGTAGAGACCGGTTTGAGGGGAAAGAAAAAATTGCAAAACTTTACTAGAAACTTTACTCTACTTTAAGACAGAGTATGAGGCCATAAACGATAGCAGTTAATAATAAATAATAATTTTAAGAAATATTGTTATCAACTTACAATTTTCCAAAAATATCTCTACACATATCTGTAAAATAGTTTAATGGTATGGTGTTACCAAATAAGTGATTTTGTTTATTCGATGTTATAAAATTTCCGATCTGTGTACAGATTTGGTACATCCACTGTCGATCTGGAATAAAATAGTTTGCTTATTATGAATTATCGTACAAAAACAGATAAAATAGCCGTTTGAATAATTAAATAAATAATACGTTATTTAGATAAAAAAAAAAAAAAAAAAACACTTTAGGAATAATAATTTTCATTTTGTGGAAAATAATGTGCCTACCTATCTACTAAACTAAAATATACTAACCTCCTGTTTTTACAAGTTCCGCATTCCAAGATGTTTGTCGTAAAGCGAAAAGTGTAGTACGATATGTAGTTAATAAACATTCTTGTTTATGAACGGATCTTAGTGTTTTGTGTACAAACTCATATCTTTTAAGCTATGAAAAATATGTAGGTACATTATTATTGATGATTATTTTGTTGATTCCTTAAGTTATCCTATATTTTTATTTACATTCCTATATTTTTAAATCTTATTATATAAAACGGTAACGCATTACTTCCGTTACGTTGTTGCCCAACATTCGAAGATAAGGATCTAATGAGATATTTTGTGTTATAAATAATAAAACAAAATCTACAAAAGTTCCCACTGTTGTTTTGTAGTTAATTAATGGTCATCATAATTACATATACCTACCTACTGGCTACTTGATATATGAATAGTAAGGTGCGTAAATACAATTTACGAGATACGGGAAGACTATAGATAGACTCTCAGACTCCGTAGAAAAACCATTATCGCTGTGATCCCCCCCTCCCTGAACTTATATTTTCGGCCTATAATAATAGAGTACAGATTCATTTTACGATCGAGTGCTCCGTCGTCATAGTACAAATAGTTCATAGTTTCATACGGTACCTACTATACCTAGTACCTACACTATTGCAGATTATTTATAGCAGCCAGGAGGTATTTACTACTTACAATCAATGGTAGGTACTTACACATACCACGATCGAAATAATAGTTATACACACAATAATACATAATAAATATAGTTGGCAAATGTAGATTTACACATAGATTACACTCATCATACATTTTTACTTGTCATAATTACTGTAAAGACTCCGTCTAAATCTTTCTCCTGACCGCCCCAATAGTAACTAAATTGCTCATATTAATAAACTACTTACTGGATTTCCTAACGACTGGTTTGACATCATATCACATAATGTTACTAATGAAAAAGAATTGTCATTATATCTGTTATCTTTATTATATTGTGCAATAAGTCCAATTGGTAAAGCTAAGTTATTAAACAACTGAACTCTATCGTTTTTATTTTTTACGTTTATGTAACTGCAGGTACTGAAATTACAATAATAGCCGATTATTATTTTCTATTATTAAAACCATTTTGATTAGGGATGGGCATAAAATCCGGATATCCAAATCTGGGTTTGTTTTTAATGTTACTTTAGGCTTACAATTATTTCTAATGTATGGTGTGAATAATTTATTTTATTTTAATGAAAATTTAACAATAAATTAAGATTTATGATATCAATGAACAGCAAAACTGAGTTGAATAATCCAGATACTCCGGATAATTCGTGAAATCCAGATTTACTTAATCTGGGTTTGACAAATCCGAATAATTCGGATTTTTGAAATCCGGATATGCCCACCACTAATTTTTATATTGATGAAGGAAATTATGAATTAGGTACTTGAAATTGTTGTCAATATATCTTGCTCCATTGTTGGTTTTTAACAAATCCCTTATTGTTAAAGTTGCGTTTCTTATGTATGATGCACATTTCGGATTATAATTTGATAATGTATTTTGGACAGCCATAAAATATTCTATTGGCATAAAAGATATCAACATTATTTATTTTTTAACTGACCACGATGATGAAAGTAACTGCTGATCAATACTATCAAATAAAATGTTATCTGCTTGTGCTACTATACTTAAAAACTATACGTCATTGAAATTTCAATGTTACGTACAGTATTTTACCATGTTTTGTGAGAGGCTAAATAAATTTTCAAACAATTTGTTATTATAGTACCTTTATAATCTATTGTTCCTATTACAGGGCTACTTGATGAAACTGCTGCGTGTACTTGATGTGGATATTTCATTCTCAACCAGGCAGCTAAACTTCCTGAATAAGATCCTCCAAATACTACCCATTTTGCATTTAGTAACAATTTGTTATTTTCATTTGAAATGTTGTTTATAAATGTAGCCAAATCAGCTAATGCTTGTTCAACATTCAGGTATATTAAATTGTTAGTGTTTAAATTACTGAAACATAAAGTATCATCAATTATCATATTAAATATAAAATATGCTATACAGGGACCGGTGAAAAAATTAAGAATGCAAGATACAAAATAATGGCACAACGAATAATCTGTAGTAGAAAAATAACTTATACACATCATCCAAGTAAAATCATTGCTAGATAATTATTTTAACAGAAAAGGAAACTTTCAACATAATTTTACAAAACACTGAGAATTAACAGAAAGTTCTTCAGAACTTTTGAGCAGTACCAAAAATTCAGCATCTAATGAGATGAATTACTTATGGTTGTTTTCAACAATGATACAGGAATTCAATTTTTACAAAAAAAGTAATGTTATTAAAGTGAGTGAAACTTGTGAAAATGGCCATATAATCATTATTTATTAAGGGATCGTGATGGTGGTGTCAGAAAAGAAGTTTCCGGAAGGAAAAAGGTTTAAGAGGACGTGATACGCGCATGTGTTGTCTCCGTCTTACAAATGCGTACCATAGTACATTTTTCGCTCAGCAGAACACGTGTAGCTCCGTTTGCTTAAAAATTAGAGTGAATTGACCTCTTATAAAATTTAAAGATAAGATTATTATCTAGACAATCTCATATGCTTTTTATTTTATATTAAATTTAAAGCGAGTTATGAGTATTTGAAAATTGTAGATTTTTTGTGAATCTTAAAATACTCATAACTTCCTTTAAAATTTAAATAAAATAAAAAGCATATGAGATTGTCTAGATAACGATCATACCTTTAAATTTTATGAGAGGTCAATTCACTCTAATTTTTAAGCAAACGGAGCTACATGTGTTCTGCTGAACGTAAAATTTACTATTTATTTAGTCTTATTTAGCAGAATTTATGTGTAGAATATGTCTCCGAAAAAATAATCCATTTGAAACTATATTAAAAGATATTTCTGACTTCTGGCCTTCTTTGTAAATTTATATTATTTTTTTTTTAATTTATAATTAGAATACATTTTTAAATTTTGTTATTGTATTATGATACATTTTATTCATGGCGGAGCGATAACAAACAAGAGTGGAGAGGACATACATTTTATACTCTGTACTGGCGGGGCGATAACAAACAAGTAACAAAATCTAAATTGGATAAAAAAAGCCAAATCGGATGAAAAAATGCAAATTGAAAAAAAAACGAAGTTCAATCAAAAATCCCTAGTCGAATAAATATATTTACTTTGAATAAAATAACCCAATAATAAAAATATATTTATTCAAATAGACTTTTTTTATAAAAATTAAATTAATTTATTCAACCCTACATTTTTCAACTAATTTGGATTTTTATCGTATTTAGATTTTTTTATGCATCTTAGAATTTTTCATTCAAATTAGTTATATTTATTTGACGGCTTTTTTAGTTTAACTTTTTATTCAAATTAAATAATAATAAACAACATGGCTTTATTTATTAAATTCAGACATTTTTGTTCAATTTAGATTTTCGAATCTAAATTTTTTTCAGGAAAAGAGAATTGTGTGAACTTCATCAGCACTAGACTTTCGAATTCATGCTAAATATCTATAAAAAAATTTCTAAAATATTAGTTTTTTCCTAGGAGGGATCTGGGAACATGTGAACAATGAAAAAAATAGTTTTCCGAGTAAAACCGATATCACTCAAATTATGCACTCACTCAGTGGGATGGCTTTTCCCATAATACCGGTGTTCCAATTGAAAACACATGGCATTAAATTTTTGAGCGTATTCAATCCAAGCACCAGAGACCATCCAACTATGTGAAATTTCTTGTTCTCCTCCTATATGCAGAAATATTGGGCCACCAGGTTTATAGTATTTCATATTCACGTGATACCTCTAAAAAAAATCAATCATTCTGTTAATAATTGACTAAATCGTTAAATATTCTTAACACGTAATACCTGCTTCCAAGTTCTTGTATCAGTAGAATTAAAATGATCCACTTTCTGTTCAAACCATTTGTTTTCGATGATCAGACTTCTAGATGATGCTGGTGAATATGGTCTTCCTTCACCTATCAGTCTCATAAAACTAATTTTATGAGCCGAAGAACCCAACCAAAGGCAACACCAAAGCACGCAAAGTATTAAATTCATTTTTCAAATCAGCACTTTAATCTGAAAAAAGCTATTTTTTTTTTAATTATCCTTGCGTATAGTAATTTTGTAACATAAATATAAAATAGGTTGTAATTTCATCTGTACCTATCACCTAAATATTCGTGTATTACCTACATTTAGTTTTCAAATTAAAAAAAAAAACAATTTTATTATATAATTAAAATTTCCATTTTTATATTCAAATTAGATAAAAATAAAAATAAAAATCAATACTTTTATTCAATATAATATGCATTATTTAACATACAGTGGCACAATCAGAATATTTTCAATGTTGGGGGAATTAACTAATGCACTTATAATTTCTTCAGATGTTATACTGATGTAAAAATGAATATTTAGAATCGTGTTTTTAATACCAAACTATATCACAAAATAATTATTTTTAAGCTTAAAATTTTAATAAAACGCTCCTGATAATATACTGATATATTGTCACAATGGTAGTTAAAAAAAATTTTCAAAATCTTTTTTAATAAGCATTGGTTCAAATTTTGACAAAATACGTAAAATCAGGAAAATTTGCAATTTATTATTTTGAGTTAGAAATTCATGAAAATTTATCTTTTTAAGCCTAAAATTTAAAAATTCAATACAAGATTCTTCATGAGTTTTTTTATTTTTGTCAAATAAAATATGTCCACCGGAAAGTCAAATTAAATTTTTATTTAAATTACAACATTGGATATTCACTAATAATATATAATATATTATATAATATCTTGTACTAATATTCTTATTTTGTTGTTATTCAAAAACGAATAACTGTATAAGCTTAAAATCTACATTAAATGTTTAATCAATTCCCATACTTGATAAAATTTTCAAAATATTTCAACAATTTTAAGTTATTTATAAACATTTGAAATTTTCCGTTTTTTTAGTTTTTTATTCTATTATTCATTGGGTCAAAAAATTTGAAAAATTAATATATTGTTCCCTATAATTTGATATAATAGTAGTTGGAAACTATTAAAAATAAATATGCACGTATTTTTTCATAACCGTTTAAAGTTCAAATTTTGATAAAATTTATTTATTTGAAAATTTAATTTATTAAATAAATTTAAATTAGTAGGTACATTTTACCTATATAAATTATTTTATATTAGATACCAAAATATTTTTTGAAATAAAGCAATGTAATAATAAATAATGTTATAGCATAAAACTATAAATTAATACCCTAGGCAGACAAACCATCTCCGCTCAGAATCGTTTTTCGTGTACAATGATATTGAATCTAAATTTAATACCATCCATTACAGTAACTCACTTGTAAACTACTGTATAGCAGAGCGAATAGAGCGACATCAACCTATCAGTTTTTGGATTTATTTTTGTAGTTTGGTTTTGGTGATGTATTTTAGAGAATATAGATTATGTTCTACTGATCTGCTGTGTTACCAAATATACGATCAAAATTGGCGATCTAAAGTTTTGAGCAATTTAATTTTATCTTATCTTGTAAAATATGTTTCGCGGTTTATTTATACTGTACAAAGTGCAGTCGGCAATCGGTTTTACCGATTTATTTCACCGTACTAAGTTTACGTGGTGTGCAAATGTGCAATTCAAAAAAATGTTAGTACAAACTGTGTACTACCAAGTATCCGTATACCGCTGTAACCACTAACCGTTCCAGTTAAAATAATAGTAAGAGTACCCGTTTACGCAAATTCCTTGATACGGCTATCGAACAATTGAGAACATTCGAGAAAAAGTTATCTTCTTGGCCGAACGATTGAGAACACTTAAAAATAACAAAGAACTTACCGCTCACACAAAAAAAAAACCCCCAAAAAGAATACGATTGAGAACGAATTTACGTGCAACGTTGCCATATCATTTATTATTTATCCTTTATCAAATATTCTTGAAAAAAGTCATATTTATTATAAATATGTTTAAAAAATGAATAAAAATATGTAATAAATGTGTAAAAAAAGTAAAACATATACTCGTAGAATATTATAAAATATGTATAAAAATTTAATAAATATATGTAATGACAAATGAGTTACCTAAATAAATTAATTATAGCAGGATAGCGTAATCCAACACACTCTAAATATTTTAATAAATTATTAGAACTTTTATTTGCTACATACCACATATATTTATTATGAATATAATTAATTTTTCCTTTTGCTATTGGCATTCCTTTTTTTTACTCTGTTATATCGTTTCTATTTTTAATGGAGTTTCTGATTGAGTTTCAATTAGTGTTTTAATAACAATATAATATATTGCTGGACGAGGGCTGTAAAATTGGCTATTAAATGCTCTATGAAAACTTTCAGCGGCATTGGTTGTTCTAGAGATTTAATTCATTCTCTTGTATATCTAAGTTACAAATAACATTTGGTGAATCCGATAAACATTAAAAATCAACTGAATCAATCGTTCAGTCAAAAAGGTATAACGCTCTTAAATCTTAATCGTTCGATAGCCGCGCGCGATTATCGTGCTCAAATTATTGTTTGATTAAATTTGTCAGAGTTGGAAAAAAATAAAAATATCTAGCGTTCTCAGTCATGTTACTTATATATAATATATATATTACTTATATATGTTACTTATATCTAGCGTTCTCGATTGTATTTTACCACTAGATACTCTAGTACTCTATCTTGAAGTAATCGTAGATACTTTAAACTTTCATTTACATGACATTATCTTAACTCTTTTTGAGCTATTTATAGGCATAAGAAATTTTCAATTTATTTTTGTTTTTTCTATAAATATTGATAAAATATTACAATTTTCCGCTGGGTCAAAAAACTTAAAAATTGAATACATGGTAGGTACTCCATTTTATAATAGTAGTTTATAAATATTAATGTTACATGGAAACGATTAATTTTTTTTTATAAGAATTTTAAATTTAGATTTCTACAAAATTCTCGATGAATTCATAATTATTTGCCATTAATTTTGTAGGTTCCTACCTAGTTAAAAATTAAATATTAATTATTTATAGCTAAGGATTAAAAACAAAGGCACTCATAAGTATTTTATACTCTAACCAAATAATCTGAAAAATACATAATAGTAGTTTTTTAAATAGATATTTGAAGTTGAAATTTGAACAAAATTATATTATACTATATAATCAAGGAATAACAATTTTTGTAATCTTGTATTTTGAAACAAATACCTGGAAGTATGTAAGAATAAACTTTAAATTCAATAAAATTCTTTGTAAGATTATATTTATTAAGCATCCACTGCAATAATATGGTAAAATATGGAAAAAATCTCAATTTTTTTTAATACTGATATACCTAATCAAAAAATTCTGCATTAAATGGATTTTATGTGGAGCATAACACTCAACATTATTTGAAATCAGTTATAAAAACGTTACAAATTATAAAATATAAACTTGTACTCACATGATTATATATGCACTTGCATAACCATAGTCCATGTCTTACAAGTCCATTAAAATAAAATCGACTAAAAGGACTACGTAAATTAAGCGTTCGTGTGACAGAACAAAAATGAATAAGTATTTTATTTATCCTTGCAATATAATATAAATAAATACTATTTTACATTTATTTTTTTTAAATGAAATTTCTAAAACTTTAAATATACGATTAAACACCATTTTATAAAAAATAATGGTTCCATTCAATTAAAATGTGCAAAATTATTGACATATCTAAATGACAAACAATTTATTTGGACTAAAGAAAAAAATACAAAAGCATAGAAACCTTAATCCCAATCATAATTCATCACGAAAAATAGAATCATAAATTATTTAGGATTGAAAATTTAAAACAAGATTTCTCCTAAGTAGGTACTTTAATTAAATACATTTTTTAAGGTACCTAATATCTATGATAAATTCACAGTCTTGCATATAGTACTTTTATTGGTACCTATATTCTGGTGTATAGTATTTTTATTTACTCAGGTAATTATAGTTATTTAATACGTACACATGATGGCACATAATTGCAGGTTTTAGATTTAGATGCACAAATAACTACATTATTACTGATAATTTTAAGAGCTTTACTCCTGAATGATTAATTCGGGTTTATGTTTCTGCAGGTATCTGTATCTCGTAATATTATGGTACTATATACATGATATTACGATATCTGTAACATTGCATATTATCATGTATTCAAAAACTTGAAACAATTATAACCATTCGTAATCGTTATTATTCCACGTTATTTAGGGTTTGTAACCTATATGGCTATATAGTACACACACACACACACTATATGATTGACCTATACAAAATATATGAGACACACTCAATACATTTCTACCCCTACATATTATTACTTATTATTAAAATGACAGGCAGTTAGCTCAACATTACAGTAACTATCAACAGAAGCTAGTGAACTCGTCTATATTAACAGTCACCTGCATGTTCAGTAGAATATTGCATTAGTGTTATTTAGTACAAGGAAAAGTTAATTTTAAAACTATGTAGGTACCATTTTTTTTTAGATATTCCTTAGAATATAATTTAATTGTCGTAAAATACTACTACTAATAAACGATACTATACTAAATAAATGGATAAACAAATAGCATGGTACATTAATGTTGACATAAGATATCGATAACGAGAAATAATTAATAAAAACTTATAGAAAAATGATTTCTGTCAAAGTGTCAATCATTTATTAATTATTGTTGTTCGATAACCAATTACGAATTTTAACTAACAACATAAAATATAGATAGATACAAATTTTTATGATACTGTTTAACAGAGTGATTTGTATTTTGTTATGGTTTCAGTTATTTCGGATGTAAAGCCTTGCATCTTGTATATGAATAAAAAAACAAAATATACTCACTTATAATAATCCAAAAATTTGACTGTCCTACTTTGTAAACTTTTTCACTTAATATTGAAATAACTAAAAACTATTTAACTTAGATTTTTTTTTACTTTTATACCTATTTTTTAAAACATTTTATCGAGGTCAAATGAATAAACACCTATAAAAAGCATACTTACTAGGAAGTTGTAAAATATTTAATTAGATTTATGTGGAAATAAACTAAATGTACCATTTTATAGTACATATTACGACATTTGTTATTGTTATGGAATTTTATCGATATTATCGCAGAAATCATGAATATTTTATGATTAAAGTGAAAAATTAATGGTTTTTAACTGGGTGCACTTTTATGACAAATTGTATTTTGTTATTAATAGGTAACTGATAACTGTTCAGTGAGTATTTATGTTTTTATTTAATGTGTACACAAAAAAATATAAAACTTTGAATACTTCATAAAAAACAATTAAAACATTAACAACTTTTTATACATAGCTGAATTATGCCAATATATATTTAAAATTAAAATTGCTACCTACTCAGACATTCTTTAATTGTTTAAGTTTGAACTATAGTCTATAAGTATTCTTGAAGTGCTATTTACGATATTTTTAGTCGCAAGTACCTAAGTAAGTACTAGATAATCGTTTATCTATTATCTATACCTATATGCATACGTCCGAGTGAAAATATATTTAAATTTGTATATTTTGAAGTATTCAAATTGTGTATTACGTGCAATTAAAGTTTATTGATGTAATTATTTTAAATACTATATACCTATATTATGAAATAGGTAAATGTCCAAGAAATAAGACCATAGGTAGATTATAATATATAATATAATAAATAGGATATTATTATCTTATGGTTGAACAAAAGTTACCAAATTGTTTGTTTCACTCAGGATAACTATAAAGATAATTATTACAATTCAATACATTGCAAATAATGCAGTTTTTGTTTGCATAACTATAAAACTATCAATGCAGTAATAAATTAAATATACTTCCTGAAATCCGATTATAATTGAAGGGTGAAGATCCAAAACGTCCAAACATTTCAATTTTTCATTTTTTTCAGTATTGGTGGATTTTTGTTACGAACTACTGAAATAGTTTAGACCAGTCCCTAAAATATCCAAATTTTCGTACTACACACATAGACACATAGTCCCAAATCAGTCAAATCTAAATTATACATAGTACCTATCAATTAATGATAATATGTATTTACAATAAATAATTTTATTTAAATAAAGTAGTACCTCAAAATTCAAATAAACAAATTTAAAGTTTCTTTTAAAAAAATATTTGTGAAATAGAATTTTTGTTGAAAAAAATTTTTTTTGTATATGAACCATTTTAAGTGTACAAAATGCATGAAAATAATAATACATAATATCAGTAAATAAATAAAAATAAATTTAAATTACCTATATTAAGTATATAAATTATAGTTTTTTTTTTTTTATTCTTTGTGGCCGAAGAACTTTTTGATATCCTGAATTAATAGGTATTGTTGTATTAAAATTTTATAGAATATTATTATAAAGGTTATTATTATAACACACTTTTAAATTTTGTACTACACACTGCATTTTTCGTACTACACAAAGTGTGTCGTACTACACACAATTTTAGGGACTGGTTTAGACTGTTTAGAGGTATCGACATTTTCCCAAAAACTTCATGAAATCGTAATAAACATTTTATTTTTTTATTATGCACCAAAGTTATATTTTAGTTTAATAAGTTTATTGATTATAAATCAAAGTATTTTGAATTAGGTTAGTTATTTTGATTGCTCAAAATAGTGATGGCGGACACAACTTTTTTTTTGTAAAACTTTAAAATCAATACATTTATCGCTCCACTCCGAATATAAAATTGATTATTTGAAGTAAGAAATAATATTAATGGGGATTTTTTTTACATTTTGGAATATTTCTATTTTGAAGTCCTGCAGGATATTGATATAGAGTGAATGAATCAAACAATATTTGTTGGGTATTCTACAACAAGACACAGGGACATACAGAATAATACATCATGCATATCAAGTAAATTAAAATATAATCATTTATTAATAAAATTGTTTTTTTTTTTTTTTTAAATATCCATAATAAATTTAAATAATTAAATGTTTCCCTTTTATATGTAATATATGATGGATATATCATTAAACAAATTGAACGTACGTGTAGGTACATTTATATGAACATAATTATAATTACAACAAATAAATATTTGAATTTTATTACTGAATCGCATACTATGTTTATTGAGCTGAATCAACAAAATCATTTTCCGCCAACCATTCTTTCAAATATGATCTAATCGTAGTACGAGCTTGTGTTAACTCCGGAAGATCCGAAGATGCCGGAGGATACATATTTGCGCAATGAGCTGTCCCTATTATAAGAAATAGAAACGTAAAATGTTCGTACACCACATAATTTTTGGTTTTATTAAATAGTTGTATTTATAATTAGATACTACTAGTAATTAGTAAATGAACTAAAAATATGATCTTAATTTAATTTTGAGTAATAACATTAATTATTAATAGTTACCGTTTATCAAAATTGCCACGTTATTTTTTGTCCTTGCTTGCGTAATACCTAATGCATGCCATGGATCAACAGAACCGTGTATGAATATTACCCGGCTATCTCTTATGTCCAATTCACCAAACATTGTATTAGTTCGATCAACTGCAGCTGACAATAGCTCCGAATTATATCTAGGTAAACGGAAAATTATCATAAGTACAAGTTTTTCAAATTGTCAGGTTATAGCTTAGAAATATATGTTTATCTTTTGATATTCTACATATTTAATTTATAATAAACAGAATGTAATAGATAGGTATGCAACAGATATTAATGATTGTGATTAAATTGGCGTTTACTGATATACCCACATACTCAGAACCCCTACGATGGGGGGTCAGAAAAGGCCCGATGTTCATGCAAATAACTTACTTTAATGTATATATTAGAAAAATGTAGCAAAATTAATTGTTATTTAAGAGAGGTCAGGCTTCAGTTCTATACCTGCATGGCTGCATATATACAGGCCCTAAAATATGATGTTGGGGCCTAGATGTACCTATTCCAGTATTTCATTATAAAGTCACTAGATTAAGCAATTTTAAAATAAAAGTGACATAATTTTATAGATGCACCTATTGTGTTAATATCTGATATTTTTATCTTTTTCAAGAAGTGTTAACATTACTAAAAATAAAGCGGGTAAGTAGATGTCACTTTTCTGTAAAGTAGTTTAAGAACGAGTTACTTTAATGGATGGTATTAAATTTTAATTGAATGATATAATATCAATGTATACGAAGAACAATTCTGAGAAGAGATGGTTTGTCAGTCTAGGATATTTTAGAGTTTTATGCTATATTAATTATATAATATAATATTGCTATTATTTCAAAAAATATTTTGGTACCTATACCTATAAAATAAATTCCAAATTAATCAAATCAGATTCATTATGCACACAGCACACAGAAAATAACTAGGTATAAAAAAGCTGTGTTTTTACAGTTTTTAGATTTTTTTTTGCCACAGAACTAACTACTTACATGAAACCTTGTTTTAAATTTTCAATCCTTAACTATAAAAGTTAAACGTTTAATACATTTTCAACAACTGAGGAATTCGTAAATTTTCAAATAAATAAATTTGATCAAAATTTGAACTTTAAACGGTTATGAAAAAATACTTGCATATTTATTTTTAATAGTTTCCAACAACTATTATATCAAATTATGGGGAACATTATATTAATTTTTCAAATTTTTTGACCCAATGAAATAAAATTTTATCGACATTTATAGAATAAAAAACTAAAAAAAAACGGAAAATTTCAAATGTTTATAAATAACTTAAAATTGTTGAAATATTTTGAAAATTTTATCAAGTATGGGAATTGATTAAATAAACATTTATTGTATATTTTAAGTTTATACAGTTATTCGTTTTTGAATAACAACAAAATAAGAGTATCAGTACGAGATATTATATATTTTATTAGTGAATATCCAATGTTGTAATTTAAATGCTCATAAAAATTTAATTTGACTTTCTGGTAGATATTTTTTATTTGAAAAAAATAGACAAACTCATGAAGAATCTTGTATTGAATTTTTAAATTTTAGGATTAAAAAGATAAATTTTTATGAATTTTTAACTCAAAATAATAAATTGCAAATTTTCGTGATTTTTACGTATTTTGTCGAAATTCAAATTTAAAATGCTTATTAAAAAAATTGTGACTATGTATTATTTTAATTTTTTAACTTCCATTGTGGCAATATTTTAGAAGCCTTGTATTAAATTTTGAAGCTTTTTTACCAAACAAAAACAATTTTACTTTCATTTATAAAAAAAAAAAAACTAAAAAGATTTTAAATATTTTTAAAATTTTTAAAATTTTATCAAGTATAGAAAATTCCAGTATAAACATTCAGTGAAAATTTAATGTATCTATGGTAATTTGTTTTAGAGTTACATCAATATCAAAATTCGATTTTCTCAAAAATTGATTTTGCATAAAAATACCCGGTTTTCCTTAATTTTTTTTTTTTTTTTTTTGTTTTTCCCTGTGCATTTGAAAACTATCCAATCCACCATTTAGATTTACTTTTCAACAATAAAAGCTACTGAAGTGGAAAATCAAAGCTTTATTTCGACAACTTATCGTGTATACAGACACAAAAAAGAAAAGAAAAACTAAAATCATAAAACAAATCATTGTAAATTCAATACATTCATCGCTCAGCTCAGAATCTAAAATTAATCTAAACAACCTACTTCAATAAATACTTAACAGCATTTAATAAGTAAATAGTATCTAGTACCTACTATACTATATTATTAACTATTATTAACTATTTTATTAATCTACCAACAATACCGATATTAGTAGGTACTCTGCAGTAACTTACGATTTTCCAAAAATGTCCTGGCACATATTAATAAAAAAATCTATTGGAAAGTGATGACCAAACACATGGTTATCTTGACTAGACGTCTGATAAAATCCAAACTCTGTACAAGTTTGATATGTCCATTGTCGACCTGTAACAAAATTGTATACTTATCTATATTCAAGAAAGCATATAGAAAAAATGAAAATTTAATAGTGTGTACTAATATATACCCAAACCTGGGCACTACTAGTTAGAAAGTTAAAATTCAGTTATAAAGTAAGTAACTTTCTAACTTAACTGTCTAGTTGAATTGAATGTGTAAAATAATATGATATAGTTTTTTTTCGTTCCAAAAATTAAAATGTTCCGTAAAACTGCTGAGTGCCGAGTGCCGACTATAACTGTATATAAGTATCTATAGACTTTATCCACGTTCATAAGTCGTTAATAATAAATTTAGTTTTTCAATTTTATGATAAAAAAATCTTTTTGTCATATTTTTTTCTTATTTCTTATTTGTTTTGGTTATATTATTTTTTCTAACGTGGCTGTAATCACAATTATTTGATGTTTATTTTCAAAAGGCCCCAGCCAGTATAATTAATAGATAAAATTAAAATAAAATATATAGGTACCTATATTTCTTGTAATACACGTTAATCACATATTATAGGTACAAATATATTATCATATTGTTTATATCTTATTTTGTTATACATTCTGTGTTCTAATGTTTGATGTTACAATTTGTTTCCAAGAAATAATGATTATTAGGTACTTACCTACGTCCTATATACCTACCTGTTTAAAAGTTAAGATATTAGATCAAATTATCAGTTACACCAATAATTTAAGTTAAATACCAAAACACTAAGTAATTAATTTATGTAATGCTTAACATATTTTGAACAAATGGATTTAAAATTTATATTTTAAGCTGTAAAAATAACTTTCTGACTAAGTGAGAAATTTGTAAAATTTCAGAAACTAAATTATATTTTAACTTAGTTAGTTGTTGTATTAAAGTAACTAAACTTTAACTAGTTGAAAAAAATAACTAACTTACAAGTAAAAAACACAATACAAACCTCCTTCTGCTGCACTACTACTCCAAGATGTATTTGAATACAAATCAATTAACTGGGAATAAATATTATCTTGACAATCTGCTCCATTCAAGGATAATAATTTACTGTTAACAGCTGCATACCTATCTAACTAAAACAATATGATTATAAAATTACAGTTTTGCTATAAGCCTGAGGTACATAAAAAGTCATATAATACTGGAAAATAATAATAAAGATATAATCATGATCTTATATAATTAATAAATTATATACGTAATTTTTCAGGTTTTGGAAGAGTTTTGAAAATCGTTAAAATCTTTTTTTCTGTACAATATAATTGCATAATATTAAAATTCGTTTAAAAAATATTCATTAATATTCAAACATTTTTTAATTGTCTACACGAATAAATAGCACAAAAGCATCGAAAATTATTTGTAAATTCCTAAATGTCTAGAAAAATCTAATAAATCTAAATAATAATGATGTGAATTTCAAGTCTCTACGGTTGTTCGTTTTTAAACACAACAAAAAAACTACATTAATTTCCTCTTAAACTGTATAGATATTATGTATAAATATTCCCGATATTCGGTAATTTTATTTTTGTTTTAAATCGATTATTTTGAAATATAAAATTGAATACTTTAACAACTAACCTAAATCAGTTTGATACTAAAATTCACACTTTAAATATAATATTTAAGCATTTTTCTGTTTAGAAACAATGCAATGACAGTCGACAGACTATGATATTTATTTTTTACTATACACAATATACACATTATTGTAAAACCATAGGTGTACCTACCTATCATTCATTATTATTCTTATAATGAATTATTCTTATATTCTTTTTATCATTTTTTATTCATCATTTTACCCAGAATCCTAATATATGTGAACATAAACTTACTGGAGTTGGTATTGATTTGTTAACCATAATATCACACAAAGTTTCTAATGTTACGGAAGACCGTTCAGGATTTCTATAATGCCTGTTGTCTTTATTGTATTGTACAATTGTTGCGAAATTGTCAGCTAATATTTCAAACAAAAACGATACATCTTTTTCATTTTTTCTGTCTAAGGGATCACACAACCTAAAACATTTCAAAAACAAATTGTATACATGCAGTGTAGGTCATAATATAGGTTCACATGTATTACTTGAATTTGTTTTCAATCATTTTAGCTCCATGATCGGTTTTAAGACAATAGTCGATCATTTGATTTGCTTGTTTTATTTGAGACACGCATTCTGGCTTATATGTTGCTAATGCATCTTCTACTACCATAAAATATTCTACAAAAATAAAAGATATTTTATGTTAAGTTTTACAACGAGTGCCTATTATTAATCCATGAAACGAAAAAAAGTCATATTATTGGACGATCTCATCCATTTTATCTGACGTAAAAATAAATGTTAATTATTGTTTACAGTTCAGTTTTGTCAACTCATTAATATTTTTTGCATTTAGCTTATTCTTTTGGATTATAAAATGCCTTATATGAACGGATATTGTATAGCCATTTATAAACATATAAGCTAATATCACCAATAATATCTTTCATCCAAAATATCTAACCCTTTTGGCCACTAATAATTTATCTTATAGATACTTCAGTCTTTGTAGACTATATTAAAATTGACAGAAAAAAAATTAATTTTATCTATTTAAAAATTATTCTCAATTAACTCCTTTTTACATATTTAATATTACAGTGATCGTTGTGTACAAATTATTACTACCATCATAGTTTACAAATATATCTACCTACCTATTCTCGTATATGATGCGGCGCATTCAAATTATATTTTGTCCTAGTTGCGTCCGTGATTTTGTCACGATGACATAATATCCGAGTTGCGTCCATGAGTTTTTCAGCGACTGAGAATACCTATAATGATTGGTGATAAACTAGTAGATATCTCAAGTATTGATATTTTATCTGTAAATACCCCTTTACAATTTATTGTTGGAAATTAATTTTGTTCGTGTTAGCGTCAGTCACACTTCGACATTCCATGTTTGACAAATCAACATATTTTTATTTATATTTATTTAACTTTTCAACGAAAAATCTTGAAATAATTTAAATGTCCAGTAAAAAAATAAACTATTAGGTATATTGTATTAATGGATACAAATTCGCTTTCTAAAATTATTTAAATAATAATGTTCAATTCGGTCGTGTCCAAAGCGTTTATGTAAGTGTTATTTTAAAATGTACGAAAGTAAAGAAATCATTTGGAAGATGTGGAAAAAGAAGAATTTATTAAAAAAAAACTATGACTGAGTTTGAAAACAAAATTAAACACGTTTTGAGTTCGTAAAAAAATTGGCATTCAAAAATTTACTAATTTTATAAAATAATATACAATTACAACTTTTAACCACACCATTTATACAAATGACAGTCCTCAGTCTATAAAAGGAGGAAGGTAAATATAATACGTATACTATTAACCAATTAATCAATTATTAACCAGGACGCAACTCGGATGTGTTATACAAAAATCACGGACACAACTCGGATATCGTTATGTATATTTTCCTATTTTGGGACGCAATTATTCGTATGCAGACATATGATGTATACATAACATGCTATACCTAATATATAATTACATAAAAAGACATAATTATTGAAAACAATTTTTTTTTTTATAAACATAATATTATTATAAAGTTTAAAAACTTAGTTAATGATGGATTTTTTATTTTTTTTCCAAGCTTAAATAAAAACATTGAATATCATCAAAGTATAAGTACATCACTAAAATATAGGTTCACTCCGTAATTTCATATATATCGTTTAATGTTTATATCTAAAAATCACTACTTATATATTTAATTGAAAAATATTTTTTATTACATTTTTATAGAAAAAGATTTCCTTAGACCTACCTTTAAAATCGACTTTTGCTAACAAAGGCCCACTAGAAGAAACAGCTGCGTGTATAAGATGTGGGTATTTCATTCTTAACCATGCAGCTAAAGTTCCAGGGTAAGATCCTCCAAATGCTACCCATTTAGCTGTAGATGGTATGTTGTATTTAGATTTTATATTAACAATGAATTCTGCCAAATCTGCTAATGCTTGATCACTGCTCAAGTAAACTAAATTGCTAGTGTTTAAATCTCTGTAAAATATACGTTTATACATGAAAATTTATATGAATAACCATTATATTATAATCAATAATAAAAATAAACAAATAACATGTGCTGAAAACTTTTATTAAAATATAAGTAAGCAGTGAATATATCACCGCTGTTCATGTATTATTTAAAAAAAACAGTTAATATTTTATTCAGCATAAACCGTACTTACACTGTGAAGTACTAAGTATAAAGTAAATTTATTTTATATACCATATATATAGGTATGATGAATTTTTGTCAGTCGTCTTTTATGCATTCCTAAACGGCTGGACTGATTGTGACGAAATTTGGTAGGTATAGTATAATTTGGAGATATATTAGAACCTATGAGCAGAAAATAGGCTAAGTTAAAAAGTGACATACTCAACCATACAGCTCGTATAGACATTTTGAGATTTACTATAGAAATTTTCGTTTATTTACTGCTATTATAGTGATGGTTACTTATTTTATTATTATTATTATTATTTAATATTTTATAGCATATATTCCTGAATTTATATTATTTATTGTTAACAGTGTACTTCGTAGCCTAATCCTACCTCTCATATGTGTTTTTTGTATTTTTATTATATTAACGTCATTTCTAAACCTCCCAAAATAGATCGATTGGTATTTGTACACTTCAAGCATGAAAGAAAATGGGATACTAGTTTCAGAAATAACTGAGCAACGAGATGCAAGATTTATCAATAAATATCATTCAATTAAATACTTGAATTGTCAGACATTTCTCGATAAAACAAATTATATCACTTAATGATAAACTAAATTGAATGTCGTTGTAAGATTATTACTTAATATATTTTAACCATTATGTCATTTTCTATCAATATGTATAAAAATATACTGCTTGCATAATCACAGGTAGGTAACAAATTTAACATACAGTTTGAGACATATACTATAAGAGGTAGGATTTTTAACAGCCTACGTCAACGGTCTTACAAGTGCATTATATAGTAAATTGTACGTTCAGCAGAACACGTGTAGCTCCGTTTGCTTAAAAATGAGAGTGAATTGACCTCTTATAAAATTTAAAGGTATGATTGTTATCTAGACAATCTCATATACTTTTTATTTTATTTAAATGTTAAAGGAAGTTATGAGTATTTTAAGATTCACAAAAAATTTACAATTTTAAAATACTCATAACTCGCTTTAAATTTAATATAAAATAAAAAGTATATGAGATTGTCTAGATAACAATCATACCTTTAAATTTTATAAGAGGTCAATTCACTCTAATTTTTAAGCAAACGGAGCTACACGTGTTCTGCTAAGCGAAAAATGTACCATGGTACGCATTTGTAAGACGGAGACAACACATGCGGGTATCACGTCCTCTTAAGCTATAGAACAATAGAAAATCCAGAAATCATCTACTAAATAGCCAAATTTAGAAATCAATGTGCATCTTGCATCAGTTGCATCCATAATACATAGGTATAATAGCATAGGCGACCCCGCAGGGAGGGGCAAGCTGGGGCATTTGCCCCCCTGGCTTTTTTTTAAATTGAATGTTTTAAGATAAATTACTATATACTAAACAACAAATTTAAAGTATAATATAAGTTGTAATATAATATATATCGTACTATTGTAGGTACATTAGGTGCACTGAAGATCACTGTAATGGTTTTGTTATATTTGAATTTAATAATACATTTTATAGTTTTATACCTACTATAAAAAAGTGAATGTACTTGTAAAATAAATTCCAAATTAATCAAATCAAATTCATTATGTACCCGACTTACTCAGTCATTCATAGTATACCTATACAATTAATTAAAAAGTATTAATATAAGTCATTAACGAAATTAACTATTAAAATTAGAATATAAAGAATACTCTAGGAATTTCAAGTATCCACGAATAATATTTTTAAATTACAACCATATAACTAAACAATTTATTCTTATAGTTATTTAATATTGTGTGATTCTATCCAAATTTAAACTTAAAATAACTGTGTTTGTAAGTAGTTCATAGATTTTTTTGCCACAGAATTAACTACTTATATGGAACTTTGTTTTAGTTTTCAATCATATTATATACATATATATTATATATATGATTATATATTATATATTATATTATATAATAAGTTAAGCGTTTTATACATTTTTAACAACTATAAAGAATTTGTAAATTTTAAATTAAAAATTTTTTCTCAAAATTCGAACTTTAAATGGTTATAAAGAAAAAAAACATGCCCATGTATTTTTAATATTTTCCAGCTGCTATTATATCAACTTTTGGGGAACTATGTATTAAATTTTCAAGTTTATTGACTCAATGAGTTAAATTGTATTTGTCTATAAATAACTTAAAAATAGTTGAAATATTTTGAAAATTTTATCAATAATTATAGGAATTGATAAAATATAAGCATTTGGTGCAAATTTCAAGTTATTAGTTTTTGAATAACAACAAAATAAAAATATCAGTATAAAAGATATTAATAGTGAATATCCAATATTGTTACGTGATCTTTACATATTTTATCGAAATACGAACTTTAAATGCTTATTAAAAAAATTGTGACTACCTATGTATTTTTAATATTTGTTAACTACCATTGTGACGATATATTAGGAACCTTGTATTAAATTTTGAAGCTTTTTTTTCTTATGAATACAATTTTATTGTTATTTATAAAAAAAAAGATTGAAAATGTTAAGTGATCCCTAAGGCCTAATAAAGCACCAACTAGATTCACTTTCTAACCGGAAAAGCTACTTAATTTTAATATGAAGCATTATTCCAAAAACGTGTTACATTATACTTATTGTGTACACGGTCACAATTATTGTAAAACCAATACATTCATTGCTCCACCTAGGATCTAAAATATTGAAAAACTGGAATTTTTACGGCAAAATTAGATTTCGACAAAATTTATTTTGGTTTGGTTTTGGTTTGACTAAAAAAGTTACTATAGATGGATGAAAATTTCAGTGAATATATTTTAAATTAGTATTTTACATACCCCGTAACATTTTCAAAATATTTTGACTCGTGTAGAACTATTCATAAACATATGACATTTTATAATATTTTATACATATTATATTATTTATGTATAAATGTATAGTATAATCACTATAATATATCGTATATTATACATTGAAGACATTATAGATATGATAAAAATACAAAAAAAAAAGCATTGATTTATATTTTATTATTATTCTTACTCGGTTGGTTGACTTTCACCATAGAACCGATGTTCCAGTTGAAAACATAAGGCATTAAATTCTTTAGCGTAATCAATCCAGGCTCCACTCTGCATCCATTTAGCTGAAATTGATCCTTCTCCTCCAATCATCAAAAACACGGGTCCATCATTTTTATAATTTTCCAAATTTACTTGATATCTCTAGACATAATTTATCAAAATTATGTTTATTTTGGATGTTGAATTATTCTAATAATCATTTCATATTATGTTTATATTTCTTTAATTTACCTGTTTCCACGTTCTTTTATCAGTAGGATTAAAATGATCTAATTTTTGTATAAACCATTCGTCTTCAGTGTTCATTGTTCTCAATGATGGTGGTGAATTTGGTTCTCCTAAACCAATAAGAATGTTTTTCATACTATTGGCTTGTGAACTCATCCACACAAAAAGCCATAACACACAAAATATAAATTTCATTTTTCAAATAAAAATTTATAATCTAAAAAAATTGATGATATAAAATAATCGTATAAAATGGTAATATATAAATATTAAAATTAATTTTTAGCTTATAAATGATATTGAGATATGTTGTAACTCTTAGTTTGAATCACCTACTAATCTGAAGGTTGAAAAGTTATAAAACCATAAAACTATTTATGATAATTAATATTATTTTATACATATTATATATTATATTGTATAAATGTAATCAGCATAATATTATATTAAAAATTATACTTAAAAAAATAAATAGGTTAATAATAATATAACCTACCTAAAAAATCCAGTGGAGTACCTATTACAATTCACTATAATAGATTACAATGTGTGTAGGTACTCGTAAATGTTGATAAATGAATATGTTTAAAGATTAAGTGTTTTTTTTTATTTTATACCTACTAACCGTCTGAATTGAGTTTGAATTTATTAGGTAGGTACCTTACCTACACGGCTACACCTATCACCTATTGGTTACTATTTTAGTAGGCACCTACCTACTATCTACTAGGTGTATATGTCTATTTAAATTTAAACAAAGAAAATTAAAATATTCATTCTAGATTATACAATTTTGGTAAATATCACAATATGATAAATTTAACCACTAAAAGAAAAGCTTTCAAATATTTTTTAATTGTCTTAAATTAAATATTTCTAACAACATCATGGTACTCTTTGTATTTGAAGTAAATATTAAAAATTATTAAATTTGTTAAATATTGGCTAATTACCTTATACACAGGCGCGAATTCAGGGGGGCTATGGGTGCTCGGGCACCCCCTGTAATTTAGCCACCAACAAAATAAATTTATGTTATAAATTAAATTATTTGTTATTTTTCAAAATAAAAATAATAATAATAATATCGGTGCTTTTCGTTATCACCGTCACATACGACAATAATAAATTAATAACTATTATTGTTAATTGCTTTCGAAGTATACTCGTATGTAACAACACGCGTCGACGGCGGAAAGGTCCTATAACAATTATTATGGAAAAAAAGTTAGCACTAATAAATCAAATAGTAAATGATAATATTTAAATAAATAGTAAGGTGTAACAATTTTTTTTTTTTTGAGCACCTCCTGTTAAATTTTTCTGGATCCGCGCCTGCTTATACAAGTTGAAGTAGGTAAACAACAAATTAATAATTAAATACCCAATAATTCATAATTACAATACAATATAGGTACTTTATTATATAGGCAATATTTTTACAGGTATAGTACTGCATGGTATTTATAAAAGTTGAATAGTGTATCTGTAAATTTTACCTATTTAATCAGACTTCTTCTAAATCCAAAGAAAAATGATTAATTTGGTAGTTTTCATTCAAGAATATTGTAATACCCGCACCTATGCATTGTCTCCGTCTTACAAGTGCATAATATAGGAAATTTTATACTCATCAGATCACGCTTTGCTCTCTTAGTTTAAAAGTAAGAGTGAATTGACCTCTTATAAAATTTAAAGTTTAGAATATTATTTAGACGATCTCATGGACTTTATTTTTACTATATTCCAATAAATTTTGAAACAAGTTATAAGTATTTTAAAATAGTAATATATATATATTATTAAGATCAATGGTAAATGTATAAAATTAAAAACAATTTCGTAAACATAAATAATTTTATCTATTTAAAATATTACTATAAAAAAATTATAATTATCTACTAAAATATTAAAATTGTACACCTTATTTACTAGGTAGTACATAAAAATGTTTTTAGATAGTACTTTAAAATAAATCGGTTAAGTTACACAATATTCAAATGCATTTCTTTCCATCGTGCTTCAGTAAGGTATCTGATAAATATATAATAAATACCAATAATACCTATATTAAAATGATATTGTATATGATTGTATGGATACTGAACATTATTTTGATCCCATTTCTGGTGCGATTACTTAAAGTATAGAGGATTTTGTAGAAACCACTCAGCTTAAAAATAGTAAAAATAGCATATAAATATTTAATATGATTATACCATACTATCAATATTCTATGGTCTTAACTAATTATATATATATTCAGTAAAAAAAAAGGGTATTTTATTAAAGTGTGGTAGAAAGGGATTAATTAAGTGTATCCATCTTAATATTTTGTATTTACTTTCTATTTTAACATTAGGATGAAACATTTTTATATATCAAGGTAGTAGTTGTAAATATTTTATATTTTAGACTTTAGTAAATGATTATTGTTTGTTTGCAGTAATATATTTTATTTTTTACCAAAATGTTTTTAACAAGGTTGTTTTATTTATCATCAGTATACAATTAAAATATAATATTTATAAGTAGGTAATAAAAATAAAAATATATTAATATTTGTGTAGACAAAACTACAGAGATTGATTGGTTAATAAATTATAGCTTTTAAAATAATTATACCTACTTATATAATGTTGATAAAATAAGATGTAAAAACCTGATATATTTTGTGTCATTAGTTTATGAACATTGAATATCAGAATATCTATATTATATATTACTTAAATACTTAAAATAGGTACCTAAATATTATGTGTGAAAAACAATGTAAATTTAGATTTGAAAAAATAGCTACTCCACATATAATTTAATTAATTGATTAGGTACATTTTAGTATATTATAAAAAAAAAGTACTAGGTATATAGATTTTGTAAACTAACAAAATTTTTTTATTTTTCTATTGTTCCTATTTAACATTGATGGCAATGACTGCTGTTAGTTAAAATAAATATAATATAGTAGACTGCAGGGTTCTATAGAAGTACCTACATAAAGGTAAATAAAATGAAAATATAAGCTCTTTATTTTATTTTCTTGATTTAGTTTCAGCTAAATAATTAAGTTATAACTAGGGTGCGGATTTGTATGTATTTACATATTTGTCGTGAATGATAATATTTGAATGATTCCTTTACAGAAATATGTTACAGGACTATCTGATTATTTTAAGCTATGGTTGATATTACATATTCTTACATATTTAATCTAAATTACATATTTTTACATATTTTACTGATATTACATATTTTTGTTAAATATTGAGCTATTTACAGAATTAGTAATGTATCGCCGTTTTATATAATGAGTAGTTATCTTCTCCAGTCCGTGCGTGTGCAAATATTATAATCGCAAGTTGCGACTATTAGTCCATAGTCCACACATTATCGACCCAGTTATCGCTATACACGTTTCGATAAAAGTGAATTTAATTTCGTTATTTGTTGTTTAGTCATTGGAGAGGTGTCCGTGTGTCCTTGTGTTTTTCGTATTTGTTGAGTCTTTTTAGTTTTTGATTGTATAATATTATTTTATTATATTAATATAGTTATATTCTTATATCACTGTGTTTAATCGAAAATGCCGAAAGTTGCTCCTAAAAAAAGAGACCTCGTAATGAGGTACGTGCGAGATTTTCCGAACGAAACATTTCGTAACGATTCGAATATTTTATACTGTGATGCATGTTGTCATGCATTTAGTATTGCAGAATTAGGGGCTTTTAAATTTGCTCCTATAGGAAACTTCCGTTGACGTGGAAAGATCCTTTAGCCGCTATAAAAACATATTGCGTCCTAATCGACGTCGATTTACTTTTGACAACCTAAAAAAATATATGATTGTCAATTGTTTTGTTGACGAAGAAGTAGATTCAAACTCCAATGAATGAATACTTACTAATTACTTTGGAATTTTTACTTTTTAATTTTTAATTTGAATGTATTCCTAATTAATATTAATAAAATAATAATATAATGTAGTGTTGTATAATTTATATTTACGTACTTTTTTAATTTAATCATTTTAAAATTTTTTTATCAAGAATAAAAACATTTTTGTTTAGGTACATATCTTGTATTTTTAATTACATATTTGGATAAAATTAAATACATATATATGTACATATTTTTGAATTTTTAATACATACAAATCCGCACCCTAGTTATAACAATGTAATATATTCTTATATACTATATTATTATATTCAGTATTGCAGTTTATAAGTTGGCAGTGTGTTTTTTAAAAAAAAGAAAATAAATCAGAAATAAATCGCTTGCTTATACCAAAGTTATTAGAATCGTTTTGACATTTTTTTATGGAAGTTAAAAAAGGAAAATTTCAGTATAAATTGATGGACCATATATGATAGGTAAATAAAAAAAAGCTAGGTGGGCAATTGAATAGGTACACTACTCTGTACAATAGGTGACGAGTGGGTCACTATAGGTAATGAATGTGTTGAATTGGGTTTACTTCTCTCGTCTCTATCATGTTTAAATTAAGTATATAGGTAAGTTAGTAAGTACTTATCTACCGCGACGACATATTATTAGGTATATACTTTCAGTGACATATCACAGCTATATAGACGACATGCACGTCTATATTATTATTATAGCTGTATATAAGTTAAAAATTAGAAATAGATACTGATAAATTAATTAATTTGTTATATAGGTCAATATTTACATCACATTTCACTGTTTCATAGACATTACGGAGTACTATATAAACGGTGTTCCTATAAGAACAATGGTAGGGTTCACACTGTATCTAAGTTTATTTTTATTTTATTCTTTGAATGTAGATAAGTACATTAATAACAATAGGCTATAACCTTATATTATCTATAGTTTAAATACCAAAAATATACAGTGTAATTGATTTATCAAACACTCATTATTTAAAAAAAGTATTTTTTTAAATATATATTTACATAGTTTCAAGTTATTAAAAAACCATCGTTTTTATTAAAAAATTATGTTTTTTAAATATTTTTTTAAGTTTTTTACTTTTTTAAATGACAACATAGAGTTTTAATTTCATATATTCTAAAGCAGAATATTTTTTTAAGTATTTTGATTCATAAAAATCGAATTTAGGACGAGTAGTTTATGAGTTATAAGTATTTAAAGTTTAGATTGGAGTGGTACGGGTTATCCCACAAAATTAATATTTTTCCACTACTCCGCTTGTCTAAACTTTAAATACTTATAACTCATAAACTACTCGTCCTAAATTCGATTTTTATGAATTAAAATACTTAAAAAGCGGGTAAGTAGGTATCGCTCTGCTGTACATTAGGGGGTGGGGTGGACCACTGACTAGGGTAGGTTAAATTTTAATGCAATGATAGGTTGATACAATGATTTGTATACGAAAAACGATTCTGAACGGAGACGGTTAATCTGTCTAGGATACATTATTAAAAATTTTCAAATCATAGATTTAAAAAAATTTTTTTTATGAATTTCTAGCTTGAAATAATTTGCAAATTTTCGAGTGATAAGCATACCCTGCACGGCTGCACACCTCAAATGACGCCTCTGGATTAATTGTTTGTGGCTTTGAAATAAAATGTTATATTACCTATATTTAGTTAATTATTATTTTATGTGCATGTTTATTGCTTACTACCGAGGTTTAAATTTTTTCTCACCCCGGCCCCCTACAAAAATTGAGTAGGCCCCATTATATTATTATAGGTAATTATAATATATGTATTTTTCTTAGTGCATTCACTAATACACGTAATTACTCATTTGTAAAATAGCCAATGGTATGATTGGTTAGCAGTTATAATAAGATATATTTTCATATTTGAATAAATAATATTTTGTTTTTTTATTAACATACGAAATATATGACGTAATAATGCTAAATGTTATTTATATTTAGTATTTACTATTTATTAATAATTATAAAGATCGTTAGACAAATGTAATATACTAAATACACATAAACAGAATACCTATAGCTTTTAAGTTTTAACAGCATTTTATATAAACAATATTATAAAGCGGATAAGTCATGGATATCGCTCTGCTGTACAGTAGGTAGGTTACTGTAATGGATGGGATTAAATTTGAATGCAATGATAGGCATCATTGTATACGAAAAACGATTCTGAACGGAGATGATTTGTCAGTCTAGGATATATTATATTTAAATATTGTCATATTATATTCTATTTTGAAACAAATATTTTATTTTTCAATTAAGACGCAATTTGCATATGGCATGGTTAATCAATTAGTGTAGTTATCATGTAGTTATCATAATTCGTAATACCTTATATTATCATAGATATACGAATATCTGGTTTGAGGATAAATCGTTATCATTACGCGATTTCATAAAAATTTAAAACTCAAACGCTCAAAACATTTTTCCTATCATGACGCTTCAAATTTTCTCTATAGCTATTTGAAGCAAAACCTATGGAAAACTTGGTGTTAAATTTTATAACCTTAGATATAAATACAAACAATATTATGAATTTTGAACTACAAAATAATTTGCAAATATTCATGGTTTTGACGAATTTTTGTCAATATTTGAAATTCAAATGCTAATAAAAATTTAATTTGAATTTCCGGTGGACATTTTTTTTGTGATAAAGATTGACAAATTTGTAAGGAATCTTGTATTAAATTTTCAAATCTTAGGTATAAAAAGAAAAACTTTTATGAATTTCAATTTAAGATAATTTGAACATTGCCGTAATTTTTATGTATTTAATCAAAATTTGAACTGTAAATGCTTATAAAAAAAATTTGTGACTATATATTTATTTTATTTTTCAAATGCTATTGTAAAAATATTTTAGAAGCCTTGTATTAAATTTTCAAATCTTAGGTACCTATAAAAGGAAATTTTTTTATGAATTTCAAGGATAAAATAATTTACGAATTTTCGTGATTTTTACGTATGTTGTCAAAATTAAAATTTGAATACATGTAAAAAAAAAAATTATGGCTATATATTTATTTTATTTTTCAACTGCTATTGTAAAAATATATTATGAGCCTTGTATTAAATTCTCAAATCTTAGAATTAAAAAGAAAATTTTTTATGAATTTCGATCTAAGATAATTTGAAAATTGCCGTAATTTTTACGTATCAAGTCAATATTTGAACTTAAAATCTTGCCAATGTATTTTTATAATTTTTTAATCACTTTAAGAATAACTTATGAGGAACTTTTGCACAATATACATAATACGCACACATTTAGGGGTGAGATCAAACATTTTTTAAAATCAAAAATTAAGGAACACCTTACAGAATAATTATATATTACAACTATAGATTTATTATATTTAATATTCTAATTTTAAACTTGTTAATCTTCGTGATCATGCTATAACAATAATTAAATTGTTAATAGTATTGCCAGATTTTAATGTATATAATTGCATAATAACCATGAATCGTTTATTATAATCGTGATCGTGATACGAACTTCGTGTTGATAATTGTTTATGCTGATAACGCAAATAACAATATTATAATCATGATAACAATTTTCATATTTTTAAAAACGCTACAAACACGTGAAAATACAAATTGATAATAATATAATAATATTTAAATTTAAAATAATGTCTTAATTCTGTATTCCGCCATTTACTCATTTGTAGACTGTTGTTTCGAATTGCCTGTTCGAAATTAGAACGAGTGTTACCCAGCCATTAATAAGTATTTGTTTTGAACAATAATTCTATCAAGTAACAATTTCGTCTGAAATTATTTTATTTCAATCACGATCCTGTATTAATTGTAAGTACTCCTCAATATCTTAAACATTTGATTTTAAAATTTTTTTTCGATGTTCAGAACTAAAAATTGATTACTTACTTTTACTGACCACAAATGAAATAATTTGTTTGCTGTTGCTGTGGTACTTAATCAAGTACACGTTTTAATTTTACAGATATATCATGTTTGATGATTACACAGTCGGAGCATTGGGCGATTTGATTGCATCCAATGGAAATATAAAGAAAACAAAAAAAGGTAGTGATGTGTATATTATTTAAAGTAATAATAACTTTAATTTTTAATAGTATAATGACTTACTAGTTTTGTATGCTACATACCTGAATTGTATTACCTACAATCAATTCATTATTTAAAATGTATTAATTAGTGTTTAGAATTTTCTATTTTAATCTTATACTCCCACACAAACTACTTTCTCATTAAAATTCAAAAATTGCATTAACAAAAAGAATTAAAGATTGTCATGAAAAAAAAATAAAAAAAATAGCGCAATTAGATTACAAAAAATGAGTAATAATAAAAACTATATAATCTTTTCACATCTTTGTTAACTATATAAAACTAAAAGTAGATTAGACTATAATAACTTTAATAAACTATAAGTTACCAGTAAATTACTTAACCGTTTAGCTTATAATCAAATTGATATTAATATATCATTAAACAATGTATATTATAATGCTCTTATTAAACAAACAAACTCCACACTTATAGGTAAAAATTTTCATTTATCTGATGCAAACTATTGACCTATATATATTACTTTTATATTGCCAAACACCGTTTGAAAGTTTATTATCTAAAAAACTAAGTTCTCATTCTAAAATACTCTTTTTTTGCGATAGTCAAAATAGTCACAATTCTTATTCACTCCAGTAGTACTAATCTCATAAATTTTTATTATAATATTTTAAAATGTGTCAGTGAGAGGTATCAGGCAGATAAAATTTAGAGATTTTGCAAATGCATTTTGCCATTTTATAGGATTAATCATTTCATTCTATTACAACGCCTTAATTACTATTGGTATAAATTATCCATTATTACCATGGCTTACATAATTTGTCACTTAATGACTTCAAAGTTCAAATAGTACATTTTATTTCTTCTCCTATTGATATAACATCTGGTGACTCATGAGGATTAAAATTTCTAATTTTTAATATATTTATAAAAGATTCAATTTTTCAATTTTTTGTCCACGTTTTGCTAAACTATTTTTGTTTGCATGATGATTTCATTGATTATATAAAGTCTATAGATGATGCATATTTACCACAAAAAGATATAGGCACTATGGTTAGTTGGTGCTCAAATTACAAAATTACCTTGAAAAAATCTGAATATAATTTTATTTATCTTTACTGAATATAGAAACCTATAATTTTTCAATATCAAATTTTTAATTTCAAACTGCCAATTATTTTAAATATTACAAATCTAGAAATTATTTTTGAACCTAACAACTTATAATAATCATATTTCTAAAAAAATTAATAAAGCATCATAACTGTTAAGTTTTATAAGTTTCCACTTTGAACAATTCACAAATATTATTGTCATAAAATCTTTAAACTGTTCGCTAGCCTTTCACGTATTGAATATAATTCCACTTTTTGGACAGCATGTCAGTTAGGTTTAATTAAAAAACTAAAAGTTGTCCGACACTAATTTACTGTTGAAAGTATTTTTATGTTTTAAGACGTTTTTATAAAATAATGGTTAAAATTTGATAAAACTCAAAATAAAATATTATTTATTTTGCCTCGTCATATTTTTATTTTCATTATTTATTATTTTTTTACTGATTCAATTTTTAGGGTAAAAAGATAATAAGAGAAGACAAATATTATTAAATGAATAATTAGTAAGATAAAATATATTTTCAGTGTTAAAAAAAATTTTAAGAGCACATTTTTATGGCATTTTATATTCTGTTATGAGTGCAGTCATATCTTTTTAAGTAATTTTTCTTGCTTTTTAGAGCATTTAAATCCATCCCCTAATTATAACTAACAAAAAGCCAACTGATAAAAATTGAAAACAACAAGACTTAACATTAATACAGCCACATTACTTGCCCTTAAATTTAATTTTACATCCCTTATAACTTTGATTTATGTACAATAATGTTTTATACTTTAGATAAAAAAAAGAAAAATAATGTCGAAGATCAACTCCAACCAGAAACAAATTTGAACGATGATTCATCAAAAAATGAAAATGTAGAAATATCAAAGAAGAGAAAATCAAAGAAAAAATCAAATGAACAATCAATAAAAAAAATGAAAAAAAATGTGAGTTCTCAAAAATTGGAAGCTGATGATATAAAACTAGAAATAGTTAATGAAAAAATGAAAAAAACTATAAGTCAAGAATCATTAGTGTCAGTAAATAATAAAACAAATCAAATTGATGATGACAAAAATTCAGGTGTTATAAATGCATCCAAAACTTTTGAAAAAAAAATTAAAAAAAACAAAAAAACAAAAGATAATTCAACTATACCTAATGATAAAACTAGTAGAACTGAAAAAAAATTATCTACTTCTGACTCACGGTAAGTAGTTTTTATAACTAAAAAAATTGTATGGTGTGTATAGTAATTTGTTTTATTATAAATCTGTTTATAGGGATATAAAATCTACTGAGGATTATACTGAAAAAGAATCAAGAACTGTGTTTGTTGGCAATGTCCCAGTTAATGTTAAAATGTCAGCAATAAAAAAATTATTCAAACCGTTTGGAGAAGTAGAAACTACTAGATTAAGAAGTGTTGCTGTCAAAAATCTTGAAGTGCCTAAACGTGTGTCCATAATGAAAGGAGATTTTCATCCACAGAGAGATACTGCCAATGTTTATGTACGTTTCAAAACTATAGAACAGGCACAAAAATCATTGGTTTTAAACGCTACACAGTTTGAAGGACATACAATTAGAGTAGATATGGCTTTAAATACGGGTCATAAGCAGAATATGAAAAAAGGAATATTTATTGGAAATCTTCCCTATAGTGAGTGATATTCAGTCAAATTTTTCAGTTTATTAACTTTTATGAAGTACCTACTTTTCTATTAATAACAATACACAAACTTCACACCTATATGGCAATACCTACAGGTTTTGAGATTATTATTATGATTTCTAAACTGGATCAGTTGTTTATTTTATCGGTATTTTTAGAATTGTTCATGTACCTGCCGCAGGTCGCACGTTATAATGAAAAATAATATGAAGATTAAGAAAAAGAATAATTACCTATTTTTATATTATATTTAGAGTGTGAGTTTATGTGTTCTTAAAAGTTTTAAAATATACCTTAATATAATATGCATTCAAAATTTGAAAATAACTATAAAATGTGCAATATGGTAAAAACTTTAAATAATTTTTTTTTCAAAATTGTTGATTTTTTCAAAATATGCAGGATAAGTTTATCATTAGGTTCTGACTAACGAAAACAAAAAAAATCCTTGAATTTTGAAAAATAAAAATACTCAGTTTTATAAAAATCGTCACTTTAATTATACATCAAATACAAGTGTTAAAATGTGGCTCGCATCATAAATCTATGATACGATCTGCAGTTTGGCCACTCATATTAAAGATGAAATAAATAAATTTTAAACATTCTGAAAATTATAAAAATTAACCGAGAAAATGATAATTGATTTATATAGTGTATTTTTATATTAAGTCAAATTATTTACTCTTATGAAGGTATTCAGGAAGATGAAATATGGGATTATTTTAAAGATTGTGGACCAATATCAGCTGTGCGTATAGTCCGTGATAATGCAACTGGCGTGAGCAAAGGCTTTGGATATGTAGATTTTGAAGTGAGTATTTTTTGTTGTTAAAATATTAAAATTCTAAGATATTAATTCTCAACAAATATGTGTTGTATAATATTCAATTGTGTGTCTCGTCTTATATATACAACTGAATATCTCAGTCTGATGCTCTTAGATTAAAAAAGAACACCAAGTGTTGAACATTTTATAAGTTAAAAAATAAATCATGCAAAAAAATTCAAGACAGTATGGCTTATTTTCAGAAAAATCAAAAAATTTGAATTATTTTCTGCATGTAAGCCTCAGTCAATTTTAGATTTAGGATCATCATCATTGGATAAAAAAAGATCTATCTATAACTTACTGGTAAAAACAATAAGTAGCTTTTCAAAAAAAACCAAGTTATGTATATTGTGCATGTGCAAACCTAAGGAGTTAAAAATTTTGAAATTATCTTAAATGTGTACTTATGTATTTTCTAGCTATCACAGTGAACTATAGTATTTTATTTTAAGATTATTAGGCTAAAATATATATGCTCAACGATATTATATATTATGCTTGATTGTCTACATTTTATAAAAATCTAGGGTTATTTTTATAAAAATTTTATAATAATAAAATATATAAATAAATAAATAAATAAAAATCTGTGAAAAATAATTACAATCTATTTAAAATAGACAGCCAATGCTTATCAGTAATTTTAGCCCAAACTAGTTGTTTCGACCGTTTATCTATTAAACATTTGTTTTTTTATACCTACCAAATAAAAACATCAATACTCATTATAAAACAAAGTCAACTGAATATATTTTTTTTAATTAATAACATAATATTAGTTTAAATAATACTCTGTAACAATTATTGTTGGTTTGCTGAAATAATTTGTAAGTGATAGCATTCAAATAAAGAAAACCACTAGCTTACTTATTTGCTCCATGTGCAAACTGTAGTAACTTACATATAATTACATTTACTAAAATAATTAACTTTAATCTCTGATAGAGTGAAAAAATTATTTAAATTGATTTGTAATATTTAGTTAATGTGTTTATCATTACAGACTAAAGAATCTGTTGAATTAGCTATGCAAATAAAAGGGAAAAAGGTTCAAAATAGAGAAATTCGCATCAAAAGGATTGAAACTAAAAAAAATACAAATAAGGTGTTCAACCAAAGACCGTTGCCATATTTAAAAAAAACCAAACCTGTGGGTAAAAGTGGTCAAAACTTCCAAGGAGAAAAAATGAAACCAAAAATGAATAAAAAGGTAATAATGTATTTATAAAATACTTTTGTAGATCATATGATAAGAATCAGTTAGCAGCTTAGCATGATTTATTAATAAATTTATGCATTTCAAAAGATTGGTTTTTATGATGATTAAATTTCTTAATTCTATTTTTGGTTTTTGGTATAGGAAATTTTACATCTGAATATTGGTTAATTGTACACCATATTTATGATGTTTACATTGTAATTGTAAATTTAGCCAAGTACTACTAGTATATTTTTCTAGTAAATTTATTCTGAAATTCGATATCCATACCTATTTTATTTTTATTTTTTATTTGATGCATACTTTATTCAGAACAAAAGTTTGCCAGTTTGCTCACTCTAGCTGAATTTTACATTATCAGACCTCCACTAATGACTGCCGGTAGATGGTAGTGAAAATGTGTGCAGTCACTGAATGCTTTTGTCTACCGTCTGTTGTTCTTTTATTCTGAATAGAGTAAATTATATACAAACATAATTTTAACTGTTCAAAATTAACAATGATGTTAAGTGATTCCTATATTTTTGTATAAAATATTTTTATATTTATATTTGATTTTTTTTTTTAAGAATACTCATTATTAAATTATATTATATTAATTAAATTTTTTTTTCTGTTTATTTTAGAAACAAAAACCAACAAAAACTGATTTAATGAGAAAGAAGATTGCTAAAAAATTAAATGTTTAATCTAATTTGTATTGACTAATAAAATTATTAAATTGAAGCATTTTTAATTAATACATGAGTAGATTTGAAAATGCCAATGATATCTTATTTTATGCTTTATAATGGCTATAATACATACGTCTAAGTAATTTTGAAATAAATTTTTAAAGTAGTTTTTAGGCTTTGCTTTAAATTGTTCTACTGTTCTGCAAATAAAAGTAGTAATTGTCTACTACTAAATAATCAAAAAACCAAAATGAACTGTAGCCGGGTAAATTTTTTTTTTTTTTTTGAAATATTTAAAATGTGTTTATCAAAATTAAAAATAAATCAACAATATGCAAGTAATTAAAACACTCCTTTTAGAATTTTTAATTTAAAAAAAAAGCCAAAACAAATGTTATATTTAAATTCTGATACTTGTATCATCTTTATCACTAAAATCACATATTTTTACATAAATTTAACATAAAAAATTAAGTGTTTTGGTAGGTTAATCTTTGTGTACAGCAACCAACTTTAACACCAATGGGATGAGTGATTTTTTGAGCTTTGCTTAATGATGTGTTATGTACTTAAGCTAGTATTCTATATATCCCAATATTTGCTTGAATAATATTTATTTATTTTTTGTAATGGGTTTTATCGAAATCATTTTTAGTAGTTCTGGCTGTATTGATTTAGAATTTAATGATAACTTGAAAACTTTTTTTGTGTGAGTTTTGTACTCTTTCATGCTTTTATATTACCTAATTAAACAAATTTGTTTCCACGAATGTCATAAAATTACTTATTACACTTATATTTTCTAAGTATTTAAAAATTAAAATTATGTACAACGTCATTTTTAAAATATTAAAATATGTATTGAAAATATAAACTTTTTAAACAACAATTTTTTTTCTTCTAGCTTTTGCAGTTTCAATATCATTAATTAATGATATACATATATTTTATAAGATCTGATTTATACCTATTTAATAAAGATGATACATTAAACAATCATTTATCAATGTTTATGTAATTTTTACACTTCAGAATGGAAAATAAATGCTCATCAATACAATTTACCACAGCAATACACAAATACATTATCATAACATTCATAACTATTTCTAAATATGAAAACATTTCTTCTTAAGTTTCATCTTTGATACATTTTAATATAAGAGATGTTGACAATGTTTTGAAATTTCATAATAAATTTGTTTATGTTAAAAGTAATTCTTTAAACTTTAAAGTGTAAATATTCAGCTTTGAGTACCTTGGAATTTTCTAAATCACTTGAATATTTTTAATCCGAATTATGATAGGTTTGTTTTATTATATCATGAGCACTATGATCTTTGTTTAATATTGGAATACAACCATACACCTTCAATGTATGTTAAACTTCAATAAATCATAAATATTACATAATATATGCTGCAAACCTTATATTCGACCGAGTTAATTACTATAAAATAAATTTTAATTTTATAGTTCTGTTTTGAATCAAATGTTTCAACTATTCTGGTACTTTGTCATAAAATGCAAAATAAAAAATTCAATAAAAATATTACCTTCACAAAATAGCATTATCTTTAAATTTTGAATGAAAAATTATTTAGAAATTACATTTTCAACAGTGTACTTTTAATTTAATGAATTAAGGAAATACTTAGAACATACTCAATTGTTTTAAATGTAGTACATTATTACCAATAATGTAAATTTTTATTATAATAAGAAAAGAAAATAAAACTAAACAAATAGATAAACACTTAATTTTCTTTTTTACTCATTTTTTTTCTTTAAAATAATCAAATTTATCTCTTGTTACATTTAAATATTTTCCAAATAACACAATTTAACAAATATACCGAGATTAATATTTACAGATTGACCTTATTTATTTACTTCAATTAGTTCAATTAATCTTAATAAAAACAAAGTTTAAGATATTTTAGATACTAATTAAAATAAAGCAATCAAAGTAAACTCTTAACCTAATAAGTAGGGTTTGGAAGTTATATGAGTTGCATATTATTCTGTATGCTGTCAAATTATAGCAGACCAAGATAGAAATCTGAGCTAAATAATGTTGAATTAAAAAATTTAAAATGCATATTTTGTCGATTTTCATTGATTTTCGCATATTTAATATTTTCTACAAAAATTATTATTTTTTCATTCTTGACCAATTTATTTCAAATAATGTTACATAACACAACGCTAATAACGCAAAAAACAACTTAACAGGTATTATTTAACATATATTTATTTTGTATTTCATAAATAATGAAAATATATTTATTTAACTATTTTGTCAATTCAATAAAATCTCAAACACCAACAGGTAAAGTGCCATATTTTTTTTTTTATATATTAGAGTTTTAATATATGTATTTAGAATTTTTTTTCGTGTATATTAATAAATAAGTAACACACTTTTAATAAATGAATACATTGTTTTTGCATATTTTATAATTTTTTCTTGCATATTTGAATGCATATTTTGCCTTTTCTTGTTCTCATAACTTCTGAACCCTACTAATAAGTATTGAGTTCACACTAAGTACGAAAACAGTTTTAATTTTAAAATCAGGAAAAAAAATGAGAATTTAATTTGAGATGCCATGCGTAGCCCTCTTTCACTTGATATTCTTAGCGCTTAAGGCAAATGTGCCTGTATACTTGAAAAATATAGAAGTTACATCAGTTGGAAAAATAACAATTTAATGAACCTGTTCTAAATACTATCCGGAATCAGCTTTTTAAACGCAACTAGATGGTGGTTGGATGGGCTTAGCTGTAACTACTCATAGTCTCTTCAAGATAAATTAACTTTCAAACTCATTTAATAATTTTTTATTGGCTAAAAATGCATATTTTATCATTATTAGCACATAATTTGATTGCATATTTCATAATTTTTAGTGCATGAATATTACAGTAGTTTCAAGTGCATAAACATCCGAGCTCAAATGTTGACACATCTGACTTTAAATTTGTTAAGTTAAATTTGAAAGTAGCTGTGAACACTTTAAAAGTAAATAATATACAATAATAAGGAAACTAGAGAAAAAATTTTTATTTTATTATTTTTAATAACAATAAACAATGAAGATAGGGTCAAAACTAAATTAGGTTATTTTTAAGATAATTGAATGAGGTGCTTCAGCTCCCATAAATAATTGGGATATAGTTGTGTAACTGGCAACTTTTTTTATTTAGATCAAATACTTTTTAAGTTTATGGATTTTTTCAAAAGATAGGTTATTTATACTTTATTTATTTTACAGTGATGCCATCAATAAAAGTAATATTTAGTATATCTATACTCAATGGTAATATGACGTTTAGTTTAAGTTTTCACACAACAAAATATACTCAACCAACATTGTTAAAGAAAAAAATCATATGGTCTAATAGTCATCATTATAGCATATAGATTGTAAAATGTACCCTACACAATATTAGACTTAAAAAAATGGTTTAAGAAATATTGGTTTTACAACAAATAAAATGAGTATAATACATTATTTATCATTTTTATTTAAGTATAAATTATAAGTGTCTTTATAAAAAAATTAATAGTTGAATAACAATTAAAATAATGGACAATTTAAAAAATAATGAAACATTAAATCACATAAATGTTATATGTACTTCTTTGTAAGTTAGTAATGAATTGTATTGTTAAAATGTTCCCTTAATTTTATTTTGGACATTATGCAAAACTTGAAAATGGAATAATGTAACTCATATTGGATTCATTGTTTCTATATACAGTATCATATAGTTTAATCTTCTAATGCATATGTCCAATAGTTTAGTTGTTGGACTGTATCTGGCATTAAAAATAACAATAAAAAGGTTCTCAAATACTTATTTAACACAAAATTTTAATAATAGTAAAGTAAAATTAATAAGAAGTATGATCGTCAGATAATAGTGTACATGATTTGGAAGGGGGCACTATAGTCAATAAACAAAATGTCAAGTGATATCACTCACTACCCTGACAATCTTCAGGAAGCTGAATGTACATACACAAGATGCGATGAAAACATATTCAGCATTGATCATACTTCTTATTCATTTTACAATGGCTTTTATCATCAATGTTAATAACCCAACCTCATCATCCATTGCTGATAAGATAGTTCCTCCTAGGCTATTTGATCCAAATGCAATAGATTGAAGATTATCATAATATTATTAACATACTTGTCTTGTAGTGGTGAATACTATCACAAAAAAATTAAAATGGAAATGGTTTGGAAGTTGTAGCATAGTATTGGTCTAATACCTTCATTAGTCCTAAACATTGCAAAATACAAATTAAATTATTATTGTTTAATTTAAAAAATATCAATCAGAACCTAGATATGACAAAATTTAAAGAGCAGCTAGTTCTAAGAAAACATCACGAGGCCATGAGGGGAAAGGTAACATTTCATTAGTTTAATATATAAATAAAAAAATTTCTTTAATGACTGCCAGTCTAATAAACTATGTTGGAAAAATAAACAGACAAAAAATGTTTCTTTTGCATAAACAAACGTGCATAACATTTTTTTTGCTTAAATTAGTTAGTGACACAGTCAAGGGCTTTAATATTTTACTAATATAAAATTAATATAACTTTTACTATGTAATTAACTAATTAATATACTAGATAATAATATGCTATTTTTACCAAATTATCCGGCTTTGATTTTGCTGAACTAGGCTTATAACTACTGCCATTTTGAATCTTGTCAGCACAAAAATGTTCCGATTTCTTTGTTGGTTTAACACTCAACAGCTCAGTTTTTTTTTTTTTCCATAAATAATAATAACAGATTATTGATTTTAATGACTTGTCAGGAAGCTAAAAAAAAAACAATTTACTAAAACATGAGTTTTAAATTGTTAAATTTAATTGTATATCAGGTAATCAATTACCATTTTTGTAATTTGTGCAAAATTCTTCCCAACCTTGTTAAAGGCAGATTCAAAGTTAGACTTATCAAGAATGGACCAATCTGATTGGGGTGAAAACATGGATAAATCACGAATAGATTTTTTCAAATTGTGTTTATTCCAGTACAATAAGCCTAAACACTGTTCAGTGTCATAACCATATTTATTTTTTGAAAACAATATGTAATCATTTACTGTAAGAAATAAATTATAAATATATTTTCTTAATTTAAAAACAAATGAGATACAGTACATTGAATTTCTGAAATATTTTTGGGCGGAAACCAAACTAACAGTGATTTTGGACGCTGTTTATGCTTGTTTTCTGTAATTAACAAAATCGTGACATCATATAATCATAACGTTGATAAAGTTTAAATAAAAATAACAATGTTCATGAAAAGACATACCTGGCTGTGACAAAAGCTCTGGGATGTCAGCCTGATAATTAGATCCCACTCTGATTTGAATTGCTGATAAAAAATAAATTACCTATATTAATTAGACTATTTTTACATACTTACATATATATAAAAATATACATATAGGTATGTATGTATACATTTGTAAAGCATGGGACTTAACAAATATCACATATTGTACTTGACGTTTTTAGAAAAAAAAACACAGCAAATAACAAGCAACAGATTAAACATTAAAACATAGGTACGTGTTATCAACATTTATTCTTATAAATATAAAAATGATGAAGGTAGACAATTTATATTCTTCAACTAAAAATGTTTTTTTAGATAAATATATGGAAAAAGTTGTTTGTTGGATACGAGGTAAACATGTTATTAAAACTTTTAAATCCATTTTTAATATAATAATGTACTCATAATAAATAATGAGTGGGGAATTATCCGCATACCGCAGGTAACAATTGACTATAGACATAAAAACTGACGGATAAAAGCTGTCAATTAATCAATATGCAAAACTTCAATCCCTCAACTACAAACTACAAATGACGTGAACTCTTGGCTAGAAATATATTGATACATTGCAGACTGCATTAAATTGCATACCTACACATATTGTGTAAAGTCTGGAACAATGATTAAAACACTAATAGGCACACAATGCTTACCATCATTATAATTTTCGTCATTGTCTTCCGAATTCACAGGTGGTGCAGGTCGTTTCCGCTTTTTCAAGTGTTTTACATTTTTGGTAGCCATACTTCTTTTTAATTAATAATAACCTGTAGATGCCTACTACGATGAATGAACACTAAGTTTGGGATTTGAGCTATGTGATAGACAAAACAGGGGCGAAACAGTACATTAGTAATGAAAATCAAAAACCGTGACCGAAAATCCAGAGATAATACCGAGGTGAAATAACTAAGTCACATGTGAAATGTGTTGTGTCAACAGCCAAGTAGTTACTACTCCCGCGGTATTCGGTAAAGTAAATTTTACTTTATCATTCCTACTCCAGAGTATTAATAGTATATTGTAATTTGTAATTATGTTATTGTTTATTATCAATGTCGTTATAATAACATGGTTTACCACCAGTCTTGTCTAGTATAAACCACTTAAGAGCACGCTACACCCGCGTGTGTTGTCTCTGTCTTACACGCGTACTACATGGCAAATTATCGTTCACTAGATTCAATAGTGTGCTATTAGTTTTGATATTAGAGTGAATTGACCCATTATCAAACTTTTAGGTAAGAGCATTATCTGTGTTCTCGTGTTGGTTTTTTACGATATTTTGATTTTTAATTGAGTTATGAGCATGTTAAGTGTGGATATTTGTAAACTCACATAACTCATTTAAAAATTAAAATATCGTAAAAAACCAAGGTTAGGTTAGGTTTTATGAAAGATCGAATACGTACAGTGTTTCATTTGCTCCTATAATAGACTGCAATCGTGGTTATGTATATACCCGAGGTTAAAGCGTAATTGAAAATCGGCGTTTGGACGTAACGGATAATGTAGGCTACTGCCTACAAGCCTATTTTATACTACCTACCTATCTCGTAATAAGTTAGTTTTTTAATTCATCAAAAAATACAAACATTTAAAATCTAACTGTTATACTGCGAACATACGCATCGTCGTATTTTAAGATGTTAGGTATATTGTACTTTTAAAAATAGTATTTTTTCATTTCATCGGTAGATCTTTGAATTCGTTTCTTTATTTACATTGTCCTATAGTCATCTCGAATAACAATTAACCTTGAATTAAGATATCTTAGTTTGTGTAGTAGGTACCTAAGCTGCATAGGTATACTAAGCCAGACATACGCGAAAACCCAATACAGTGAAATCTCCACTAATGGACACCTCCCAATAGTGGACGTTTTTTGGAAATGGGAACACTTTCACTACCTTTCAATAGGAAAACCTCCGAATAGTGAACTCTCCGAATAACGGATATAATTTTAATAGGGAGTTTTTAAAATAATGATAAACCCCTAATCATTGTTTTAAAATAATACGTATTCAAATTCATGTGTAGTGTCGTAATAATGTAATTACGATAACAAACTTGTAATGGGACGATAAGATTACGATTAAGAATCTAGCGATATAAATGTTTTAGACGCCGTGTATTAGGTAGTCAAGCCCAAATCAAACCAGAAACTGTAAAAAAATACTTCTTGCGATGTGGTTTCAGACACCAAGCCGATGAACAATTAGGACAAACAATTGATACCGAAGAACAATCTGTAACTTAGCTCTCATCATATTGATCGAAAGCAGTGTTGAAGTAGAGACATATTTTGAATTAGACAAAATCATTTCCACTCACAACACCAATCTAATGGGCACCGATGAGCCTGAAAATGAAGAAGAAGATGAGTCTAAAGAAGCACAAACTTTAAAATATCAAATAGCAATAGCAAGTTTACAGGATGCTATATCTGCTGTAAAGAGCGTAAGTAATTTTATTTCATTAATAGAGGTAAATAGCAGTTCTATTTTTATTTCAGCTGTACCATTAGCGTATGATATTACTAATAAGATTGCACAGAGCTGGTAATTACAAAGCTCGCCAATTTTTTCAAACAAAAATAATTTAAAAATACATGTACCTACATAAGTATGATTTTGATTGTAAAAATATACTTTAAATAATAATAATAATAATTTATAAAAATATAAAAATTTAATAATTTACAATAAATAATAAGTAATAAACTAATAAAAATACTACATACATAGTACATTATTATAGAAATAAATTTCAAAAATGTATCCCCTCTGAATAGTGGAGACCTCCGAATAACGGACAACGTTTTGGTGACCGAGAGTGTCCACTATTCAGAGGTTTCACTGTATAATACCTGTGGTACAACCTATATGTCCATCTACACTCGTGATCTCTGACGCCGGTCGCCGAACGTCAAATATTGTTTTAAATGTGATCAAATGCCAAAATAGTGCAAACTTTAAGCTACCGATTTTTAATAAAGTTTTTTTTTTTTAAAGTAACTGTAGTATAATAAAATTATAGCATTAAAAGTAGCACACTAGGTATGTTTAAAAAATGTAGCGATATCAAGCTACCAAAAAAAACAACAGTACCTTAGTGTCCCGACCACTTATAATAGGTTCCTTGAGACTTGGATTGTATTTAATATGCTGCTTATACCATATTTTTTCAACTCCTATAAGTAACATCACACATTAATATACTTTCCAGCTCACGAAAAAGGATTTTTTTGTTCATCTATAGCAGAGGTCCTCACTAGAATTTCAGAGAGAACCAAATAGTTCATATCAAATTTTCCTTAGGGCCGCATACAAGTACAAATTGTACAGTTTAGTCAGGGCCTAAACCTAAACGGTATGGTTAATTACAAAATATATTTTTCTTATTGTTATAATACACTATGAAGTGGCGTTAAATAACTTACAAACAATATGATTATAACATAAGTTTATTACAAAAGTTTATTACATCAAAAAAATAAACATTTTGCATATAAAAAAAGTAGGGAAATGTCTTTTACTTAATTTCATGACTTGGCCTACTTGAATTTATTATTTCTTTGAAATCGAATGGCGAAATCTTTCACAACTCTCTAATATGGCATCTATTGTAGGCAAGTTGAGAAGAAACTGAAATTCTTAAAATGTTGTCAACGTTCTAACTTGTTAACCTGGATTTGTACTTGTTTTTTATGAACTTCAGCTTACTGAATGTAGATTCACAGACATACCTACGTAGATGCAAAAACACAAAATCTTCTGAGCACAGTCAATTAAGTTAGTAAATTTGTCCTGCTTTCCAGAACTCGTAGTGAGCTTTATTCTTCTTTTTTTTTATTCAAAAACACTTTTGATCTCCGTATCATGCTGAAGATCAATTAACTCATTTTTCAAATCCCTAGCTTCGTATCCAAAAACGGAAAGATGAGCTATATTTGCTGTTGTAATTGACCATGGGTTTTTCACCAAGCGAAATGGTTCTTGATACTTCCTGAAGTCACTAAACCTCAAAGACATTTCGTTCTGTAGATCTGTCAACAGCTTTATTAAATCAGAAACATCTTGACTTTCATCTGGATTTTCATCAAACAAAGTTTTAACAGAAGGAAAGCTAGAATAATCACTGTTTGACAATTCTTCGATATACATATTGAGTTTTTGTTCCTGTGAAAACACAATACTAATCATTTTTGTTACAATGTTATTGTAGTGTCCTTGCAATCGAGTCAGTGTTTCATTCATAATGCCCATTGTATCAGTGAGAAACGCGCTACTTTGAGCCACCAACTAAAATCATAATAATAATATAGTATATTATATAATAATTAATATTGTACTTTATTGTTTTTCTCTTTAATTATTCAATTTTTTGTATATTACTTTAACGATCGATTGTCTTTACTATTATCATGTATGTAATTGGGCCAGGCCCGTTTAAAATTTAAATAAATAAATAAACATCAGGGTAATCTTTTTCCTTTGTAGCTAAAAACAGAGTAATCTCATGACGAATACTGAAGAAACGTTCCAAAACTTTACCCTTACTCAACCATCTCACTTCTGCATGATAAAGCACGTCCCCGTATTGTGATATAAGTTCTTTCAAAAACTCTTGGAACGTTCTGCGGTTCAGTTCATTTGACCTTATAAAATTCCCGATCTTTACAACTTGTTTCATAACACAGCTGAAATTTTCACCAAATTTAACAGCTAAGCTTTCTTGATGAATAATACAACGAAAGCTTTATAAGTTATCGTTTTCCAAATGTTTTTTCAACAACTGAACGAACCCTATATTCTGGCCTAACATTGATGGGCAACCATCAGTACACACAGAAAAAACCTTTTTCAAATCAATGCTACGCTCGTTAAAAAAACTTACTATTGTGTTCAAATAATCAACACCTCGAGTTTGTCCAGTCATTGGAATCATGCCAAAAAAATTTTCTTTAACAACACAATCCTTGGATACATATTTAATGAACAATAGTAATTGAGAAATTGACGTTATGTCAGTTGGATGAGTCGAGTGCAAGACTAAAATATTTGCTTTGCTGAAGTTCGTCGGTAATGTTAAGTGCAATATTTGCTGCTAAGTCTTGTGACTATCTCATGCAAGTTAAGTGAGACAGCTGAAGTTTAGAAACTTAATCTAATATTTGCTTACTATTAGGTAAGTGTGAAAACAAAGTTTTACAAACGGTGACAACACACTCTTTTACAATTTCTGCATCAGAAAACGGCTTCATCTTTTGTGCTAAAATTTCTGTTACTTGGTAGGATGCTTTTGTAGTAAGCTCATTCTTGTTCATTGTATTAAAAAGGGTACAACGTTCTCAAGCAAATGACTTTTTCAATGATTGTAATTTTTCCTCTCTGGTCTTAGATTTTTTCGGGAATTTTTCTTCAAACTGCGAATGAATTGAAGTGTAGTGTTTGTTCAAATTATAAAGTTTGTTTCCATATACCGTTTCACGACATATCAAATATAGGGAAGTTTCTTTTTCCTTACCTTTTGTAAAAAAGAAATCTCCCTCCTACTCAGCTTGAAATGCACGGTTTTCATCCACAAGTTTTCGTTTCCGCTCTTTTGAGTACACTCCCGCCATATTTAATTACAAAATTCAATCACTGAACTAAGTGTTATGTTTGTAAAATAATTTGTTCAATTGATAAAGTTAGCCGCACTAAAATCACATTAATACTGGCTCAACTTATGCATGTTTGCACTGAGCTAGATAAAACTCCCCACTGATGACAAACAGTAAAGATAAAACTGACGACCGAGCAATCGTCGAGATCACATATTTCAATATTGTTGTTCGAGGCGTTCTGGAAATCACCAATAATAATAGACAATCATTTGATAATTGCCACTCGTACATTAACTTGTTGTATAAATATAAAATATATACTGGTACCTATTTATAAAATATTGACTATTTCTTCAAAAAAATATTTGTTTCAATAACTCTAAAATTTATGTAGGTATAACTACCCTTAACAGTCAGCGTGAGAGCTGCTAAAAAACGTTCCGAGGGCTGCGAGAGGATCGCTGATCTATAGAGATGCCATTAGTGACATATTATCATACCACAGAACATTCGTAAGAAATTTAAAAAAAATAATAAACATTGAAACTAAATGTATTAAATAAATTAACTTAAAAATTGCACTAAGAAAGTGTACATAGTTTGATGATAAGCAGTGGTTTAGCAAATTAAAAAGTTTCCAGAATCAAATTACAACTTTGAAATATTTCAAGTATTAATGCTTAATGCTTTAATGATTATATAATAATAATAATAATATAATATTCATACAACTAAATATTAATTATATTTTTTCAGATTATTATTGACTATACCTATCTATATTGAGTATATCAAATTATATTTACAAGTGGACCCATAGCCCATAGGCTACCATCCGTCCTTGTATTTAAAAATAAATCTCTAAAAATACTATTCATTACCTACCCGACTGGCTCCAGGAAAATTCAGAAAGTTTGGTACCTCTGACGACAACACCGACTCTGTCTTTAGTAAGGAAAATAATATTATATTTAAGTTATTATTTAAAAATATCTAGCACGGACAACGCTGGGTGGGATACATAGTATAAATAAATATTACTGTTTAGGACCCTTATAGGTACTTCTTAGTCCTCATATAGTAAGTACCAGGCCTTAGTCACTGTAAGATTTACTGTGGAAAAATTGAATCATAAACTTATTAACTTTAAATTTATAGGCCTATATTTTAAATATGGTCCCCAGGGTCACGTCGCTACATTATAAATTAAATTAAATATAGTAATATTATATTATCATATTATTAATATTATAAATTATTGAAAAATGTCAAAAGAAAATATTATAATATTTCATTCATAATAGAATGAGATGAGTACTGACACCAAAATGTAAATAATACGGGCTGACAAGATGGTTATTTTTTATCTTAAATAAAGACAGTTTTTAGTCTGTGTTTTACGCCATTTAGAACGAGTATTATGGACGCCTCCACAACTGTTTCGTTCGTATAATAATTAATCCGTAGTTTTAAGTTAATCACTATACTTAATTTGAATAATTAAATCAATAGAACATAGGTTAACATAATTAAACAGATTTAAATAACAGAGGCTCTTCCCGATGCTCTGACAGTACTACGCTGATTCTTACACGGACAGCGAGACACGGTAGGGGCTCGCTCGGGTTCAAAATTTTCCACTCAGCGAATTCCCCTAGACCGACCATGTGCGAGTGACCATGTGTCTCTGCCCGTTCACATTAACAAAATGCTTACTTACTGACAATGCAGACAGGGGTTCATAACATCCACCCCAGACTTCACAAGACATGGGGTTCCAATGATCATCATGTTTCATCTAATCCGTAGGTTTCTAATATTTTGAAAAGCTTATAGAACTTATAGGGAATGTGTAGGTTTTACACACTCTACATTCTGAGGTTCTGCTATTTCAGGTTTATACAGTCGAGGTAAATTACATTTGTACTTAATTAACATATATAGACTTATAATTAATATTGAGATTACAATAAAATTATGGTCTGGATTTACAAAGATTTTGGTATCGCTGTAAATTTTGTCAATTCCTTCAATTCTTTAGCATCCTGAGCCAGCTGATTAAAACTTTTAATATATTTTCCGGTATTGATTTGTTCTGGAATATGGCCGTTAGTTATTTCAGATAATTTGAATATAGTGTACAGACTATCATTTTCTGGAACTAAGTCTCTACGAATTTCTGATGAAGGACCCTAGATGGTGTTAAGATCAAATTTTCTGTATATAACACACAGTTATCGGAAATTTGAATTTCCCTATACCGGTGAGTAGAATACTACTAGATTTTTGTACGCAAGTCACTGTTACTGTTTGTGAAATGCAATAATACAACCAAGTGTTTTGCAAATAAAGTTTATGCCATTCGGCAGTATTAAGATTCATATATTTGAAATTACATGTTCCTGCTGTTTGATAAGGGGAATTGTACAAGAATACCTCACAATTCTCCTGATGTGTAGACTTACTAATAGCCTCAGGATTTACACATAATATAAACGAAAACAATGTTGTGCATCTTTCATACTGATTTTCTGTTAAACTAAAATGATATTAATTAATATCGTTTATCGCTAAATACTGAGTCTGAGGTTCAATGATTATTATGTTACCTTTATCGGCAGGTATCGGAAGTGGAATATTATGAAATAGGTTAAACCGAAGGTTTGACAATAAGGATACGGGTTACAAATACAAGATTCTGCTGAATATATACTATGCTTAACTCGGAGATTCTGAATAATTCGGGAATAGATAAGCGAGATTCAATTGTAGGAAGTTCTAGTGTAGAAGTTAATGTTAGTTGTATTTGTTTTAGTTATGAATCAATTCAGATGGAGGGTACACGTTTCTATGCATTAATTCATTTAATGCTGAACTCACAATAGAGTGGAAGTTTTAAGTTTCCCAAGTGAATTGGTTCAGAAAGATTGTTAATATTGCTGTGTGTCCAGAAAGGTAGTTTGTATTTCTAATTCGTTGATTGTTGCCGCAGAGCGTCTGTACTGTTTTTCTATTTCGTTTATGTTTTTTTGTAACTTATTAGTGTCTGTTAATAATTCATGCATGGTAGAATCAACATTATTTGCGACTAAAGACACTATTTGTATTTGTTCCTGTGATAGATGTACGTATCTATCACAGGAACGAGCAAGATTTTCGATATTTTTGTAAAAGAATTCGGCATCTTGATCAGAACAAACTCCAAAAAGACGTTAGCTAACCTTCCTATAGCACTGATTAATCCACGCGGCTGACGATTCAAATCTTCAGATGTTTTGTGATCTGAACTTAGGATTCGTAATACGGAGTTAAAATTTGATTCAATTTCCTGCATGAATAGAATCGTGGATTTCATGAAATCTGTACAAGTACTTCTTAACTCTAAATCTTCCCTCTATTTTAGCTGAATACAGATTTCGTCTGTCTGATTATGAATATTCTGGAGTAACTGATACTTCGTGTAATATGTAGTCATATTTACAAAAGTGACAAAATCCCAATTCGTGAAAGAGACACGAAGAGGACCCATAGCTTCAAAGTATAAGCCAGATGAGTTCTGTAAGGATGTAACTTGAAAATTTCCATCTTGAGAATCAGATATTCTATGACAGCCAATCACTGATATTCTGAAACATAATTTGGATTTCATTCATGAAATTTCTTTAAGAGGTTCTTATGCAATTTCACATGTTTATTTCTTTTTAATATGGTCAAATTCGGAGAGTCTGTATTAGCTTCCACCACTGTAAATGGTCCTAACCACTTAGGTGCTAATTTTCTTTTATTTGCTTTTTCCTGTACTATAACCTTATCTCCTTTGTTGAATTATCTGAAATTATCATCATTGTAACTAGCTTCAAAATTGCCTAAAGAGAAGTGAGATCAATAATGGCTAGTACCACATATTTCGACAGTTTTTGGTATTAACACTTAACAGCAACAAAATTATCTTCACTCATATTATTAGATTTGTAAGATTCAGTTTGACTATTTTCTTTAAATTTCTTAATTGTTTTTTTCCAGAAATTAAAACGTTTATAACTAATATAATAAGTTTCTGGCGACTGTATTTGCTACTAAAATCGTGACTAAATATCGTACAATATTTATAAACTGCACCTTGCAATATTCACCCATTCTCGAATAAACAACCGAAGTAAAACGTTTTATCCACAGGTACATATTGAAACTCCTTAATTTTTTTTTTAGATTTATAGTAAGTAACTGGAAATTTGTAATTTTCATCTGATATCCATTGATCAGGTAATAATTTAAATTTTATTTCATCATTTTTACGGATACTGTAGAAGCCAATATCATTTTCTACAAATATTTGCTCCGCATCCGATTTTAATACATTATTTTCGTTTATTTGCAAATCTGCGGGTGAATGATAATACATGATGGTGTATTTGTGGTAGAAGAATATAGGAACATTATCGGTCTAGAATAAAGTTTATGTATTAACGTTTTGGTAGTTAAATCGGACCCCTTGGATTCCCTCACTCAGATACGGCATTGAGTACAACTCATGTAAGAATTATCTTCAGTGCCGTTGACCGGAATTTAATATAATGAGGGAGGTTGGGTACTTAGGTTAGAAAAGTTGAAATTACGATAAAATAAACAATAAAAATATAAGATAATTTAAAGTATATGATGTATAATATCTACATTAACAATAAATTATAACGGGGATTTATATGAACAAATATAATATGATATTATTTATGTTATATTCTTATCGCAGCTCCGGGAAAATAGTTTGCAAGCCTGCTAAATTTGCACTTATTGATCTGATTCGGATGACCCTCGGCACGTCGTCGTCACATAATAATATATAATATTATATAGGAAGGTACTATGAAATGCGCGCGCAACACGTGGGTTTCCAAGGGAATGACGTGTACGCTCTCTATTGAATTTTGGTATTTAATATACATTTTGTGTGTGTATGTGTGTGTGACAAGACCATCCTCTGCAGGACTGTTCCGTCATTGTTGTTACCGTTTACTTTTCTTGCTTTTCCATGCCATAGGGTTGTTGTTGAGATTTGTGGTCAAACTATAATACTACTTTCGTTTTCAGTATTTCTGCCATGGTGCATGAAAAATCGTTTAATAGTTTATATTATATTAGTATATTATGATGATGTTATTTTTCTCATCATTATTGTACCTTGTATCTACTACCTAAATGTACTTAATGTATATACCTTATGAATATAGCCATGTAGACAATAATATTTATTTTAACTATCGTCTATTCTTACACATTGACGATTGCTTCGAATTCTCACCATTGTTCAGCGGTTGAGATGTTATTTAGAACGAAACAATACCTAGCTATAATTAGGTACCTATTTAATATATTAAGATATATGATACCTATACACATAAGACCATAATAAAATACATGTAATATGTATTATATTTATATTTGAATATAACTACTGCTTGATACGATTTTTCATACATATCTAGGGTTTTGTCAATTCCCATTTGGATTTAAACTTTAAAGGTAACTTTTTATTATTCTATACAATAGAAAATAAATAATAATATTAAACATTATAATATGATAAAATGGATACCTTTATCAACTTTATCTATACTAGATAATAATAAAGAGTTGTCTATATTATAAAATCAACTATTTTGTTTAAATACATATTTGATGTACCTATTTTTACTTGAATAATCTGTTTATTTTCTTAAAATTCTGACAACACTCGCATTAAAGTTGTCTAATGTCTATGTGTATCTTCTGTGCCTATAATTTATTTTTATATAACTTATATTAAAATATATTCCTAATAGATAGTAGATAACTTTAGCAATATTACTAGTTAGGTGCCTAAGGCAGGTGTTAGGCAATGGTATAAGTAAATTGTTTGTATTCCAGTTTCAAAACAATGGCTTCTACATCAGCTTCTGAAGTAATAATCAATGATATTCATGAAGAAACCGATATTTGGTCAGTAGGCAAATGTGTTATTTGTAACATGCAGTTGACTGGTGAGCCAAAAATTTTAAGTTGTTTGCATATCATTTGTAAAGATTGCATAGGAAAGAAAAACTCTATTTCAGGTAAATTTTCTTCATTTCATTACTTTCGTTAGATAAGAAATCATGTCCGATTCAATATCATGACATCAATTTATATTACCCATATGTTATTGAAATTTACATAATTTCAATATTATAATGAATTTTAAAATATTGTTAAATTATAGGCGTGGAATGCAAATGTCTATCAGTCACCAAAGGCAAACTGATTGACTATCCAATTGAATCAACAAATTTAAGTATCAGCAAAGAACATAACTTAAACGCAACTATGACTTATCCAATGTTGGAAGAATTTCCTGTATGTTCTTGTTGTAAAATTGTAAGATGTTTTTCAATACATAGGTACAAGAAAAAAAAGCTAAAATATTTTATATGGCCCTTGAGTTTATGTTAAATTCTTATGGATTTCTAATTTTACTACCAAAATCGTTTAAATAATATGTAATTTTTCTTAATTATATACTAAAATTAAATTGTTGGAGACTAACTAAAAATACAATAAATATATACAAATATTTCATGAGTTTACAGTAATATACCTAACTCTCCCTAGAAAAAGCCATAGTCCAACGTTTGAGAAGCAGAGTCTGTATTGTTATAAAGAGATAGGTAGCCAATATCATTGATTATAAAATATACTAAATAATAATTAATAATCAAAGTCAATACCTAGAGAGCATTGATATACCAATACATATGCATATTATGATACTATGATAGCATTAAGAAGTTCCTAAAAATGTCTTATATTGTTAAACTTAACTCTCTCTCTCACACACACAATATTAATATGTATAGAATTTAGATGGGTTATATATATGTACATGTAATATTTTTTTAATGGCATTGCTCCAAAAATTTACCTGTGTACGCCATCAACATCATGTAACTATTATCTTTGATAATAAATACTAAAGTATTATTATAAATGCTATAATATTTAATTTAATTGAATAATTTATTTTAGACAGGTGCAGATGTTTACTGTACTGAATGTTCAATATTGTCGTGTCAATTTTGTCATTTACACTCCCACCATAATCATAACTATAAAATTCTTGAAAAGTTTCGTAAAGAAATGAATTCAAATATTTTGCTGGAGAAATTCAAACTGGAGTATGATAAGTATTATATGTATAATAAAAAATAAAAATTATATATTAAGGCATTTATTTATTTATCTATATCTTATTTTTTTTCTGACAAATAGCCATAATATTAAAAATAACTTAAACTATGAATCATTGTTCATACAAATTCAACATTTTGGAATTATTATTAAATGTTAAGACTACCTACTTAATAAACTTAAGAGAAACTTACTTATTTAAGTATGATTAACAAAATATTTTTCCAGATTAAATCAATATTATAATCGAAATATATAATATGTAAAAATTTGATAATTTTATTTTATTACATAAGCGCTTTTATATTTATATATTCACTTAGGTTTATAAATCTGTATATATTATGATAAAGTTACATTTTTTAAATCAGAGGTCAATCATTTTATAAAAAAATATTGTTTTAAGATAGAAGATACGTTATAAACTAACAATAAATGTTTTCAGATTGAATAACAAAAATCTAGATTTGTCGTTAGAAGAAACAAAAAAGCAAATTGAAAATCTGGAAATTAAAAAAAGTGGTATCCATGAAGAAATTGATAAAGAAACAGAAATGTAATATTTGACACACCTATCTATATTATTTTAAACTCAATTTAAATTAAATACGGTCATGTAAGTAGTATTTAAACATTTTTTTTTTTTTTTTTTAACTTTTTTCAGGTTGCATAAAGAAATAAGTAACCGAGCATTAGAGCTAAAATATTTAGTTGACAATTGTTTTATAGATACGATTGGTGAAACTTATAAGAATGAGCAAACACTTAAGAATTTACAAAATAAAAATAATTATTATATTGAAATAACAAAATCTGTTTTGAATCATAATAATTTAGTTGACATTTTAAATGTTTCAAGGTATGTTATACTTGAGTGGAATACATAATAATATTATATACAATATCAGTATACAATACCTATTTCACTAATTTAATTAATTTTTTTCAGAGTTGTTTTGACTCAGCTAGAAAATGTTAACAATAATACCATAAATATATATGAGGTGATTTCAAAGTTGGGAATTGATTTGCAAAATAATTTTGATGAAACTATGGACAATTGCATTTCTAGTAATTTTATATGTTATAAAAACCAAACTGAAATTTACTAATGCAAAAATTATTTTTTAGCCATCAAAGAAATTGGAAATATCATTGCATTGCCAGTTTTCAGTTTATCAAAAACTAACGACATAAATACATCAAATAATGTTTGCCAAACTATTGTAAATCCGCAGGTGAGTTATATAAATTAGAAAACTGACAATTTGTGAACAACTTTTATTATTTATTACTTGTCAATCCGTCCATAATTTTAATCAAAATAGATTTTTTTTATTTGAAACTTTATTATAAGACCGTCCTAGCCTAGGCTATCTACATGATATGCTGATTTATTTTGATGTTATACATTATTGAGTTTTGACTATTTTAACTCTTCCATCTTTTGCAGTATTCAATCTAATGAATGGTTTGCAACAACTTCCATGTTTCTTTATCACTAGCTTTCCTCTTTAACTCTTGATAAGAATTAAATCCTTGATCTTCTATTATTTGACTATGTATTGCAATCTTGGTCTTCTTCTATGATTTTTTCCATCGGTTACTCCTTCTAAGATAAGTAATAGCAGCACATCATGCCTTAAATCTGACCTATTAATTCATTTTACTTTTTCTGTATACTCTTCCACATTGATTTTCTCTCGTATACCACCCTTTTTAAAACTTCTTCATTAGTGAATATCAGTCCCACTTATTGTTTCTATCCTTCTGTAGCACCACATTTCGAATGCCTCTATTCTTTTCATTTTTTCTCTTGCAACAGTCCATGTTTCACATCCATATAACATTATACTTTAGATCAGGGGTCTTCAACCTTTTTATGCAGCGGACATATTATTTTTTTAAATATTGCAGTCCGCATTCGTAGTAAAAACATGTATTTTATATAAAAATTCAGTTTTATTATTACAATTTTTAAAATTAGGTAGTAAGCAGCAGAACACTTGTAGCTCCTTTACTTTAAAAATTACAGTGAATCGACCTATTACGAAATTTGATGGTAAGAACTTTATCTGTGTTTGTACGTTGGTTTTTTACGATAATTCAATTTTGAAGTGAGTTATGAGCATTTTTAATGTACTGTATATGCTCATAACTCACTTAAAAATTGAATTATCGTAAAAAACCAACGTACAAACACAGATAAAGTTCTTACCATCAAGTTTCGTAATAGGTCGATTCACTGTAATTTTTAAACTAAAAGAGCTACAAGTGTTCTGCTGAGCGTAAATTTGGTATATTACGCACTGGTAAGACGGAGACAACAAATTCCACTGTTACGTACTCTTAAAGGCCACCCTCTTTTAATAATAAAAGTTAACTCAGATATGGGGTGATTATTAAAAACAAAAACATTTTCAATACAAATATATAATATATTACGGCAAATTAATTAATAAACATTTAGAAAAAAATTTTCTAGTTTTCTTCGTGAATTTTGTTTTGCAAATGTATTTATAATGTCATTAAAGCTCATAGGTCCATCCATGGTAAGTGTAGATTCAATCGACAAGATTGCTAACCTATTAAGACGATTATCAGTCATTCTCGATCTCAAATAAGATTTAACCCTTTTTAATGTGGAAAATGATCTCTCGGCTGAACAATTGGATGTTGGACAGCATAAATACATCCTTAATGATATACCTACGTAAGAAAACAGTTCTTGAAGTTTTTCATTTCTGATCATTTTACAAATATCCATTACAGTTTTAGGCCCTATGTTTTCAGTTAAGCTCATTAAATAGCTTCTAAATTGTATACACTCGTTAGCAAATGAAGACAAAAGATCATTTGTGTATATATTTTGAAGTATTTCTGCTTTTTTACAAACATTTGATTGTGATAATTTTATTATTTGAAATAAATAGTTAAATTTTTTATTGGCTTCATCATAACAGAATTTTCTTCTTTCTAGTTCAGAATGTAGATAGTCAATAATAGCGTGATAAATATTAATCCTTAAAGAGTCTCAAATTTAAAAATTTATTTCTCCTTCTCTTTTTCACCTGTAGTTAATTTTCTTTTTCTTTTGCATATTTCTTGATATGGTTTGTGTCCCAATTTATTAATTGCTCTCTCTTCATAGATATCAAACATACTCCTTAAATCTAATACATATACGATTCGTATAAACATACCACTGTTTCTAAATCAATCTCAACTGACTGCAATTGTTTACTAGTTTTGTTGAATCTTTCTAGTATATCACCCAAAAATGTGGCCATAATAACTGTTTTAAGATAGTATAATTTTAAATATAGTCCATAAGCTTCTGATCTTGTGACTGATTTTTCTGATTTATAATTTTTGATAAAGGACAGTGCATTAATTATTTCATTCCAATTTTTGTTTAAACTAATACTTGCATCAGATCTTGCTGACCACCTGGTATCTAACTTGAGTATTACGCATGGCAGGCTATCAGTAATCAATTTTGTGTAGTTGGTACATAGTATGATGAAGTAGGTCTATGATTTTGACATGATAATAATATAAACATTTTCGTGACAATGATATAAAATAACTATTTTACGATTTTTTACCATGATTTGGTATCTTCCTACATCTTCTGGCATTTTTAATGTATACCTTTTTCTTGGATGATGATAGAAGAATGTATTCGTTATTATCAGGTCATGTTTTGCGCAAAATTCTACCAGTCTATCTTCACGATCATTCCTTTTTCCTAAACCATATTTTCCCATAATGTTTCTTTCTCCTTTTCTTTCTCTTACTATTGAGTTCCAGTCTCACATGATCAGATTTTCTTCTCCTTTGATTGTTTCAATAGCTTTCTTCATTTGTTCGTATACTTCTTTTACTTGGCTATCATTACTGTTGGAGGTTGACATATAGACTTGTACTATAATTGTGTCTTTTGGTTTGGTTTCTAATTTGACAAGAATAATCCTTTCACTGACTGCACTTAACTTTTCCCTTTATTTCTAATGTGTTTTCAGCAGATGTACCCGAGTATACAAATCTATAATCTCCAATTCATATATCTCCCGCTTCAAGCCATCTACTTCTGAAATTCCCTGGATATCAATGTTCTTCCTTGTCATTTTTATTTTTAGATTGCCCAGTTACCACATTGTAGTAGGGTTCGCACATTCCAGGTCTTTTTTTTCTATCTTGTTTACTTTGACCATTCTTACGCCTTTAGTAGTCCCTACCCTGAGATGCGAACGGAGGACTATTATACCTCCGAAATCTTCTACTTAAGAAAACTTCATGTTCATTTCTTTTAATAAGGAATTTTAATCTGTTTATTTCCTATTTGTCTTTCGTACCACAGTGTAATCAAAGGGTATATGGCTGCTATATCTGCTGTTTATTAGGTATTTGATGTGTAGCTGTTTCTACCTCTAGGAAGTAGGAGGTTGTCTGCTCCTATACTCAATACTGTAGGAGCTGCAGCCTTCCTACAAGTCTAATGTTTTGCCTTTTACGACAGACAAAGACAACTGGTGGTCTATTCTAATCTCAACCACTAGAGGTGACTATTTTAACACGATAAAACAATAATAATAATGTATGGTAAATAGATATAAATAAAAATATTTAGCGCACAAATATAATTATTATAATAATAAGAAAATAATAGTTAATAAGTATGTGTTAACATAATGGAAGTAAGAAGTTTATCTGAACAGACAAATGGCAGCTAACCAAGAAGATCGCGAGGACGACATCGTTGTAGTTGACGTTGAGGTAGTTGTGTATGTAAATTGTAGCACATTGAACCGGTTGAGCTGAGCATTGAGCTGTGGAAAAGTGCTAACAAGTATTATTTTGGTTTATTAACTTCCTTAAATCAAAAAAATCTATCCTACGAGTCAAAGAAAATCCTATACATCAGTTACCTTAGGGCTTAGACCGAAGTTGGCAGTTTTGGATCTCAATGATCCTTTAAGTTGTATATGATAATGAAGATGAAATATTCTTAGTACTTACAATCAGCAAACTTATCGTTATATTTATCAGAAACATAACATTTAATCTTCGTCACCACATCATTGCATGACCTAATTAATGGTATAGGTTATGAATATATTAAAATTGGAACCCTACTGGCTACTAATTAATAAATAGAAAATACCCAATAGACAGGAACGGCAGTCAGTATAATGCACCTAACAGCATGCATCAAAGAATTAATGCGAGAATCGTATTAATGTATTTGCAGTGAAACTCTTGATGTCTAGCATAATTATTGTAGAGATTATACTCCGGCCTAGGAGAGAGCGACCTTATTTCGCGCATCGATACTGACGCTCGCGACGTCTGCCAGCCGAATTTTCTCCCACCATGGTGCCATTCCACTACACGGTAACGTGTATACAGCTGCTTAAAAAACGCAGCTAATTAATTGTGTTGCCGGCCGGCGCAGCATAACATATTATAACCCGTAATTATTTTTATATACATAATAATATATTCTTATTGTTCTTAAAGGAACAGATCGTATAAACCGTATATATATTAATAAAAAAAATGGCATTACCATATTATTATACCTGCTTGTTTATAAATATACACACATACATATATATTCAATATTTTTTTATTAAACATCATGGGTATACATATAATAATATAACTTATACTAAAAAAAAAGACAAAATACAGCTGCACAGAACAAATAATAATCATAATAATAATAAATTAACAAATTAAACATGATAATTTACAAAGATATTGTTATAATAATGTTAAAATTCGTTAATCACTGTTTTCTGAATCAGAAGTCGTCAATCCAGTAATAGTTAACGCGTGCGATTGTTCTTGTTCGTCCAGTATCTCATCAGAAATATAGTCTATCTGCCAAAATTTGTCCTCTTCCTTAATAGTGTGTGAAACAAAATTGGACCACATTTCAGGTGTCACTTTGTCTATACCGTCGTTTAATAATTGCCGAACGTAATTTATCTTAAATGTTGTGTTATTTTTTTTCACATGTCCTTTTACAACCGACCATGCCAACTCAATGGAGTTGAGTTCGTAGTGGTATGGAAGTAGACGTTGTACAAATTTGTTTTGTTTTTTGGCCTTTTCGTTAACCACGTACAAATCATATTTGTGTTTAATTTCTCGGACAATTTTTAACAACTCAAATTTTATCATTGACGTGTTAGTCTTTACGCCTTTGGATTCAAGCCTTTTAATTATGGCAGCTTTTTTCCATAGAGAGGTTGGTGATTTTTCTGTTTTCGTTGAATGGTACGGTGCATTATTCATGACTATTACGGAGTTATCTTTCAATAAAGGTAAAACGCCACAGAACCATTCGAAAAATGTATCGCCGTTAATTTTGTCGTGATAGTCAGATGTGTTTTTGTTGGATTCAAAACACAAAAGACCACCTGCTACGAAAGCTTCGGCCGACCCTATGTGAACAACAATAACTACATTATAAATATATATTTAAATGTTTACCTGTCCACAGTGATTTTTTTTTGGTGGAGTTACATATTTCTCCATGTTGATGGCAAAAAAAATACTTCGAAGAACACGAAAAATACGTTATAACTTGTCGTATTAAACGCTTCTAATGAAAACGAATTTAGTAATTGTTCACGGCAGCTGACGATCGTTATGGTGTGGTGTGTGGAAAGGGGAACCGATGTGCAGCGACGGACGCGTTCTCGCGGTCGCTCTCTCCTGGGCCGGAGTATAAGTAGTTATAGAAAACGGACTGAAGATAGAACCTGTCCTTAGTATAGACTAACATATAATCTCAGACTAAACGTAATGACTGTCTTATTGGACTCTCAGCGAAAGGACTAATTCTCTAATTGACCTCAAACCTAACCTGATGTATACTCGTAATAGATAGAAACAAATGTGTTTATTGCACTCACACGCTGGTTGATGGGGCCAATATACATTTTTAAGGGATTTCAATGCATATATCCTCAATCTTTATTCAATTATTCGATTATACTTAGACGATTAACCCTATTATATTTTGATAATGAATTGTATGTGGCAGGAATTATGATTGTCGATATGATCTTATTGGTTGAATACAAAAATAAAATAAAAGAGTGGTTTGGTGAGGCGCGATCGTACGCTCAATATGTGGAAACGTACTGAGAGTACGTATCGGCCGCAGTTGCTAGCTCCCGAGAGGACCACCCAGGATATTTAGCAACATATCCTTGCCACACATACAGAACCACGTGTTACAACCCTACTAACTCAAAAAGCTATAAACATAAATATTAAAAATAACCCCTACCGTACCACCCCATACACAATAGCCTAAGTTGCCGGAGCCCCCTCCCACCGCCAAATAAAAAAATAAAATAAAATAAATGAAATGAAATGAAAAGAAAAGACTTAATTATTCATTCAATTAATTCATGATAAAACAAATAATGTTGAGAGAAGTTAGAATTACGTTAGAATTATATCAAGTTCTAAATTCAACCCACAGGTGAATTATTCATATCGGTCGAATTATTTCACTTTAGCAGGTACACCGACTCCAATTTATTAGGTAACTGAGGTACATTAACACCAAAATATACTTATATGTTATTTTTTTCCCTAAGAAAAACCAGGTTATACTGATAAACGTGGATGTTTTATAGACTCAAAACTATCTGTTTACATTTTCAATAAAAAGCATATAGGTTAGGTTTATTTACTCTTCTTATTCCTGGCTTCATAACTCTTAAAGAGTTTTTGTCGCCTCTGCCATCTAATTTCACTTTTCACAATTATTTACCTACTTTTTACTCTTAATTATCCCTAACTTTTCTGGGTCTTACATTATTATTCCATCTACTCATTGTTTTTTGGACGACCTCTTTATATTTTTCTGGTTGGCTTCTCATCTAATACAGCCTTAGGTTCTCTGAGCTTAACGGCTGGCTTTGTCACATCATCCTCAAACATGTAGTTATTGGTACTTTCATAAATTTACTATTTTCAGTACTTCTGTTTATTCGTGGATCTCTTTATTTCTTTTTTTACCCCCCAAAACTCGAATCTTCATCACATATTGGACCACATATATTTATCAGAATTTTGTTCTCAAATGATATCCGATTTGCTCAATTCGACTTGTATGAGACCATACTTCACATTCATAAGTTAGAGTTGATTTTATTGTTACCATGTATAGATGCACTTTAGTTTTAGAAAATAATTTAGATTTGAGGTATTTAGTTAGAGAAAATTATGCTTTTTTGTGTTGATGATTCAGTTACTTAATTCTATTAACCGGTCATTTTTTTTGCCTTGTATCCTAGGTATGTAAATTGTTCAACTTTTTCAAAAATATGTTCTTGTATTTATACATTGCTACCTAGTATTAGCTTTATTACTTTGGTTTTAGTGTCATTTACCATCAATCCAATGACTTTTGCTTCGTTGATAAGAATTAAGCGTTTTGGATAATACTCTCCTTGTCCTTACCAACTATATTTAAATCATGCAAAGCCTTATGTAGGTACTCATTTCGTTTTTGTTTGCACCGATATTGATACCATGGTTATTATTTTGCAGAAAACGTACAGCTTTCTCTTGTATGATATTAAACAATAGAATTGGCAGGATATAACCTTTTTTTAGGCCTGTAATTACTAAAAATTATTTGATTGAGTTGATAATTTGATTCTTACCTGGTGTTTTATACCATTTAAACATAATTTTGTTTGTGAGATGAGCTTACTTGGAAATCCTAATTCATACATTATGTTATAGTATTATAGAACAGGGATTGCCAATATTATGGTCAGTTGTAACAGTACACATCCATGGTGGTGACCTGTTGAATATTGTTATTGGTTAACACATAATAGAGAAATGTGCAGATGTGAAGTTAAAAATGATAAGTGTGTGGTTTTAAATGACTGAATTTACTCTATTGATTGTTTAAATTACTACATTCAATAGGGCCACTAACATTAACTGTTATCGTGTTGTGATATTTTTTAATATCGTGTAATCACCAAGTTGCAACTAAATATACCAAAAATTGGTTACCAGTTATAGCAATAGTTACTAGTTACCACGCTCATGCATGGCACGATATATAAAATAGCTGCGAACCTGGCTTGGCGGTTAAAATTTGAATTAATAATTTATTTACATGGGATATTTGTCATGAAATATTTTATCGAAGATATTTTGGTTTAGAGATCTTTATATGAGATATTTTGACATATAATCATTGAAAATCCTTTTATCTGCTATATATGCTGAATTGCTGAGTTTTACAAAGATAACAGTACGTCCATTAGCAGAGCCGGTTAACTTTTTCAGCGCCTAGTACAATTATTTTTTGGTAGCCCTTTACTCTCTTTTTAAAAATATAACCAGGCCCCCCTAATTTTGGCGCCGTATTTCTGTGCCGTCACATATATCGATCGTATCTAAAGCCGGCCTTGTCTATCAGTATTTTTCACCATTTTACCTACACGGCCATGTTGTTTTTACTTTTTATGATTATTAAAATTATGTAAGTCATTTTGACAGTTTATTGTTTGTAAAAATAAAAAATGACCGTATCCAATCATTTTCACAAAATAATAGGTAAATCGTTCCCAATCGTGCTTTACCGGAGTATAGTTAGTACAGTAGCCAGTAGGTACGTACTAACTATAATTATCCTATCTCCTATTCGAAATTATGCAAAACTAATAATTCAAATCGTGTATTAAGTTATCTTATCAAATATCGTACAAGTATTTTATAAAAATTACCAATTATTATAATTATTTACATTCAATTGTTTTTAGACACAGTCCATGCATCCTAAGTTAAAATGTCCAGTTCAGTTTCTAGAGGAAAACGACGAAGTAAATACCAGTGGTTATTTCAATATGGGTAATACAATTAATATTGTTATAAACGGTAGTTTTATATCTATATGATAATACTTAAATAACTTATAATGAATTTTCAGTTTTCATGAAAAAAATTTTTACTTCGGTGATTAAGAGGATTAAGATCACACCCGCATGTGTTGTCTCGGTCTTACGCACGTACTTCACAGCAAATTTTCGTTCACTAGTTTCAATAGTGTGCTGTTAGTTTTGATATTAGAGTTAATTGACCCATTATCAAACTTTTAATTAAGACCAATATCTGTGTTCTCTGTGTTTCTTATGATATTTTAATTTTTGAATGAATTAGGTGCATTTTCAAATATTTATACTTTACATACTCATAACTCATTTAAAAATTAAAATATCGTAAAAAAACAACGAGAGAACACAGATAATGGTCTTACTTAAAAATTTAATAATGGGTCAATTCATTTTAATATCAAAACTAACAATACACTTTTGGAACTAGTGAACGAAAATGTGCCGTGTAGTACGTCGTACATGTGTAACACAACACATGTGGGTGCAAGTGCGACGTCCTCCTAATGTTTAGCAGGGCTCAGACTTCAATGTGTTTGCATTTTTTTTTTTTTTTTTTTTGAAATATCTTACATAATACTTTCAAAGCTGCAAATGTGTTTCAAGTACTTACTCCATGTTCTAACAACTTTTTTTGAATTTTAAATTTGAATACTTTTTAAGGTATTTTTCAACTTTTTTAATGCATTTTAAAATATTTTGGACATGTCTTACCTAATTGAAATATAAGTACTACAACTGCATAGCACGTTGTATAAATTATTTTCATTTTGAACATAGCTCAAGTAATGCGGTTTTAAATTAGACAAAGCTGAAATTTAACATTAGGTATGGCAATCTTCCAATTAGCCGAATTGATTGCTTACAAGAAACAAAAATTTCTTATCGAGCGTTAATATTGTATCGGTGGTTCGTGTAGCTGACAGTCGGACGCTTTAGTCTTGTTTTAATTAATAATCCATTTTTTATATTTCTAAGACATTTTTAAAGTCTAAATGTCATGAATGGATTTATTGAAAGAACATTTTCTGGTATTTTTAAGGGCATTTATATTCGAGCCCAAATGATAAATTATTGATGATAGTACTAAGTTATTATTTACTTTATTTTTGCTTTTAGACACTGGAAATGTAGACAGTGAACCATTAAATTACGTAGAATGTTCTTGCTGTCGTCAATCAGCTAAACAATTAGTTAAATGCGTTAATTGTAAAAGAAGCTATCATAATCATTGCCATATACCTTTGATTCCCGAGAATATTCTTCTTAAGTAATTCAAATTTTTAAACTTTATTTCATTAATATAAACAATGGCGTATTTTCAATTTATTTTTTTTTGTGTGGGGGAGAGTAATAAATAAGTATCAGCTTATAATAAACTTAATAATTACGTAGATTGTCTACTATAATTGACGGTGTACTAATAAATAGTATTAACATCGTTATCTCATCGTCTACCGTGACCTTGTGACCAAAAATAACCAAAAGTTAAACTTTTTTGTCTTCTGGGGAGGGTTAAAACCAAAATACGCCACTGAATATATATATTACTAATACATTAGAATCTCTTATAACATTATTTTAAATTATGATTAAATAATGGCTGACTTTGTTTATAGATGTGGTTCGTTCCCATTTTGGAGATGTACAATGTGTGAATATCCTAAAATGTTTTCCAAGGTTCTGAAAGATCTGAAATCTTCCACATATAGTACATCAATTGGTGAACCAGGACGTAAAATTATTGAGCGAATACTAATGGAATTATTCTGTCAAAATGTTGATAGTGTTCATTTTAGAGACTGTCCCAATAAGATTATCGTAAGTTAAATCAATACATAGATAAATAGTAAATTTTAAAATTGAATATAAATACATTATTACTCTAATATAGTATCCATCGTTTTACGAAAAAATTTGTGATCCAACGTCATTGAATATTATTAAGAACCGTTTAGAATCGAATAAATATTATACAACACTCTTTCAAGTTATTAATGATTTAAAACAAATATTTTTGAATGTATTGATGTTTTATCATGTAAGTATTTAAATGTAAATACTATATATATTTAGTCTGTTAGTCTGCACTATATTTGATACAAACAATTTTAGAATCTCTCTTGCTGTTAATAATTATAATATATCAAAGATTGAAAATCATATGTAATTATGAATTATTATTCATGAATATTGAATACTTAAAACAGCTACTTTAAGGGGGATTCAATCTATTTGTAAGGAATTTTAAGTTGGGGAATTATAAAGAGCATTATTGCGGTGTTGTGTAAATGTGTGCTTAGTGAGTTATCAAAATAACATCATAATAATATGATATATTATTTTGTCTGTATGACTTAAGTGTAAAAGAATTAAGAAATTGCTGAGCTCCCATCTACATGATGCATAACGAAATCCATTATATGCTAACAAATATTAGTAATCATATAAATATATATTTAGATTCCTATGCATATAATATATATTATTTTTTTGTCAACAAGTATGAACCTTTTGACAGTTGTATTAACTAGCCAAGTTATTTTATACAATATTTAAAAGCCTATTTGTATTTTTCGTGAAACTTACTTGAAATCAACTTTATTCCATTTTTAACTATTTTTTTTTTAAATTCAATACTATTAAAAATAATTCAAAATTTGGACGTCAAAACACTTTTTGTTTTCTCTCTCTTTTGGTGGAAAACACAACTGAGATCAAATTTAAAACTTTAAATTTCCATGATATGTGAGCACTAAAAAAACTAAACACTAAAAATTTGTTAACTTGTAGAACATTTGTGTTCTTTACTTCCCAATTTAAGATATCGTTAAAAATTTATAAACTTGTTCATTATGGACAGGGGGCAATTTCTTAGCTGTCCTCCCTCCACCACTCTGCTACGTGACACCATGGGATTGATTTTATCGTTCTGAACCATACCCATTATTTGGCGTGCAAGAAGTCTAGTTGTTAAGTTGCACTTATTATAGGTATATAATAATAATAATAATAATACTCATCATAGTACCTACCTGATATACTGCTTGTATTTTTCCGTGATCCTTAGTACTTAGATGGTCTACCAAAGTGACCAAGTTGCACATAAATTTATTTTCTCTTGAAGTCTCCAACTTGTTTAAACATGGTTTTCGACTTTTAACACTTTTTAGTTTTTATATAGCTACCTACAATAAAAGCAGGGGATATGCGTCGGCACAAAGCATTTGATCTTCCATAGGAATATGATATATTATAGTATATACATTTTATTATATACAACAGATATATTTATAGCACTTCTAATATAAAATTTATGTATTTTTCAGCCAAGTGATGGATATTATGTTTCAGCTAGTAGGCTTCTAGCTTATTTAAATTCAATGATTGACTGTTGGGTACCAGAAGTTAATACCAAAAGAAAATGATAACTCATACACAATTTAATGAATTTTAATCAAAAACGTATATGATCATGAACAAAATCCGGTTTTATTGGTATTTTAATTTTAAGTTTTGACTACCCATCACATAAAAACAACTTGTCTCACAGATATTTGATTATGATTGTAAGAATATAGTAATGGCTGAATTGATTATTTAAATACGATATAGGTAATTTTTTTTACATTTTCATTTTTAACAACAAAGATCTGATAAAAAAAAAAAATTATACAAATTAAATGGATGACAAAAGTCGTGTAAATTGTAATATAGATAATAAATAATTTAAGAAAAATATCTGTCATGAAATTCCCTACAATTATAATATGAAAAAAAGTAATTATCTTTTAAATTTTATATTAATTTTCTCCAAAAAATTTATTAATATTTAAAAAATTTGCTACTTGACTTTGTTAAATAATTTTAACATAAAAATTGTATAATTAGATTAACAAATTGGCACTTTTTAGAACCCCCCAAAAAATTTAAATCCAATTTTAATATTTTTATTTTCAGTTTCAAGTAGTAAAAATGAAAAACTAATATAACATGTTAATTGATCTCAAATAAACTTTATAAAAGAAAACAATTTTTAAATTATTGAAACAAACATAATACGAGTAGAAGTCAAAAAAAAAAAAAAAATCAGTTATATTATTATAATTTTATAAATATGATTATAAAGCAAAAATTTTATTTTTGTAAATAATCAGTCCGTATTCAGTAATAATAAGTATTAAAAAAAATAATTCCACAAATTGTTAAAAATATTGTTTTGGTATATTAAGATTATTGTTGTCTACCTATTGTCTGGTGTTTTATTGCCTATATCAGCAGTTTATTAAGTATAAATATTATTTGATAGCATGTAAACCGTAAACATGTGATTTCCGTTTATATATACGCTTCCTCGCAATGTACATTTGTAACAATCAATGAATCTCTACTAATCTTCATCGATTGATTAAAATATAGGGATCCCTGGTTGGTGGACTGTGCTTCTTTTTATCTGCTGTCATTATACAAGCAAACAATAAACTATGCACAAAACTAAACAGTTCTTCTTAGGGCTAGCTGACATAGGACATACTCCGAAATTTGCAATTTAATGGCAAAGACTTTATCATATCTAAGGTGGAAATATTAGAAAAATAAAAAAATCGTTATTGCAGAAAAAATAAACATACTCATTGTTCAGGAAACTCATACAGCCGATTAGGAACATTTATATAGAAGAGATGGCTCGTAGCAGGATACATTGATGCTATTTTCACAGCAAATATTGCATTGCTACCTACATAAAAGCAATTTAAAATGAAAACACGTCAGAATCTCTAATGAAAACGACATCTATACTATTGAGACTCAAGTTAAAAATGTACCTACATATTATGAAAACAATGTGCTTTGTAGAAAACTATCCTCTCTAAATCTTACGTCATAGTACATCTCTACTCCTAATTACCATGCATTACGAAATATAATATTATATTAAAATGAAAATTATGTCATCACATTATATTACAATTTCTTACTGATTGTAAAAAAAAAACACCAATATAGGCAATTTTATAAACGGGTCAAAAAAATTCTTTCCTAAAAGGATCCATTTGTTTGTACTCTCGTATAATCATGTTCACACTTGTCATTATTAACGACTTACACAATTGCCATGGGCAGTGGGAACAAAATTGTATACTAGCATCTTAGTATTTGTATATTAAAACTTTTAATTATTGTGTATTTATGATGTTTTTAATCATAAATATCTTAGATTTTAGATAATTTATATTTTCTAGTTTCATTAATTAGCTTATATTGTTTTAAAGTAGCATACTACTAGTATTTGAAAAGTAATAAGTATAAATTTAGACATAAGTAATAAAAGTTCATATATTTTGTAAATTGTCAGTAAATTAATTTAGTGCTTAGTTTTCAACAAATTTAAATTGTCTCCCGGTAATGCTAATAAATAATAATATTATGTAGATACTTCTTCAACTTAATGCTTGTAAAAAAATTTGGCTGTAACTGTTTTATTTATGATATTTAAATATTTTTATTGTTGAGTATAGTACTTCTATAAAAAATATTATCAACTATTGTTAAGTACATACAATATATCTTAAGATAATTAAAATTGCTTATTATTACAAAAAAAAAGACGATGTTGAATAAAATTATTTATTCTCATGAAGATTGAGTAGTATACAATAATCACCTCCATAAATATACTTAGTACCTAAATATACTTAGTACCTAAATATACTTGGTTTGAAATTCAAGTGTATGGCTTTTATTGGATCACTAATAAAAGCAAGAAAAAATTTTAAAAAACTATACCAATGTTTTATCATTGGTAACCAGGGGCGGACTGGTATTAAAAATATCACGGGGATTTAGAATTAGAGTGGCTATATCTATATACTTAATGATTGCACTTAAAAAAGCTAATTAAAATATTAAATATAACTCATTTTTTACATTCTGTAGATTTTTAAAAACCATCGAACACATAACTTATTAGCTCATTTATTATAAAAGCGTCATAAATTAAAACAAAAGTTTTTTTTTAATGTTCACTAGTTATATCTTATTAATAATTTCATCATTATTAAGTTTAGCTAATATATGTTTTTCACACGACATGAGTATAAAATGCTTCTAAATTAGGTTTGCTTAAAGAATTTCTCAATCAATTTAATATATACTTTAGAATAGAAAAACTTCTTTCACAGGTTACTTGTGAAGAAGATAAACTTAAAATAAGTTTATAAGCTAAGTACAACTTATCATATGCTTTTGAATGAAGGTCATAAGTATGTAAAATATTATATACACATATCATACAGTTCTTACAGTTGCAAATACTTTTTAAAGAACCTTGTTCTTCTTTTGAGACATCTTCTTCATTGAATTTTTACATTTTTAAAACTTAACAAGTTTCTTAAAATACTATCTTTTCGTTTATACAATTTCGTACAGTTGTAAGTCGTCAAATTTTGTTTGAATCGGATGAGATGAAAAAAAATTTTAAGTTCATTTTGATTTGGTTTTTTAAACCAATAATTATACTCACAGTGGCCATGTTGATTTTCGGTGCTTTTACTGAAAGTTTATGTCATGGATTTATTTACAAATTTTTTAGAGAGAATGATTTGAATTTCAGAATTAGATGTGGTAATAGATACGATTTTAGAGTACTCTTGGTTACGTTAATATTACAACTTGATTCAACACTTTTGTTAATATCCTTATTTTTAGATTGAATTAGAAACAGTACATTTAGATGCATCAATGTTGAGCAATTTCTTTTTTTTTCTTAGTTTCTCAGCATTTCCATTATGTTTTCTTTTTATATTGTCCAATATAATTAGACACTTGGAAAAAACACAGCGGGGACTTTTAAAGCTTAAAAACAATAAATTAAACATGCGATCACTGTTACGAACTTACGTGAGCTACGTTACTATTAACTAAATATCATAGGTACAATATAATACATCATATACAGAGACGCAATAATTAAACTATCTGCATTTATGTTATTCTAAATTAAACGAGAATAATATACAGTATTCCGCGGATAATGATCACGTATTGCGTCTTTATATTTCATAAAACTACACAAAAATAAGATACGCCCGACAACTATTTTCATTTTATTATTTTGTATTTTGGCCGATAGTATTTTTACACTAAATTTACTATCAATGTGCCCATCGTGAATAATATTTGTTCAATATTATTAAAAAAAATTTTTATTTAATTTTGGCAACAACGACCACTGGCCACATTAGGCACTGGCCCACCGGGAAATTTCCCGGCTTCCCAGTAGGCCAGTGGGACTCTTAAGTATAATATGTATTCTGTTCAAAATTAGATTGTACACCGGCGGCCAACTTGTGTGTGCGGCTTTCTTCCAAACCACAGGTTATACTGTAGACTTGGAGGAAGAAGCATCTGACAATGTGTCAAACAGTCACGGACAAGAAACAAAAATATGATCTCATTTTGAACAGAGTACAGGTGCTAAATACAAGATTTTAATAGTGCGCACAACATAAATAAGATAGTATTTGATATAATATTGTGATGTCTAAATAAAAAATAATTTTTGTATTAAAATATCAGATCAATATTTTTAATATATAATTTTTAAACTTATTTAATAAAATATTTACAATAGTTATACAAAGTGTAATACAACAATTGAATGAAAAAACTAGATTTATAGCTGAAATAAGATAACACTACCATAATATTTAAGTGTAAGATAAATTATATTTAATATAAAAGATAATTCTACAAAATAACATGTCAATATAAAGAAAAAAAAATTAATACAATTATTGTATTATTCAGGTTAGCATAATATGTTAAAAAATTATTTTTAACAATTTTTAATCTACAATAAAAATAATTGTCTTAAATTAATATTTTTAAATTGGTATTTTTAAGAACAAATTAGATAAAAAAAAAAATTATGTTAGTTTATATTTTATTTACTCTTTTGCGTCTCCAATTCCATCAGCATTAATAGCAAACATAGCTTCAGACTCTGGTAAACAAGGAGAATCATATATCTTGCAAATTCTTGTTTCGCCTCTACCTTTACGCAAGTACAATCTAGTAGTAGATGCGTGAGCCATTATATTACCACCAACTGGTTTTTTTGGATCTGCTGCAAACATAGAAGCACCATCCACTTGAGCAACTACTTGATTGGTTATTACTACGGCAACCCCAAACTGAAAAATATTGTTATATTAATTCTATGAAGAGAGATAAGAGAGAAGTATTATAATGTATACAACAGTGCCATATAATTTTTTTTCTTAAAACAAAAATTAATTTGAGATTATCCACTACCAAAACATTAATTTATGAACTTTATATAAATTCATTATAATTTATCAATTTTAACAAATCAAATAAGTTAATTTAATAATATTTTCCATAACTACCTATTTAATAACTGCCATTACTATTACTAATGGCCATATATGGGATCTTGAGAAAAAAATATATAAGACTTTTAAAATCCAAAAACATTATGTACAATGTAATTTAATGAATATTTAGCAATAATCCTATAAAAAAAAATCAATAAACATAGTACTAAATGCTTTATTAACAAATTTGAAAATTAATTTTTGTAGCTTTTAGATTAAAAGAATGTTTAATAATTGTCCAGTATTTATTTCTGAAAATCATCCATGTTTGGTATTGAGTAAATTTGTGTTTTAAAGTCAATTCTAATAACATGAATTTCTTAAGAGGACATTATACCCACATGTGTTAGCTCCATCTTACAAACGTACAACATGGCAAAAACCATTTTAGGCAAGATAGAACCACTCGGGCTGTAATCATAACTAAGAAACAAAATGTTCACACTGTAAAAATGAGAACATTTACTTTGCAACATTGTTTTTATTTTTTCAACATCACAAACACCAAAAAAAAAAAAAATTGTATTGTTTAAAAAATCATTATTTAAAACTTGGATAGCTGTTTTTGTATTCTAATATCAAAAAAATAAAAACGATGTTACACAATAAATGTTCTTTTTATAGTGCAAAAATTTCGTTTCTTAGTTATGACTGCAGTAGTGGCGGTTATAAGGGGGGGGCGATAAGTGGATCGCCCCCCCTGGTCCGTGTTTTTTTATAATAAATTATAGGTAATTGAAATTTTATAGTAAATTATTGAAAGAACTATTAATCATGGTACTATTTTTTTGTGTTTCTAATTTATAGAAATAGTATCAGCAATTTGTAAAGTTGTCTTGTGTAATATAATTAATATACAGTATATTTTTAAATAATTGTAGTACATTTTATTAATTTTTGTTATTATAGTATATGTACGTACTACCTAGTACCTATGTAATATGTTATTCGGGAAGTTGTGTGCCATTGTTTATATATATATATATGGCTGCTAGGAATAATCTCAATAATGTAATAGATTTCCCATTCTGATATTACGATAATTTTAAGAGGACGTTTCACCCGCATGTGTTGTCTCCGTCTTACAAGTGCGTAACATTGCAAAAACTGTTTCGCGCGGGAAAGAACCGAGAATGATACAGTTATAACTAAGAAACGAAATTTTCATCACATAAAAAGGAGAATTTTGTCTGTGCAATATCGTTTTTATTTTTTCGATATCAGAACTACAAAAAAAAATTCTTATTGTTTTATAATATATTAATTTTGTGTTTTTAAGCATGAATAACTTTTTTGTAGTTCGGATATCGAAAAAATAAAAACGATATTGCACAGACACAATCCTCCTTTTTATGTGGTGAAAATTTCGTTTCTTAGTTATAAGTTATGACTATAACTTTTTCGGTTCTTTCCCGTGTGAAACAGTTTTTGCAATGTTACGCACTTGTAAGACGGAGACAACACATGCGGGTGTAGCGTCCTCTTAATATAAATCTAAAAATATAATAAAAGCTATATACTCATAAACTCACATATATTATTACACGTTTTGCTGAACAAAAAAAAGACATAATATGCTTGTATTTTAGATTTTTATTATTACAATGGTTGATTAACTGTGCATCTGTGATTATACTTTTTTTTATTTAATTGTAAGTACAAGGTGAACCTATTTTGGATTATTTCAAAATATTGGGGAAAAATTCCAACGACTCATTATTGTCCTATGAATTTTATAATTTCCGGCCCCCCCCCCCTTAAAAGTCAGTTATAACCGCCACTGGACTGCAGCAGTGCAGCCTAAGTAATTCTAACCCACGTAAAATAGTTTTTGTTATGTTGTACATTTGTAAGAAGGAGCATGCAGGACCTCTTAAGTTATTTTTAATTTCCAAGTAATTCTCTCTGCAGTTGTCATGACTTATACAAATTACTAGAATTTCAGAGAACTTGTCAAATATACAGTAATTTTTTAAAATATATAAAAGAAGCAATTTTATGTATAGTTTTAAGTGTTTATTTTTAATTATTTCCTTCTGTTTTAAAATATGACCTATAAAATAGGTAAGAAGTTTATCTGTGGCATAGCGTTGTTATTTTTTTGATAACATAAATATAATTAAAGTTATAAGCTTAAGAAAATACATTTATTTTTTATTTTTTCATTAAATTACTTAAAATTATTGGTTTACGCTATCAAAAAAAAACGACGCTATGACACAGATATTGAGGGAGAACAGTTGTCCCGAGCTAAACAGATTTTGCTATGTTATACGTTTGTAAGACGGAGACAACACATGCGGGTGTGGCATCCTCTTAATGGATACTAATTATTTATGTAGAAAAAAACATACATTACTGTTTTAAATAACAACGAAATTCATCTAAATAATTATTATACTGATTAAATACGACATTTTAGTGGTATCGGGAACTCTTCAGGAAATCGATTAAATATAAAATTGGACGGTCAACATTTGTGATTCCTTGTATTTTAGAATACTCTTTATTAAGTAAAATATTATTTTTTAGTAGTTATAACTTATAACTTATAACCTTATTCCTTATAATGCGGTAATAATAAAAATAAATGTATAATAATAATATTTTAGAGACAACATATGCAAATATAACAATCTTTTAACACAACATAACAAGAGTTTCCCCACATTTAAGTAGCGTTTTCACAGTTGCCTAAGTAGATATTGTAGCGCTGCTATGAAGTAAACATAGTAAAATATTTTTCTTTAATTTTTACCTCATCTGCAAGACGTAATAACATTCTGAGAAATCTGGCCAAATGATTCTGTCTAGCAGATAATTCACCTCTACCAGAATAATCAGTTCTATATAAGGCCATGGCACTATCCACAATCAATAATGCATACCTGAAAATTAAATTAAAATTATTCACAATTTTATACTTATTATATTAAATATAATTGAAGTAAAAAAATGTAGATTTGACGGGAATGGGACATTTCGGCGCTGCCGTTTTGGCGCTGCCATATCGGCGATAGATATTTTCGGCGCTGCCGTTTTGGCGACGCCGATTCGGCGATAATGACAAAATATATATTATATAAGTAGACAAATAAAAAAATAAAAATGCACTATAAAATTGCATTTAAATTATATTTATTATAATAACAAAAAAATTGGAAAAAAAATTTATATTTTATTTTTACAGTATTGTTACTATAATATTTATTAGTTGTTTAGTTCTGGACGTACTAATTGGTTACTATTACTGCTAGCTATGATAAAATTGTTATCGAAGATAATTTGTACCTATGTATGTGTAATGTATATATGTACCTATAGTGTAATAAAAATAATAATAACAGATACCTAGCCAATAGTAATGGCAATAATTTGAACGGAAAGGCCTAGCTATGATAAAATTGTTATTGATGATTTACCCGAAATATACAAAACTTACTCGCCAAATGATGGAATAAGCGAACAGTTCTTATTAGCAGATAGTGGACAGGAATCAGATAGAGTCTTAATATTTGGCCGAATTAGTGGACTAAAAATATTAAAAAATTCCCAAACCTGGTACTGTGACGGCACTTTTAGAATAGCTCCATTATTATTTTCCCAAGTTTATGTTATTTTGGCGGAAGCATTAGGAGGTGTACACCCGATAATTTATGCACTACTTCCAAGCAAAAAGGCTAGTGTTTATGAAAAATTATTAAATATGTTAAAAACGCTTGAACCAGATTTAAATCCAGCCTCAATTTCTTGCGATTTCGAGCTTGCTGCTTTTACAGCTATAAAAGATGCATTCCCTAATGTACAAATATTTGGTTGTTATTTTCACCTATGTCAAAACTTTCGATCTAAATTAGGTGAGCTACATTTAATATCTCGTTATAAAAATGAACCAGAATTTTGCATACACGTGAAAAGTATTATCGCATTAGCTTTCGTTCCTATATCAGATCTTGATGATGCGCTAGATATTTTATCAGAAAGTTTACCTGAGGAACTTATTGATTTATTAGATTGGTTCGAAGACTTTTATGTTGGCCGGAAAAATCGTAGTCGTGAAGGTCGACGGCCTGCACGATTTTCCCCGACAATGTGGAATTTATACGAACGTGTATTGACGAATAAAGACCGTACAAATAATCATGCTGAAGCGGCGAATAGAAGATTAAATCAGTTAATGACAAACAAACCTACCATTTGGGCTTTCATAAATACATTACGTAAAATACAAGCAGGAACGGATACACAGTATGAGCATTTGGTTTTGGGTAATAGTCCACGGAAAAAGTTAAAAAAATTTAGAGACACAGACAATCGTATTTATAAACTAGTTGATAGATACGATAAAAATGACATTCCAACATTTATCAGGGGAATATCAAATAATATAGCGTTGAAATAAAATGTTGACTATAATTGTATAATCACTATAATTGTTAAACTAAAATTGTCTAAAGACTAATTAGTAATTAGTAATTAATATTAATTGACTATATTATTTTTTTTCCTAATAATATTTTTTATGAGACCATAAATTAAACATAATTTTTTACTAAAAAAATGTTCACTATAACGTGAATATTGTCATTATCGCCAAATCGGCGTCGCCGAAACGGCAGCGCCGAAAATATCTATCGCCGATACGACAGCGCCGAAATGGCAGCGCCGAAAAGTCCTAGACCCAGATTTGACTATTGATAAAAAACACTTAACCCCTGCAATCAAATTGTGATCAATAAAGATATAAAGTTGTGGACAAGATTATAGTTATAGTATAAAATATTTTACCTAGATTCAGCCATCATAGCGCCAGCTTGCAATAATAGTTGTGTTTGGTGATCTGTGTTATATGCTCTGGCACAAGCAATATTATCAAGTACATCACTTCCTACCAACTGATATCTTTCAGCTACTGAAAGCAATCGTTCAGGCCGGAATGTACCTTCAGTGTCAATATAGAGGCATTTTCCTTCTCCTCCATTTTGACCAATAGGAAGCTAAAAAATATAAAACTAATTAAGTGATTTATACTTTATAACTGTTTCATTTTTTAGTCATGTTTAATGTTAACAAATTTTAAAAATATAATACAGTATTAAATTCTGCCAAAACTTGAAAATAACAAAGCAAAATAAATTTTAAAAATTTAGTACTGATCATTTTAATACGGTTAGCTTTTAATAAATTAATTATCTTTACCTGACAAGTTACAGCCAAAGTATGGCACAGTTGTGTTTTACCAGTTCTAAACTCCCCAAATATTTCTGTGATTGAACCAGTTTCAATGCCTCCCCCTAATAAACGGTCTAATTCTTTTGAACCGGTAGTTAATTGAATAATTTCAGATCTCTTTAGATGAAATATTGTAGCAGAAGTAAAACCAAGAGGGACCATTTTTGATGCTTCAGCCTATGATGAATAATTATGGATATGTAAAACAAATATTTCAAAATCTATAAGGTAGTTGTTATAAAATAAATATTTAAGTATATTATATTTAAATAGTTTACCAATATTTTATCAGCTTTTGCTTCACTTATGCCTTTAATGGTAATGAGATGTTTTTTTGTCGCAAAAGCAATAGATTCTATTGTGTGATATCCAGCTTCTTGAAGCTTTTTAATATCTCCACTAGTAATTCCTTGGCCCTGTACCATTAAATTTACAAAATTAATTATCTCAAATACTATACACAATTAATTAATCAAAACAAAAATTGTTCATAATTTCAATTACATTACACATGTATTTACGAACCTACTCTAAAATAGGTACATTTAATACAAGTAACTAGTTTAATGTAACTTTTCAACATATCAAACAGTATTAGTTTAATTAATTATTATGATTAACTTTACTTCAAGTTTTGAAATAAGTAATGGTCCATCATCTTCTTCATGATCTTCAACAACAGCTTCTTCAACATGTGAAGTTGATGCCATAGCCATTTTGTACAAAACCAATATTATACTACCTGTAAGTAGGTAAATAAACAAATTTCAATATAAGCAAAACAAAAATTTATTTCAACTATCTAATTCAAATATACAACATTTTAGAATTTTCTTCCTAATCTTCCTAATAGGGAAATTATATTATTAATTAATTTGAAAAAAAAACCAACAAACTAAATTTAGGATACATATCTACAGTATGATCACGATATAAGGTAACACTAAATAATATGTCAGGTGGATGACCTTGTATTACAATTGGGTTTTTGGAAGGTGATATAAAAATAGTTAAAATTGTAATCCTATTACAGCAGATTACTAAAAAAAATCATCATATACTCGAGATACTCATTGTAATGATCAACAGTATTAATAAATAATTATTTGTAAACAGATTAAGTAAATTAAACATTTATGCTCTTATGTTATTATGTTATTATTTCCAGTGGTTATAAATGAAAATTGCATTAAACACGTGTAATGCATAAATCCAAATTATGAATTACTCTAACTTGGTCAGTTTTGTAAATAGAAAAAACTTTTGATACAAAAAATGTTTAAAAAAAAATAATCTATCCGAATATGTAGAAAAAAAAATATTGTTTCCATTTCAAAAAATGTAAGTTGTATTGTGCATGCGCACACCAATAGTGTTAAAAATTTGAAATTTATTTGAAAATATGTATTAAATTACTCCCTATCACCTCCCGAAAACCTAATTGCAATACAAGGTCATGTACCAGACATATTAAGTGTTACCTTAAATCGTGATTACACAATATATATTTAGTAATAATGATGACCATTACTTTATGATAGAAAAATAAATGTGTGACCACATTTTAAATTCTAAGCAGAGCATTTTGTTTAACATTTTTATTGTATGAACACTTTTTGAAATGTAAAAATTCTTTGATTTTAAATTTTAAGATTGGTTTCTGTTAGCAAAATTAAATCAAGTTAATATTTTGATACTGGGTTCTCCCCTTCTGGGGGTTTAAACTAAAAAAATTCTAAGTCATTTTAAAATGTGTTAAACTTGTTGTATAGGCAAAACTTGACAACTAAATAACTGTAATGTCTGTAATAACATTAACGATAAGGTATCTCATAAGTTATTATTAGTGTGATAAAAAAAAAAGTTGAGCATAATTCACAATTAATTTTTAAGTAAAGATTTTAACAAAATTAGACAAAATCACAAAAGTATGCAAATAATTTTTGCTTATAGGGTCACAATTAATACTTAAGATTTTACAAATCATTATAAGATTTTTAAAGTTTGTCTACCTTAAAAAAAAAAAAATGATGAAAAACAGAATATATTATTGGTGAACATTTGAAGTTAAATTTTTTCGACATAAGATATTCTGGGATATTCCTATAAGCAAACACTTTCTTAATTTCTCATATAACAATGTTCTTAGTTTCTTATAACTCATAAATAAAATAACTGTTATCCAGTCTGCAGATATCTGACATACAGTTATTATACCATAATAATTTTCAACAAATATTTAAATTAGCATTTTCAAAATATTATGATAGTTTTTAGACTATTTATAGGCATGAGAAATTTTCAATCTTTTTTCTTACAAAAACCAATAACATTTTTAGTTATTTAAAAATGCTTGAAAATTTAATATGAGGCTCCTCATAAGTTGTTTTAATAGAAGTTTAAAAAATATGTAAATACCTACGAGCTTCTTTATAATTTAAAGTTTAAATCTTGACATAACTCATCAAAGTCATGAATATTTCCAATTATTTTATTGTTAAAAAATTTAAATGATTCATTAACTGGTTTAAGTTATTTATAATGTCTACTATAATACTACATAAACTCATAAGGATTATTATTTTTAATTTATAATGTGTACTCTTTCTAAAGGGTCAGATTTGGAGAAACCTTCTGATACTTTCAATGTAGTTTGATGGTTCCATCCAAGCCTATCAATAATAGAAAATTTAATACTATAATAATGAAAAAAAGAAAATTTAAATATTCTAGGGATGGATATAAAAATTATTTCAACTTAAAAATTGGTCATGGACAACTTCTATAAGGACTTGGCAAGACAAAGGTTGGTCATCAATTTGCTAATAAGAAAAGGAAAATCCTAATATAAACTGTGCAGCGTAAGATTAATATTTCAAAAACCAAAACCAACCAATTTGTGTTACCTAATCAACATTAAAACTATTGAAGTTAGACACTATTCTTTTGTTATAATCTAATTCTAAGTTATGTTTTTTATTACTTTTGTATTATGATGTTTTAATCTTTTTTTTATGAGTTACGCAGTCACGTAGAGTGTAGACCATGGTGGGTATTCTACCTAAAAGTCCGGTAAAAAAAGACCCGCGAAAAAAGTCCAGTGAACAAAAGTCCGGTTTATTTATTACTGTCGTACAAGAAAACATTAATGTTATTAAAAATAATAGCAATAATTTATAATAAAATTATTACAATCAATGTTATAGATAGATACAATAAAAATAAAAATACGACATAATTTTTTGGTTAGGAATTCATAACTCCGAGCTAAGTGTTGAAGAATTTTTAACTCAAGTGGGACATAATATTAGGACACAGCCAAGGTGATTAATGTTTTCTTGTATGACATGAAATTTTATTTTTGTATATTTTATTTTTATTTAAAAGTAACAATTAATCTGACCAAAAAATTATAATGTCATATTATTGTATGTAATATTTTAATTTTTATAGTACCTACCTATAATATTGATTGTAATAATTGCATTAATTGTATTTTTTTACCGGACTTTTTTTGTAGATTCACCATGGTGTCATGTAATTCTAATTTTTCTTATTAATTATAAAAGTGCCTTATAATAAAGTTAACATTGCAGTTATTAAAATACGGTTTCTCTTTTTAAATCAATAAAAGCAAGGTATGCAAAAAAATTATACTTTTAAATTCAACGTACAAAGTTCATCATTTGGTGACACGTTGTGAAACACTTTGATTCTAATCTATTAAAGCTATGGTAGTAAATGCACCAATTTGTTATACAAAAATCAAATACGGCAACAATATAGCGATTATTCAAACCTACGCTGATAATTGTTTTAAAAAAAACTCACACTTACCAGTGATTGATTAGATCGAAATTTGAGTTTGATCTCCTCAAATTGAAAATATTTTCGGAGAGAGATATGCACGATTGAGAAACGCGAACGAGAAACCAAAGACGGAGAGAACAGTTATATTTTATATTTTTATGTAATTTATGTACTTATTGTGAAATATGAACTACAAAGCCGTGTCGTTTTAAATGTTTGTTATTATCAACGGTCGTGTTCAGGAACGGCCAACGGGAACAAGGCAAATGGGCGCGAAACAACTGATGGCAGATTAGACCGCCTGGATGGTAACGATACACTCGTACCGAAAACTCGGGAACGACAAAATTCTGGAGGATAACGTATGTTTCACAGTTGAACACCTGTCGGTTCGGTGAACGACAATGAAGTTTAACACAAAATTTAAAATTTTCAAAACTTATATTCAAATAAAATTCTAAAACGTATCTAAATAAATAGATAACTTGCCGAGGTGATTGAAAAGTATTTCTATAAAAAACAGTATTGTTTAGTTTTACCCATTTCACGTGATTTGTCGGACATAATGTTATTTTCGTGTTGTCTACAACGACCGTCCAGTCTCGGCCAAATCATCAGGATAACGCCCTCCTCTTTTTGCAGTGATAAGCTGATAACAATTGGCACAATTCGTGTATCGCTATAGTCCACCGATCAAAAATTTCGTTTTAATTTAACTTTATACATATTTTCATCAAATGCTTATCGCCAAGTTATTATTTCTTAAAATTTAAGTCTAATATGCTGCCGCACATTTCACGTTGACTGATTATTTTTTTATTTTCCGTTCTTATGCTATAAATTTTACAAAATAACACCAACAAAATGATGCAACAATACATTAAAGAAATGGAACAGGTAAAATTGTATACATCATCTAGTTTATGAAGTTATTAATACAAAATAAAATAAAATGTTTATTTCGTTGTTATTTGTGTTTAAGGATCCATATGATCCTGACGAATTTGTCGAACGTTTAGCTCATCGAGTGTTTGGAAACAGTGCTGACAATGATAATGCAGTAGTGGACGATGTTCAGGATACATTTGTACAAGCAATTAAGTATTATACTTTGATATTAAAATGAAATACAATAATCTAATAGTATAAATAATAATATTTATGACCATTGATTTACTACTTGGATTTCAGAGACTTAAAATTTTTACAAGAACGTCAAAAAAGAAAATGTGAAAAATTAGAACAAGTTTGTCGAGAAAAGGAATCTCTGTATTCAATACAAATTCAAAATCTTCAAGAGCAAAATAAGGTAAATTTAATATTTTTGATTTTTTTGTTCACGGAATGTTAACATCAATTTAGGACAATTCTACCGCCAATATACAAGTTAAAGTTTGATTTATTTAAACATTTATTAGTTTTTGAAAAAAAAGTATGAGGATTTAACTAATATAAAATTAGAGAAGAGTTAATTATTTGGATCAATGAATTGGAAATGGAATAGATGAGAAAAGTTAATTAATTTAATGGAGATATTTAGATGTGAGCTGTTTTAAGGAATAGGTAGTAGATAATGGTGTATTTAGAAACATCTTAAGAACCAAAGGTTAGGGAGATAGAACAAAAAATTAAAATTATATAAAATTATAAGTTATAACTCATAGGTATTTTTATCTCTAAATAATGTAATAAAAAGTATAAAATATGGTGAATGGGTGGGGCATGGGCACCACATGGCCCTATTCATTTTGCCCTTGTTTTGGATTATCCTTTTAACAGAAATATTAAGCATAGAAGTAAGAGACGATGGTGGGTTAGACAACTACTACAACGTCAAAAACCTTATAGTGGTGAGTGTTTCATTTTGGATTTACTGGCAAGTGATTTGTTCTTATCTTAAATAAAATTATAAACAAGTGATATTTATTTCGATAATATTTAAAATAAAACATTAATAACAGAAGATTTGCGCTAATAATAAATAATAGCATAATAATATTATATACTCGTGTACAAACGAGACAGTACCTACTGTGAATTGTGCGTATATAGATGTACGGGTTTCAGCTATACATAGTACATGACACGTGAGCGATTTTAAATATCAGCCCCACTGCCCCCACTTCCAAGTGTATATTAAATAATAATACATAGTAAATAAACAGTTATTTGTATGAAATAGTTTTTATTATCATAAAATGTATGCCATAATGTTCGAATAATTAGCTAACAATTTTGTTTGGGACATTGACAAACAAAATTGTTTGGGATCGCGCCTATACCAACCAGATATGTTTGTTGGATATTTTGGATGTTCGATAAACGTTTGGTCGAACGTTCATAAAATGTTTGCTAGATGTGGACACGGCTTATGAAGAACAATAATTTGGACATTTGTTCTAGGTTGCTTTAAAATATTTAAATTCTTTGTTGAATAAATTATTTAAAATTATATCAATGTTTTTAAACAGGCTGGAATATCAATATTTCAAAATTTAGATGAACGAATAAATTATGTAGCCACAAAAGTTATTCATGTTGGAGATCAACTAGAATCAATTAATATACCACGTTCAAGAGCTGTTCAAGTTCATAAACTTATTGGATATTTAGAGGAGTTTATGTCGGCCGGTCCACTATCCATAGATATTTTCAATGATCCAACAAAGGTAAAAACATTTCTATTACATGTAAATATTTTTTGACATTATGACAAGAAGTATTCATGTGATTGTAAACTCAATTTAGATTGATGATGCAGCTGATGTGATCCAAAAATTATATCCTATAGCTCAAGAGCTTCCTCCAGGCAAGTAAGTTTTTGACAAAATACTAGTTTAATTCACTTTGAAGTTGTAAAACTTAACATTTTAGATTTGAGGAAGCCAAAATGAAAATAATTAAAAAATATGATGAAATTGAATGTTTATTAATTGAAGAGTTTATTAAAAACCACTCTCGAAAAAATGTAGTACGAATGAATGAAATTGCAACAATATTAACTCATTTTAAAGGTTATTCTCAATGTGTGGATGCATTCATTGAATACAGTCAAGCGGTACTATAATATTCTATTAATTCATGAATAAATAATGTTTTGTTACAAATATTTCCTTAGAACTCTCTTTCGGGTAAAAATCTCTTTGCTGATATTATTCCTGTTTGTGAAAACAACCTAAAAATTATTGAAGCTGTATTTTCTAATCCTGATCAAGTTATGGCCAAATTTATTTTGAATATTTATCAACTTAAACTACAAGTATGTTTTTGTTGTCTTATTTATTAAAATACCATTGTGCATTTTATTTTTATTTTTAAATATTTTAGAACCATATTATCACAATATTATCTGAAGTTAAAGATACGGCAAACTATTTAGAAAAACTATCTCAGTTATACAAAAAGTATGTATCCTTTTTACTATTCAATTATTATTTTATATATTTGTGTCCAATCAATAATTCACAAATTTTTCGTTAGAATTAGAATCATAATTCAATTTTTTTTTTCAGAACATCTATATTATCTAAAAATCTTTCACACTTAAATATGGGAAACGATGATATGTTTTTAAATAAAATGCAAAAGAATATATTTCAAAAGTATTTGGATTCATACTTCATGTATGTTTTTTGTCAGTTCAATCTTATGAGTGTAATATTTAGTCTTATAAACATTTTTTACCATTTACAGTTCTGAACTGAAAAACCTTAAAGAAAAATGTTTAATCATTTTACAACGGTTTTATGAATCTAAAGGACACCAGAAAAAACAAATTCAAGCTGGAGGGTAATTATAATTTGCTTACTATTTATGAAATATGTGTAGTATTTTTCTTGTCTGATTAGGGTATATACATTATACATACTGTCGTATCTTATATTGATTATTCATACTACCTACTACTATTCAATTACAATTCATAATTTTATGTCATCAGTGTTTCCCAAAAGTCAGTCCATAGATCTGTCATAAGTGATGTGACCATTAAAGATATTTCTATTAAATATTCATATTTTTAATCTCCTAAAAATTTCAATATACCAAATAAATATTATTTATTAGGATTTTTTTTCAGAATTGTATTTTTCATCATGGTTGATCAATTGATATATACTATACCAAGTAGATAAATAGGTACACAATAAATGGAGGTATCTTAATCAATTATTGTGCTTTGGCTCCACTTATTAGTTATTTTAAAGGGATTTTTGATGTGACAAATGTGCACTTATGTTTAGATCCCTGAAATAAAATTGTTAATACTTTAATAGGGATAAATATTGTGAACCAGTATTGGTTCAACTCGGTATACGAGAGATACACATATAGCTCTAACTATTGCATATGATCTTCTAAGATAATAATTATAGTATGGCCAATTTAAAACACGACTTATTCATTGTTGTTATTACTGCCAACTGATGTAAGACATAATGTTTTTTTTTATTCTAAACTCTGTGAAAAAAATATCCTCTATTTGGAAGAAGCAAAAATAAGTCCCCCTAGTAATCGATCTGGTATGTAATCTACAGAAGTTGATATACTTATGGTCCATATTGTTAACAAGTCACAAAATAACAATTTATATATTTTAATGAAACATAATATTTGTCATTATTTTAATTATTTCAGGTTTCAAGAATTGCGTAGAGATTTACAAACAGTTATTAGCACTCGTACAAATTTTAATATAATGCACATTGAAGATTATGGTGGAGAAACATTTTTATCTGAATATGTAGCTTCTTCTCTTATTCAAGAATTTAATCAAGCATTGGATCGGTGTTGTACGGTACTTATCACTTGCATAATTGATTTTATTTACTTTTTCCTGAGTTCTCTTGTTTTTTATATTTATAGAAATTAATAATTGAACTGTTAACATAATACATTTTTCAGTTATCTTCATCATCTGATATCCCATCTAATAGCTATCAAATTTTTGAAATCCTAACATCTTACTTGATTGAAGATTATGTTGATTATGGCTTAGAATTAGCTGTACAGTCTGTACCCATCCCAGAAGCCAAGACACATGATCCACCAAATGTTTACTTCTTTGAAGTCATAAAACAAGTCAATGCAATAATTTTATTATTTGAAAACCAGCTGTCAGATACATTAGTCCCCTTAATTATGTATGTAATAATTTTTATTCTTATTTTCACCATTATTGAATTTAAAATTTAATAAATGAATTTTGTTTTATTTTTTAGTACAACTCCTAAGTATTCCCAATGCATAAGCTTTAAGAAAAAGAAACTGGAACAAATAGAATCTAAAATTGATTTTGGTCTAGATAGGTTTGTTTAAAAATATCAAAACATTTAACTATATATCTTTATTTAATAAATAATTTATTTTAGATCTTTAAATGCTATCACTGGTTGGATAAAGATTTGTCTTTCTTCTGAACAAAAAAAGTCAGACTTTAAGCCAGAGACAGATGTAGACACAATGACTTCAATGGTAAGTACATAATTATACAAAATTTATTTTATATTTATTATTTATTTTATGTTATTTAGGCTTGCAAGTCTGTTGTTCAATATTTGAGTAGTAACATAAAACATATACGTCAATGTTTGGATGCCAAAAATGCTGAGCTTGTTTTAGCAGAACTTGGAATCAAATTCCATCGCATTGTTTATGAACATTTGTTACAATATACTTATAACTCTGCTGGTAATAAAAAATACATGTCCTTATTTGTGTATTAAAAATTAAAAATATAATTCTTTAGGTGCCATGTGTGCCATATGTGATATGAATGAATATAGAAGATGTGTAAAAGATTTAGGATCACCATTAGTGATTGATTTATTTGACACATTACACGCACTATGTAACTTGCTACTTGTGAAACACGAAAACTTAAAACAAGTGTGCTATGGTGAAACATTGGTAATATATAATTTTTTAATGTGCAGATGGATGTGATTAACCTGTTAATACAATTATATTTATGTAGGTGGGTTTGGATCATTCAATATTAAGCAATTTTATTCAACTTCGTACAGATTTTAAATCTCAAAAGTTAGCTGCATTATTAAAAAATCTAACATCTAGATGATGCACAACAACTTATCGTCATAATGCATAACTTCATTTACTATGAAGTTATTTACACTAAATGTATTGACTGAATGAAAGTAATTTTGAGTTAATGTATTATTAAGTACAATTTACTTTGTTACTATGTTAAAACGTTATACATTTTTATATCAAATAATTATTAATGTAGTATATATAAATATATGTATCAACTGATGTATATATATATATATGTTTATTGTTTATCTGTTAATTTATTATCTAATTATAATTTATCTGATTAAATGTTCACCGAAATCTCATTTAAAATTTTAAAACATAATGTTTTCTGAGGTACATGTAGATTTTAATGTATTCGTTGAGCAATAACATGTATTATATTATATGCGTTCATTAGTATTTACTATAGTGCCATATATATTATACTATATATTTTTCATTTAATTGTTTGAATGTTATTGTATGTTTAAACATGTTAATTATTTATACAAATAACTAAATCTATAAATATTTTATTAATCAGGTATATTTTTTGGTAAAGTAATTGTTATATGTGACAAATAAAACACATACCAATATTGTATACACTTACTAACAAATATGTAACTTCAGCATTATAATAAATTATTGTGCACTGTATATTTTTATTATTTAATTAAATTCAAATTAACACTGTTAAAGTATTAGAAGATATTTTTATTTTTTTCATAAGATACACAAAATAATACACACACACACACACACATATATATATGCTATTTTTTTTCATTTTAAGTTTATAAATTATAAGTAATAAAATTAAAATTGAGATAAAACTAATATGTGAATATCAGTATATCACAAGTCACAACTGATTATTAAATTTGTACTTATTTAAATGTTTATAAATAATTTATAAGCCTCTGAATCATCTGCATAAGAAAATTATATTAATCTTAAATTGTTTCAGTTGTGATTACATTTTTAATACAACAATTAACTTGCCGCTAATAATACAATTATTATAATCAATTTAGTTCATAATATACTTTTAAAATAACACCGTTATTAAATTGTGAACTTTTTCAATAATAGCTTATGGTTTATAAACTTACTAAAATAAGATTATTCTTTAACGAATTCTATATTACTATAATATAACTGTAGAACTTCTTTGTATATTTTTACTTTATTTCAATTTTAATCTTTGGTTAAAGAACCAAATTGTTTAACAGCTGTAAGTCTTCAAGCCCAAACGTTTTATATTATGTTAAGTGGATTTTGAAATAGGTACCTTGTTCTCTACTTGGTTATAAGTAGGGAACGGATTTGAATGCAAATTGCATTTTATTCTAAATTTCCGTAAACATTGCTTTCCAAGCACAAAGTTCATTTCATACATCAATGAATTAAAAAAATGTAACTTTAATTTTGCATTTTTAAGACTGCTTTGTAGAACATTTTTTTAAATTTTTATATTTTTAAGTCATTTATATATATATTTGTTACTTGGAATTATAAAAGCTATTTTGTCTCGTAAATTAGTTATTTTTAAGACAGGCTGATTGTACCAAACTATACGTAAATTTTAAAGTTTGAAAATCCCTGTTTGCATCGTTAGTCTGAAACGACTTAAATCGTAAATAACCTTGATAATGTATTAACGTTATGATACGCGATAACGGCATAACAGCAAAACTAATATTTTCCAAAAGTAGATGCTTTAATATCAAATATCAAGAAAATATTTGTAAAATGTTCATTTCGAGTACTAAAATTTAAAGAAATGGAACCAGAAATACTTATGCCAACTCAACCAATATTAACTAAGTGGGGTACATGGTTAATGACAACTACATACTAGGTACTAACTGTGAAAATTACCAATTGATTAAATCCATTATAGTGGAATTGGATAAAGACGACGCTGTTGCAATTGAAAATGCACAAACATTATTGGCCGATAATATTTAGAAATGAAATCTAGCGTTTATAAAAGCAAACTATATAGTAATTCACCGAAATAAATAACTAATTTAGAAACATCTGGATTATTGTTGGCTGATGCAATCGGTATTATTGAAAAGGTAAGGAATTAAATAGGAATAGATAAGACTATAAGAGTAAAATAGGGAAAGCCATAATAAAAAAATTTGAAAATGTAATTAAAAAAAAATAAAGGATATAAAGCAATGAAAAATATTTCCAATATTGTGGAGGGAAATATAAAAACTCGAGACGGTATATCTGAAGAATTAACCGGAGATGATATGGCATGTATGAAGTTAGCCCCAGTGGAGCTGCCCCAATGACTTCTTGTGATGACGAACTAAGTTTTTAATATGCATTACGACATTCGCGGATAACTAGAAGATTTTGTTTGAAAATATTAAGCATCATGTTATTGTTCAGTGTAACAAAGATAATCAACAGGTGAAAAAAAAAACTAAAATACGTTTCAACTATATATGATTATTTATGAATAATTAAAAATATTTTTAGGTTAAAATAGAAGATGAATGAGCATAGGCGCAAATAGGGGGACTTAGGCCCTCTAAGAATTGCTATAGCCCCCCAAAAACAGATGATTTTACTACATGATACACATTATTTAATTTAAAAGCATCAAAAGAGTATTCAGTTTCCTGATCTGAGCTACAGCTACCCCCCCCCCCAGATTTCAAACACTATTGGTGCCTATGTGAATGAGAAGACTAGAAGTTTTTTTCTTAAATTTAAATATTTTTTTTATAAGATACATTTTTTATGATGATGTGATTTCTATAAGTTTTAAGTTATAATAACAATATTATTATATTGTACATACAGAAATCTGTTCAAATTTGTGTGTTTATAAGTCATTAAGTTGTATTTTTTTAGGACATTTTACTTATTTTTTATATTTTTTTTTACCATATCCTAGTTATAAGTATTTTCCTAATTTAGCTAATTAAGCATCCTCAAGATTTAACTTCTAATTGTAACAACCTATGTTTTTTTCAGTTTCATAAGGTACCCCATGAGTAAAGACTATAGAAGGTAGAATTATTTTTCATTACTTACTATTAAAGATATCCATTAAAATGTGAGTTTTTTATATTACATACATATTATTTAACATGAAATATAAAATACAAAACACCCATTATGATTTATGACTGATCTAAATATAACAAGGCATATACCTTCCCAAAGTATGCTTCTAAAGTAGTACCTAACTCAGATCTATTCCTATATTACCTATACCTAGAACAATAGTATAGAGTGTATTGTGTCTAATGTCAGTTACCTTCCTAATATATTATTAATTATTACTATATTACTTTGAAAAATAGCTATCCATTGACGTAAATTATTATTATCAAATTTAATCTGCTGCAGCAATATTTCTCAAATTCCGTCGTAATAGATTCAATATAATAGAGACGTACTGATTAAATATTTTAAATATTTTTATAAAAACATTATATAGGTAATGTAATAAAATATATAACTGTCTATCTGTCATTAGGATGCCATGATTAGCTTGCATTATTATATTATATTGATTATATGATAACTTATACACAATTATTAACAATAGGTAGTTAGATAGGTATAATTAGAGCTGCCGTCTGCACGTGTAATGTGTATAATATTATTTACATAGATATGTAATTCATATGTCATGTACGAAATACCTGGTTAAACGTTAGTCATAATATATAGGTATGTAATATATTACTACCTTGATATAATTATACCTGTATGTTAAAATATTATATATGTAACTAATTTACTACATTGTATATCAAATATGAGTGAGTCAATGACCTAGAATCTATCAATATTATAATATTTATTATATGTTATAAATAGGTAAGAACTAAGAAAGTTTAGTCAATAATACTATAGGTATGTAATGATTTTTTTGGATAAAGTGTCTTACTCCCAATCATCTGATTAATGTAAGCTAATATATATGTTTGGCATTTACCTATTTATTGTTATAATATTCATTTTCATTACTACAAATTGTATTGTACTATTGGGCTGTTAGCCCGTTCATTCATAAATAAATAAATATAATTATTTTCAGCTTTACAAGAACTTTAGGTTATTTTAATTAAAAAATGTATATTTTGCTTAAATTTAATTAGTGCCAAAAACAATTCACAAAAAAATATAACTTGTGTCACATCCCACATCTAAATATTAATTTTGGTAATTTATGCGACACAAAAAGGCAATTGGTATTTAATCGTAAAATTTAATACCAACAAAAATTGCACCATTTTTCACCTTAAATATTAAATTGTAATATCATCTTAAAATCTTTCCAAAACAATCATAGAAATTAGAAATTGAGGCGACTATTAACATTTAAATATACCCATCTATTAATCCATTATATTTTATATAATTCATATATTATACATTTTATAATTTATTATAATTTATTTATCATAACCATGTACCTACTACCTACTAACATATCATCAATAAATATTATTTGTATTGAACAATATAGTTTTTTTTTTTGCATCTTGTATTATACTATTATAATACCACATTATCGTTTACAAGCAATTATTAACAAAAACTTTACCTATAGAATTGAAACATTAACAACAAATTATTTCATTTATTTCTAAATAGGTACATATACATTTCTTTATTTAGCTCTGACATTACCAATTCTTCGAAAAGAACTTTTTCATCCCTGATTATTCTAATCCCATACCTACCTACTGAAGGATATATTAAATGTGTTCTCATTAAATAATAATTGAAATTTGAATCAAAATTTTTTTTTAATTAATATTTTTGCTGTTAAATTATGATAAATCAAGTTAAAAAGTGACACTGATGCATGGCTTCTTCTTACTGGTCACTAATGTGTAATTCATAACATACCGTCTCATACACTCATTGTAAAAAATTTAAAAAATTTATAGATTGTGTATTTTAAGTACAATTTAAATAATATTACCTGTTATGTTTATTATTCATTTTTGTTACAATTACTTCCTTTTTTATTAGTTCATTTTATTTATTGCTATCTAATAGTAAACAATAAATTCATTCCACAATCCACATATAAGTGTAAAAGCTTATTATGTAGGTAATCCAGCCTATTATTATAGCCTATATTCAACCTGTCAAAATAGTTTAAACTTAATACATAATTACTATAGTAATGGGATTGTTTTATTGAGTATAGTTTGGTTAATTATAATCAATTAACTTACCTATTATTAAGTTTATATGTTGTAAAAGAATTTAAAAAAATTTTTAATTCAGTATTTATAGTAGGTAAGTAAATTAGGTACCTAGTAATAGTTAGGTACCTACTGGTTATATATAGATAAGAATAATATAATATTAAGAAAAATAAATTTAAATTCTATGTAGTAATCAGTGTTTTTCTGAGTATTTATTATTATATTAATTATATTACTAAATGGTGTATCCAGATTTTTTTTTTGATGGATGGGGATTGAAAATTAATATTTGATAAATGTTGTACCTAAAGGCTAAAAATGATTTATTAATATACATTTTGTTATTATCTTACAATTTTCTGGGGGTTATAGCCTAACTATAATAGGTAAATCAAATTTATCTGACCAAATTTGAGATTTAATTATTGTAGAGAGGTATAAGCATACCTATACCAATTTGAAAATACAGTTTATAAAAAAATATGTTTTAGCATATTAAATGCTAAATTCTATTATAAGTTTGAAATATGATACCTAAATAGTTAACAGTAGACTATTACAAATTTAAAAAGTGGAAGTGTTGGAAGTGAGATTTTGAATATTAGGGAAAATAGAGCAACAAGAAGGGAGCTTAAGATTAATTTCTATTGATTAAGGAAAGTGAAATGTTCGTTGTGATTTAGTTGTATAAAGATTTTTCTCTTGGTGCAAGTGGCGATCGGTTTGTACGATGTGTTATATTTAAATTGCTAATTAGTTTATGCCCAAGGTCATTTAAGCAATTTTCTTCCTATTGTTCTGTGGTAGGAGTGGTGGTGGCGTAGTACAACACGGAATCGTCGATAGGAATGGGGGAGATAATAAGAACATAATAAGAACGATATTCGTGTGTTTGACCGTATGGAGATATTAGATTTATATTCTATATGCATAAGCACAACTAGGGGTGGCTGGGGGGGCTTAGCCCCCCCCCCCAAAAAAAAAAAATCGATTGATTCTTAAAATATTAATAAACTTTTAAAAATTCAGCTGTATTTATTTTTATTTTTTTTTTTTGGAAAGTTTTTAAAGTTTAAAATTATTTTATATTGCCTACCTTTCTATAAATAGTGGCTAATATACCAGAGTCCTATACTCGACATATTTCATCTTTTCTATGATACAAGTTTTTATAGTTCGTATTATGTACGCACTAGTTAATTGGCGATTATCACTGAAAATCTGTTACGACTTACGGGTATATATAGCGAATAAATACGTACTTAAGATCTACAATGGAGCAAGATAGATTTTGTAATTTATCGATATTAAATATTGAAAAAGATATAGAAATTGATCCCGAGGTCATTTTGGAACAATTCACAGGCATCAACAAAAGAAAAATGAATCTTATATAATATGTCAAATGTCAATAATTATTTCACGATGCATATAAAATATATAATTAAAAGTAAATGTTGGTATTAATGGTGTTTTAATTTTAAGATGGCGTTGGGGGGGCATAGCCCCCCACGGGTTAATTTTGGTATAATATTGAGTTGGGGCTATAGCCCCCCCCCTAAGATTTTGTGCTAGTTGCGCCACTGTCTATAAGGCTTATTTGGTTCTGGACGTTCTGGGGAAGACAAATTAATGAACAATATAAGACTAAAAGTTTTTGTGACTTAAATCAGCTCAAAACAAATTAAGAAGGCGCTTATTACTTACTACTATTAATTTATCAGTTATCGTGCTTGCAGTTTACGCCCTTATAAGCCCACGTGCCTACATGATCTATATACCAAACCACCAAGGTACCTTTTTACCTATCTAAATTAATTAGCTCATTAGCTTCATAGTGATCGTATAACTTAAATGATCTAACGATCTAAGTTTGCATTTAGGAATAATTGATTTACGATTAATATTGGTATAATTAACAGAATCATGTACCTAGTGTTTCTCCCATTAACCAATAAATCCCCTAATTTATTTCTTGGTCACTAGTGTAAGACTTCGGTATCGGTCGTCTCATTTAGACCCTTTTAAAGTCCCGGTTAAGAGTGTTAAGACGTAACCGTTTAGTATAAATAAATTAAACACCAAAAATTATAAATTGTATTTTAAAATTTATATTCTAAACCCTGTAATAATATAATTTCACGTCAGACACTTCACTTCTATGATAAATAATATTGTAACTAACCCTACAATTCATTATACCTATAATTAGTTATTACTAATAACACCCCCCTCACATCCGCTGAAAACTCCTGTGCACGCATCTATAATTATTATAATGCATAATTTATAAACTTAAGATTTAAGTTTTTAAAATACCCAAAAAGGTTTATCGGATGTGTAGTACCTACTTATAATTATAATTTATACTAATACTAATAATTATAATTGTGTATAATAAATTTTATTAATTGTTTTATGCGTTATTAATGTTTATTATAGTAAGTAATCAATAATCATCCAATCTAAATCATCAGTACCTACCTATAAACTATGGACTCAAATAACATTAAATATTTCTTCTTTAAATTGTATACCTAAAAAGTATACTTAATCATCATAGTAATTAGTAGTTCGACTTTCGACTTTTAACTAGATATAAGTAGGTACTCTAAATAATTTTTCTAGTTATATAATTAAAAAAATATTTAATTTAAACTCTGTAGTCTACGCGTTTAAGCATATATAGATCACAAACTGCATTATTGCATGGCTATTGCTTGTTGACTGTCCATTTAGTATTTTAGTACGTTTTTACATGCTTATTGTTTACTGCCTTACTGCAGTATACTTGGAATTGTAAGTACAACAAAAAAATAATGAATCTATCATTCATAACGTATTTAAGAGGGTTATATAGCTGTTATAGGAAGGTATACACAGTATACAGCATACCCACAGTTTACAAATGACAATTATTATAGTAGGTAGGTATTTAAATTAACCGTGATGTTATACTTATTATACTAGAGTAGTAGAGTAGGTACACTTATAGGCGTCTTTGTACTCTTTTAGTTTTTTAAAGTATTTTAGCTATATATTTTCTACCGGCCATTCTGTTTTAATGCATTAAAAATTCTCTTTTCAAATCATAATCCAAGACAGGAAAGACTAAACAGCTCTATATAGCGAATGCACCTGTCCGGAAGTCTTACTAATCGGATGACTGCTTCATAATTATTTTCCACAAATAATCACATAATATGATAAACATCTCTAACTAGGATTTATCTTTTGGAAACAAAATACATGGATTGAAATAGACTTCTGGTAGCATATAGGTAATATATTCATTAAACATTTAAATTTTAAATTGTTTATGTATATTGTGTTAGCAAAAAACTAACCTAACCTAAACTATACTATTACCAAACTGGCGATTACTGTCTATTATTCGTATATTTTATAATATGAATAGTTAATTATAGTCGAAGCACTCGAAGCAACTTTTAGAATTATAAATAAAAACATATTGACCTTACCTATTGTAATTTAATAATATTTTATTGTGAATTGTACAATATTATGCTTCCCTACCTACCTATTACGTACTAATGTATTATACACATAAAAAGAATAAAAACCAATATTTTTACATATTTATTGTTTTAAAATTACAAGTGTAGAATTTTTTTTTTATAATAATTTTATTTCTGACGAATTAAGTAATAACATAATATAAATATCAATGATTTATATGTAGTTAAATACGTAGAACCATAATGGTTTATAGTGTACCTACAAAATACAAACAATACATTTTTATTTTTATTACTTATATATATAGGTAACTACTAGCTTAATCGAATAGAATGGTTATTTTTATTACCTACATGTAAATTACATGTTTTACAAGCTTACAAGACATGATGATATTATGGTTATTATTGACATTATTGCAATTACGTATAAGAAAATATGACTTAAAATTAAAATTTTTTTAAATAATAAAAACAAAATTATTTAGGTGTTTTAAAACATAGTATCATAATTTTTAAATAATTTCACAGAGAATTCTAAAATGAATAAATTAATGAATTTTTCTTTTAATTTAGTCAGGTAATTTATTCTTATATAATATTAATATTTAATAATTTAATATATACTATGATATCTTTAATTTTATAACCAATACAAAATGTGTTTTTTAGACAAACGCAAACCTAAAAAAAAATTAAAATAAATAAATATTCTTAAATTACGATACCAATGTATAACCAATTTTAGAATATACATATTCAGTCTTAAAACGTTAAAACATATAGATATAACTAATATAACTCAATTTTTTATCAAATTCTAAGGTCATAGTATATTGGTTTTCTATAATATAAAAAATTTGCTTCACGATATATATTTTTCTAAAACAATTTAAAAAACAAGTAACTGAATAATAAAAGTCATCGATATAGGTGTGATGGTCTACACCAAATTGTAAATCAGTAAATGTCATAGCCTATGTGACCGACTATTATAATGCTTATTGCTAGATTAGTGATGATGAGTTACTATAATGTGACGTATTATTTTTACTACTTCTCTTAACTTTTAAGCATAACTTTAAATTATCGTATTATTTTAATTATTTATATAGATATGTTATCTTGTAATTTCCCGATGAGTGTAGCTTATATTTTTTAATAAACTAGCTGATCCCGTGCACTTCGTTGCCCGTTAAATGTACCATCTCCATATAACTCAAACTTTATTCAATTTTATTTGTTATTTAATTTAATTTGTATCACCTCGTCCCCGTCACCGTACTCGTCTTGTCGGGACAAAAAATTCTCCTGAACAGAACCGTCACCCTGGTGATAGGGCGGTGTGAATAAAAAATAATTAAATAAAACATATAAGCAATTAAAAGTAAGTAATCGCTTTACTGTTAATCATGTCAATCATAATTATTAACAAAAATCAGTTTTATTTTCATGAGAGTACTTTGTGATATATGATGTTTTTTGTTTGATTACCTGGCGCATAGACAAACAAATCTGATGGTTTTCCAACACGGGAACAAGCAACATACAATCGACCATGTGAGAAACATGGGTTTTCCAGATTAATACCACAAATACCCTGGAATCTGTTCCTATTCCCAGAGGTTAAAGTGGGGAAAAAATCCAGAGGGGACTAATGTCTCCATATATAATTTTAGGTATAATGTCTAATGTATAAAATCCTAATTTGTTAAAGGGGACGCTTTTTAACCGCCGTCAGAGCCTCAGAGGTAATAGGACTGAGTCCTCCTGCGTCCCCCCCACTTTAGCCCTTGCCTATTCCTGAAACCAATGAGAACAATGGCTCATGGTGGTGGATTTAATGGTATCAATTTCACTTTACCATTTGCGCAACACAATCCATTTGCTTCGTTTTTGTATTTCAAAGCCTTACAATATGAGCAAACCGAGTTCATAAAACCAATAACAACACAGCGGTAGTTACTTTAGTCAATTGACACATCGTAACTGAAAACAGCTCGATTCAAACTTGCGCGATTATTGAATGTCGCGATCGCGCTTCACGCGTTTGTGATATCCGAATTCTTTCATGTTCATTTCGGTCGTCACGTTCTTGTGCACTTTGGTTAGATCGGTAATTACCTTGGTTTGTAGCATTTCGGGTTTTTCTACCTAAATTGCTTCGTCGTATATTATTGGAGGCATATCAAATATAAATTATTGTGTCACATGCAATAATTAGTGATCATAGGTAACTTAACACTCTGCACAAAACATGATGTACGAATTTAATTCGTGTATCAGTTTACAAAAGCAAACTCAGTAGAGAAGGACAGAAAATCCAAGAAAATACACTTATACGACATATTGACAGTTTGTTGATGTTTCAATTTTCAACTTTTTTAGTAAAAATGTACGTCTTTAAATAATATATACATACCTGCACGAATAATGAATAAAAAATGTAATGGCATTGTAAATTGTTCATCTACCAAATCATTATGATTATAATCGTTCATTAACAAAGAGCTCACAAATAATTGCCATGGAGACGATATCAATATTATATCATCCATATTATCCTAAGGGCTGTTTTAAAAAGAAAAGGGCTGTTTTTAGGGTCTTCCCAGCAATTATTCGAATTTTTCTCGCTGTTAAAACCATCCTTGGACTTCAATGAACATTAAAAAAAAATAATTGGCCAAATTAGTCCAGGTGTTGTTGAGTTATGCGCTTACCAACACATTTTGCGATTCATTTTATATTATAAATTATATGCGCATGTGCATACTCTTTAATTTGAAATAGCAATAAATATCTGGTTTTAATTATGAGATTTGAAAAGAATAATTTTTTAGTATTTTAATTTTTTAAAAAAATACTAAGCTTTCGTTTGTTCATTTGTTGATATATTGTTTTAACACAAAATATGCCGGAAGGACTATTATATATGGAATAGGGCGTAGACTGTAATGCTGTATAGTTTGGTACACACAAATATTGATATTAGTATAATAGTATATACCATATTAAATATATTATATATCATATAGAATATAATAATATATGGGTACATTATATATGTATACATAGTGTGCGTACATAGGCACTCCCTCAGTCCCTTATAAATTATAGTTTTAATCTTCTACATAGATACATTTTCTTGTATTATGCTGCGTATAAAATAGTCGATAACTCGAATACATACTAAGGGGAATAAAAATAAATAATTTTTCCTTATGTAGTTTTCAAGTTTTATACCTCAAACAGTCAAATACAACTTAAAAACATTTCAAGAGATAAGAAAACAAATTTAGTAATTGAGGTTTTATACTGCATAAATTTAATATTATTCGAAAAAAGAATTCACAGTTCCAGAAATATTTAGGTATAGGTTGGTACAATATTCTGCAGGCAACTAAGATATAATTTATTTATAGTCAAGTTCTTTATATAATTTTATGAAGACATAGACTCATAGATACATACATAACTATAGTGTCTTCGTATATAATACCACGTGTTAATTTAATTATTAATGATATTAGATGATGATTGATGATCTTATAAGAGTGAAATTAATTTGGGAGTTTACGACCTTCAAATAAATGAGTAATATAAAGTCTAACTTAGAATTTCCATATAAGAATAAATTGTGATTATTATATATATTGATGAGATTTTTAGTTTTTCGTTATTTTTTTTTTTTTGTTTTTCTTCGTTATTTTTTAAAGTTATTTTTTACTTTGACCCTTCCAAAAGTGCCAATTAAATTCAATTTACTACCTAAAACCACCCTTAAAGTTGAAAATCGATTTTCACCACCTCAAAAAAAAAGGTGATGACAGAGACAAAATTGAAAATAATAAAAAAAAACTTCATTGTAAAATCAATACATTTATCGCTTCACTCAAAATCTAAAACGTACTAAATATTTATTAGCAACAATATTATGAAGGTTTTCATTTAACCCATAATAATGATTGTTATTGATTCGACTTCCAAACAACACAAAACAAAATTGACTCTATAGATGCGGGCATGTAAAAATTTATGTAAGTGGGTCCAAAAGGATTTTCCAATTCGGTTAGGTATTCATTACCTACAAATTAATTATTTATTTTTTTTATTGGTCTTCATTACATCGACTACTGGCCATTAGGGATTAATTCTGATTTACATTGTATTTACAATTTACATACATATAATTTTGCATATATTAGTTCAAAATTGTGTACTCGATTTCTTAAATTTCTTTTTTCAAACAATAAATAAAAAATAAAATACTTCATTTTTTTACCAAGCTAGAAGATTACCTATGTGTTAATCAAGAGAATACTACATCCGCATTTGTTATGTTTGTCTTGTTTATATATTTACATTATAGTATGAATGTAGGTAAAATATTACAAAAATTCTCATTAAACTTATTTAACCCTTTCAGTCCCCATGTACATTATAATGTACATACATTTTTATAATTGATAATTAAATAATGATAAGCGCTACGTTCGTTATCGTGTTGTCTATGAATTCGTTATAATGTGTAGAATCAGAATAAAATATAATATCTTACATAAGTGTTACCAACATTATTAAATTCAACTGCAAAAGGGAAAAAATATGATAATCATAACCTGATTATTTTTCGATATGTTTTTTTCCCTCCTGAATGTATGTGATAATTTAAAATGTTGTGCATTTTTTTTATCAATTCTTGATATATTTATTGATGTTTTGCCACCGGTTTCGTTATTATACGTACAATACCACGGAGTTTATAGAAGGTACTATTTATGTACATTACAATGTACATTGGGACTCGTCGGCTCAACACGACCGCGCGAGGCGCGACGGACTAACGGGCGACGTGAACGTCATAATGCTATTATTGCTATTAGTAGTTTGACGTTCGATTTGTTGTTATTTTCCGTCGTTACTTGTTACTATATTATTTTTATTTTAAACTTGTTTTTAATTTCAGTACTTATATAGTAAAAGATATAGTACGGCTAAAAATAATATTTGTTATAGGTATCTATAAATAATAAATATGCATTAAATAAAACATTTATATATTATTAGTTATTATTAATAGCTAGTATTACAATATAGATATCTGTTTTAAAAATATTGGATTAGATGATAAAATGATTTATTTATACGAGTACACATTATATCACAAATATTGTGGAGGAAATTACATTTTTAGATCTCAAAATAATAAAAACATAAATGTGTAGCGTTCGATTAAAGTATGTTATTTTTATACCGTTGAGTCCCAATGTACATTATAATGTACATTACGAATTCTCCGAAAATAAGTGTGCCAAAATTTTTTAATTCACAGGATCACTCATAAATACGGTAAATAAAAAGAAAATAATGAAAAAAAAATTTTTTTCCAAAAAAAAAAAAGTCGGGACTGAAAGGGTTAAAAATGAATATATTGCAAAAAATCAATGAGAAAGCACCTATCTAATACTCACATATAAGTTTAATAATAGATCAAATCACTTAATCATTAAAGCTTATTACGCAAAAATGCTGGACACTTATTTTGCTATATTCATGTAGAGACGAAAATATTTTATTTGTTTAATTATACAATATTTTAGTAACCAACAGTATAATTAGTAAAATCAATTATTTATTTTATAATTCATAAATTATACATTTATGAAATATATATTCCACAGTACTTTTTCATTCATTCCTCCTTTATGTATGATTTTCCAATCAAAATTAAGCATTATCCGAGTAGAATATTGACAATCACTAATAATTCGGACCTCACTTTTAAATTTTATATTTTTACTTCTGTGAAAACTGTTTTGAAATTAATACATAGTATACTCGTATGTAGATACTTTTGTTATTACTATTATTACAATTACTAACATTTAACATTGTATTTTAATCTAAATACTAATTATTTGTCTATACCATTTTTATTTTGAGTGTTTAGCTTGTATAGATTATTAATAAATATGGTTACACGAAACAAAAAAAATGAGATATAATGTTAAGTTCTTTAAATCGATCAGCTTTTATAATAGTGCTACCTATACATGGCGTATTCCTAAATATATATAACGATTCATATTTAAAGCCTAAGGGCTAAGGCCTAAACTTTAGGTATGGTCTAAAAACCTAGGCCACGGCCCTCGTCGAACAATTTAATCAGCTCATAAAATCGTCGGGCGGCTAGGTTGTAGGCCGTGGCGGCTCCAGAGCCTTGGTTGGTAGGGGGCCAAGTTAATTTCACAAAACTTTATAACAAAAAAATTATCTATAGAATAAAATTATAACAATTCTTATCAAGATAATATTCTGAGTACCTATTTGAAAGTATTTCCCGTAATCCGTACAAAAATATATGATACGCAATTCATTTTTCGAAGTTTTGAACATAAAATAATAATGTCATAGTATCACATCATGTCATCATGGTATATTTTATAGTTTATTTATAGCCTTAGCCTTATCATAGCTTCATCAGCATTCATCTGGTACATCGTATATTCGTATATACTGTCATACTCTAAGGCTATATCTATACATACTTTATGCATGTCACATAATAGTCAACATTTTAATATGATTTTTTTTGTCATTTTTTTTTTTTTAACAAGTAATATAAATTGTTTTTTAAATGGTCTTGGGAGGGGATTGCGGTCCCTAGGCCCCTCTGGCTTGTAGGCACTATGAGAAGGTTATAGACAGTCCTGTCCGCCTCAAATGGCGGCGCTCTTGGGTTTACATTAAATATAATAGGTGTTGACGTGTTGTATAGTACTTATGCGGAACATAAGTTATAAGTTATGCGCTATAAGTTCATAATAATATGTTATAACAACAGCGCTCTCGTCATGTACATAATTTCATTGTTTCCTCATTATTATTGCATTTCATAGGTACTATTTTCATTCATCGCGTAACACACTAATAATACAGTTCAGTGACACAGTTTTGGACGTTTTGGTTAAAAAGAAGACGCGATAGGTATTAGGCAAAAATAATAATACGCGATTCGGAACCGCCGAGCGGGTGCGTTACATTTACATAGCAATTTCGCACTTCGGCGGAGCTCCGTCCGGATTGTGGTCTCCGCCGGCCGGGGGAGTGGGAGATCTGCAAGTTTATCGTAACTCGTAACCCAGCGAGCACCGTCACTAACGGGGCCCAGGGCCGCCGCACTCTCGCGACGGCGCCTAAAATAATAATAATGTCTTTGAACACGGGCACGGTCGAGAATTCGAGATGCAGGCCATCGCCCGTCTCGCGTGCGCCGTGCGCGCAGGTGTATCCGTGGTGGTGTGGTGCACCCGCCGCCACCCACCCAACGCCGTGGAAAGAATCAAAGAACGAAACACCCGTCCGATCACTCGTCCGGCTTATCCGCGGCGGCTCGACGACGGCGCACCGTGAACTCGACACCGACGTCGTCGGTGGGCTGGTTGTTTCTATATTATACTATATAGGTTTTTTGCGTTACTACATAGTAATAACAATAACGTAGAACCTACTTTCATAACGCGCATGCGTACTATATTGTAAATAACATTATTATTATTTCGTATTGTATAATAATAATAGTAATAATATAGTTTGGTAGTGCATTAGTGGTGCGGGTATACTCGTGTGTTGCGTACACACACACACACCGACGTACACGATAACGGCGCACATTTTGCGGCGGTGGGTCGGGGCGCGGTGACAGCGGGCGAGATAGTGGCACGATGATTCGTAGTCGCTAGTCACTACTCGGTACTCTCGGACTTCCTCAGTACAACTCGTTACTCACTGTGCTAGCGTACTGCGGTGTCGGTGTGTTGGGTGAGGCGCCTGTTATCTATATTCTGCTCTCCCCGTGGCTCGTTTTGTTGTCACCGCCACTACAGCGGCCGGACGCGGTATTGCGATAATCCGTTGGCGTTTTCACTGTAGTCCGCGTCGCTTTCCTGCGGCCACGGACCCACCCACCCACGCAACGACGACTATGATGCTGTTTTGACGCTGCCGATTGGAAAACCATCACGATGCAAACCATTTCGGTGAGCAATTGCCTGCAGGATTCGCCCAATTTCAGGTAAGTCACCAGCCATTATTTCCTTAGGGTTGGTGGGTCCAAATAATTTTATGCCGATTTAAGACTGATATCATTGGATTGTAAATTATTTTGAAAACATTCAAACGAGATATTTATATTAGAATACCTAGGTATTGAAATAATTATTCTGATTGACAATTGACATTCACTAATAATACTTATGGCCTGCCATAACGTAGAAATAATTTCATACTTACTTATATTTTTAAAATCTCTAACTGCAGTTTTCCTTGATTAAAACTAATAAATTGATATTCTCGTGTCCTTATAAGTACCTATTTTAAGATGTGCAAAAAGTTTATAACTTTAAAATACTCATAACTCACTCCAAAATTAAAATAAAAATCCCACGTGGTCTTGGATATAAAATTCTTGCCTTTAAATTTCTTTATACGAGGTCAATTCACTCTATTCAGTCTATATTGTTTTAAAATCTAGTTTCTAAGTTTTAGTTAAAACAAATTTAATTGGTTATTGATATTCAAATCATTAAGATTATCTCTTGGACAATCCACAAATAGGTACCTACTACTTTTTTATTTTACATTCAAAATAACTTATAATATAAGTAGGTTCCTATGACTAAAAAAAACTAATGAAATAATATTGTATTGTTATGCAATAAATTAATTCTTCAATTAACACAATGTGTCTATAATTCTTTTTACATGTATAAATTTGGACCATATATTCTTGGTCTGTTTCAGAGTAGAGTGTAGACAATGCAGTTACTTATTTATTTGAAACATTTGAACTTTTATTTTTTATTCTAAACCTTAATTTCTCCCGTAGTTAAATTACTTATTTTAAAAATATGAACTCATCCTTATGTCTATACAGTTATTGTATTAAAAACACCATCAAACATTCCCTATTTAAAATTGATCCCATTAGTTATGTACACAAACATCACTTAAAATGTTTGTTGGGAACCTTAAAACATTTTATATTTAAAAATAAAATAATTTGGTAATCTAAAATATTTAATGAAATAATAATGTAAAAAAAATACATGTATTGTATGTTTTAGAATTAGGCAATAAGAAACAATATATTGAATTGTAATTTTTATTCTAATAATGAAGATTATTATTTATACCTATATGATATTAATTTTTGTTCCTATACTGTGTTTCAAAAGAGAACAGTCATTCCGATTGATTGAATTATTTAAATATACCAATTAAATGTAATTGTTTAACAAAATGTTAAATTATAAAATTATTTGTAAAAACCAAAAAGGTGAACTTCCTATTGAAATTTAATTTTAGATTCTGGTACATATTTTAAAGAAAAAGTCCACTACTTTAAATTATAATCAGTCGAAAAGGTATTATTTTGAAGAATGAGACTTAAGAGGGGTAGTGAATTTAGATACTTAGGAATGTGAAAGTCAGTAGTAAAGTGTTCATGATAAATAATTTATGTACATTTAGTATTTTACTTTTTTTTAGTCTGGTTATAAGAAGGGTGTCGATAAAAATAGACAACGCACCCACCTCAGAAAATATAAAAGCTTGTTATGCCAAAGTTTTTAGCATTATTCAAAAAAATTGAAAAATACAACTAAAAAAATTTATCAAACCTACTTTAATCATAGTGAATTCTAACTCTTTAAAATGTTTATTGATTATTTATTGTGGTATCAAGTTTGAGTTGTGGTTAAATTGTACATAGGTAAATATAATAATTGATTATGTTTAAAATTTTTAATATTTTTGGAAATTGAATAGATACAATGTTAACCATTTGTTACTAATATTTAAAAGTATGATGGAAAATTCATCAATTTGGAATTTAAAATAATTTCTTATAGGTACTTTATCTGTATACTAAATTACTTTTACTATATAAATTATATCATATAGTATATAAATTTATTTTTATACTTTAAATATTTTATTTCAGGACACAGCTTGATCGTCATGAGTCCAATATTGATTTACTGGAACATAGGTTAGAAAAGGTAATAATGTTGTTTTAGAGATTTTGACTGTGATTGCTTTGTATCACAATTCACCTTAACTTTTAAAATAATTTATTATTATTAATTTAGGTTGTAAAAGTATACAGTCTTATGATTGATTCTGGGAAGACATATGTAAGTCAACAATCATTATTTGCAAATAGTTTGTGGGAAATGGGACTTTGTTTCCGCGATGACACATCATCCACTAAAAATTTGAATAAAATAATTCATGCTCTTCAAGAAATGAACAAATTTTTAACAACTTTCCTAGATCAAGCATCACGGACTGTTTTGAACAACTTAACAGTATTTGTCAAAGAGTGAGTTTTTAGAATATTTCATTAATATAATGGTAACTAAAAATATATAATCCTAATTTACTTTTTTAGAGATATTAAAGCAAGTAAAGAATCTAAGCATGTATTTGAAAAGGCAACATATGAGCTTGACGCTGCCCTATTAAGAAATTCCCAGGTATTAAAATCTCGTCCACACGAAGCAGATGAACTACTAAGTCAAGTTGCATCAGCAAGAAGCGCTTTTCGTCATGCTGCTTTGGATCATGTGCATTGTATTACTATGCTCTTAACTAGGAAAAAACCTGAAATATTTTCAACAGTAAGTAGTTAATTAGTTTTTATTTTTTGTTATTATAACACAAGTTGTTCTTAGTCAAATGTGTCAGTCACATATGTAACATTTTAATGACATACAAAAATATTTTTATTGTTAAATCTTGAATTTAATGAAAAACAGTTGCATAAAATGTACTTTATTATTTTTTAACAATGTTGTTGATAATTATAATATTTTTAACATTTGGAACTGACTTCCAGTCATTTTATAAAAAATATATTATTTAATATTAAACGCTAATTATTTACATACAAAATCAGTTGTTAAAGTCAGTTCTCTATGATTAGAAATTGATCATATTTGATTTACATTGATGGCAGATGAATAAAGTAGTGGATGCTTTTGTTTCATTTAACCTTCACAAATCCTACCTCAATATTTTAAAGTAAATTCAATGAATAATTGGAACAAAAATCACATCAAAATGTATGTTCAGTAGCGTCATTAATCCGGTATAGATATTCAGATAATTGTCAATCTATTATTTATATTACAAATGGGAGACTGAGTGGCTGAGTAAGCCATCAACTGCAAAGCTCACCATCACTGGTTCTAGCCTTGGTCACGAGCAGCACCTCTCTTAGGGCAGTCGCAGTATCTGGAGGGATAGGCCATCATCCACCACTTGGGCATAGTAGAAACATACGGGTGCCGCTAGAAATTCTGCCAAATAGTCGTCCTAACTAGGTCTTTGTGCCTACTCCCGTGCATAGCGCCATGCAAAAAAAAATGCATACAAACTTATTATGTAATCATGGATATTTATCCATCCCTATATTACTATAAATACAATGATTAAAAATGTACTATTAGCTGAAAAATAAAATTTTTTAAAAATTGATTTTGAAATTTTTGCTCTTTAATAATTAATTTTCAACATATAAATTATAAATTAAAATATTTATTTCTTGTTTTAGTTATTATCTTATATTCAAGCTTGGTGTACATATTTTCATCAAGGTTTTACACTAACTGAAGACTTACAAGATTTTATTCAAAATCTGAACAAAGAGGTAATTGCAATGACTGCTGAAGCAACTGAAATGGAAAATCAACTGAGTGAACATCACAAATTGGTTGACAGGTTAAAAATTGATGTTTATAAAATAATTATTGTTAACAATTCATTATCCTTAATTGTAATAAATGTTATTTTGAAATTAAAGTCATGATACAGTTATGGTAAATGGTGATTGTGAAAATGGTGTCAAGGGTAAGGATGTGACACGCATTGAAGGCTACCTTTACAAGCGAACAAGTAATGCTTTCAAAACATGGAATAGACGATGGTTTTACTTAAAGAATAATCAGTTGGCTTACCGTAAAAGAAATGGTTTGTAATTTTATTAACAGTAGTTTTCTTTGTTGTATATAAATAATATATCTATATAAAAATGGAGACAAAAATGTATAACAATTCATCAATTGAGAACGGCTGAACCGATTTCGCGCACTCTTTTTTTTGTTTGAGTCGTACTTGCCAGGAGAAGGTTCTTACGGATGAAAAATTTGAGAAAGTTATCGGGTTAGAGAAATATGATGAGGGTGTGATGAAATTAAAGTGGCGCCATCTGCCCAGTAAAAAATAAAATAAATAATATTAATATGTTTTGGTAGTCAAAGGCAACCATTTAAACAAACAAGTGCTCTTGAGAGCAGCTGGACTTATTTTTAGGATGGACATTTTTGTTTATTTATAAATGGTTGCTTTAGTGACGGTTATTATTAGAGGTTATTATTGTTCTGTTATTAGTGATGGTTATATATATATTTATCTGTTAGTCCTATATACATTCTTAAACAGTGACAAAATTTGGTACAGAATTTTATTAGACATATGGGCAGAAGATATGGTAAGTTAGAAAGTGTTATGCCTAAATATCATTGAATTGAATATTTAAATTGCCAAAATTATATTGAAAAAACGAAGAGAATTACATAATGATATACGGAATTGAATATCATTGTATGATTATAATATATTTTAACCACTATCTATCATTATGTATAAAAATATACTGATAGCATCATCACATGAAATGAATTTTAACACACAATATAAACTATGGACCATAAAAGAGATAGAATTTTTAACGGGCTACGAATTGAACGGGTTCAGCTAGTTTACAGTAAATGAACAAAAAAAAAAAACAAATTCTTAAGTTAACTTTAATTTTCTCTATATTATGTTGGCTGAAATAACAATAATATTTATGCATTGTCTTAACGCAGAATTTTATAACTGTTTTATCAATCCTCAATGTAATTTTTTAGGTGAAAATCTATTTACAGTAATGGAAGATGATTTAAGAATTTGTTCTGTGAAGCCAGCATATGATTCAGAACGAAGGTTTTGTTTTGAAGTCTTATCTCCAACTAAGTAAGTGCTAGTATAAAATGTTTATCCCAATTAAACTAGCTAAATAAATGCTTTTTTCTTTTTTTGAAGAAGTCACATTTTACAAGCTGATTCTGAGTATGTATACAAGTTGTGGATAGAAGCTCTTCAACAAGGTATTGAAGATGCAATACGTAATCGACCACAACAAAAAACTAATCAAGATGATGATGATTCTAATGATTTGAATGAACAATTTCAAATTCCAAAAATTAAAAAGTCTAAGTAATTTTTTTTTTTTGAACACAAATTGTTTTGATGTTAAAAGTTTTATTTAATTATTTTTTTTAAATTAAATCAATTTTAATTACTTAGAACATTGGATGTGCTCGTTAAAATTCCTGGTAATGAAAAGTGTTGCGATTGTAAAGCACCAAATCCAGATTGGGCTAGCATAAATTTGGGTATTACATTATGTATTGGTTAGTGTTTAATGTTATACTAAAGAATATAATTAATATATTTTCTACCTATATTTAACATTTTATCAGCAAATTTTTATACCATTTTCTTTCTTAAACATAAATAAAATTTCTTATTTTAGAATGTTCTGGTGTACATCGTAGTCTTGGCGTTCATTATAGTAAAGTCCGTTCATTAACACTTGATGACTGGGAACCAGAGATTTTGAAAGTTTTGGCTGAAGTTGGAAATTCTGTTGTTAATGAAGTGTATGAATATAATGTTCCTGATACAGTTATACGTGCTTCAGCAAAATGTCTTGGGTAGGTCTATAATTATAATTTATTGCTACCCTGTTAATTTAATAAATTGTAATTGATATTATAATATACATTTTAGCCCAATTCGTGAACAATGGATTCGAAATAAGTATGTTGATCGCTTATTTGTAAAACCAATACCTAATAATGAATTGGTTGTGGAAGAATATAATCCAAGAAAATGGAGTGTTCGCAAAGTAAGGCGACGAGGAACCCAATCTACGGTAAAAAATGAGAAAAAGGATAATGTCATGGTAATTGGTGGCAACACTAGAAGCATATCTTTAGATGTTATAAGTAGCGATGATGATTCTACAATTAGTGATGATGGAACAGATGGTTAGTATATTAAAAAAAACCGTTTTAATTGCTTAATAATTTTTATTAATTTTTACAGTTGTAGAAGAAGATATATCTACATTGAGTCCTGATATGTTGCTTTACCGAGCTGCTGCTGCACATAATCTACCAGTAATGTGTCATGCAATAGCAACTGGAGCAGACAAAAATTGGAAGAATCCAAATGACAATGGACGGACTTCACTCTTTCAAGCTATACTCAGTGTAAGGTTCATTCTATTTATTCACATACATGATACATTAATACATTTTTGCTTTTTCTTAAATTGTAATTTATATATGATTAAGTGGCTTATTATTTTAGGGTTCTGTGATGGCTTGTGAGTATTTAATACTCAATGCAACTGACATAAACATTCAAGATGATCATGGTCAAACTCCTCTGTTTTTTGCTACACAATTGGGTAAATTTATTATCCTTGCTCAGCATACATTATCTTTATACAGTGTGGTTTTTCTATATTCTCACCCTATTTTTATGCTTAAGTTATGCATATATTTAAATTCTAATTTTTTGAATTCTCAAATACATTTAAAGACAATATTTTCAAATGCTTGTGTTTTTTACTGCTTAAGGGTTATCCTGTGATAATAAGAATAGGAACCCCCTCTAAAAGCGAATACGTTTCAATAGATATTTATTTTGAGCATTTTGACATTCTTAATTAAAATTCAAGTGAGACTAGTTTTTGAGTTATATAACTTTGTATATTAGGGATAATATGTTTATATGACGCTACACTCTTTATAAACAGCTGGACCAATTTTGATGAAATATTTTTTTGTGTTTGAGCTGGTTCTTGGATGTTATAGATTCGATTCACAACTGAATCCAGAACGTCCAACCCGTTGAGGTGCTCAAATAGTAATTTTAAGATTTATGAATTTAATGATTTGGTTGCTAATAATTACAGCTTATATATCATAATAGTAATAGGGGAAATATTTAGTAGAATTATTAATTTCTTTTGTATGTAAATGATTATCATTGAGTACTCCCACAGATGAAGTAAATCATGCTTCAAATTGTGGCATTTATGATTTTGAATAAAATATATATATATATCTTAAAGCAAATATGAGAGATGAATATAATTTGTAGCTCATTCAGCTGATCAAAAACAATTTATCCAATTTTGAGAAAATTTTAAATTATTTTTGGAGATATCAAAAAAAATTAGAGAGTTTATTTTATAAATAAATTTTATAATTAGTTTGAACCATGTTTGATTTATACCTAGTGATGTATCTAATCAACTATAGACGGATTGTCCATCGCGTTTGAATTAGCTTATGAAACTATTAAAAAATAAACAATTCAAAAACTTATCAGGCACATCAACAAAAATTATGCTGCTATACCATTTTCAATAAAAAATTTTATTATTAGATTTCTCATTTATAACTTTTTTTTTGAAGTCATGTCTATGGCTAAAGGGCAGCTTATTAAAAAAGAATTTTTTTGTTTAACCAAATGGTTTCCATTGGTTATTTATTATATTAATATTAAAATGAGAAGAAAATAGCATAAATATTTTTTTACAAATATATTTATTGCATTGGAAAATATAGCCAGTTATTTACAATATATACAATTTATATTTTATAGTCAAATAATTAAATAATTTGAATAAATCTTGTTAATTTTTATTGATAAATTGGTTTTTTTTTCAGGCCATACTGCACAAGTATGTCTTCTTCTGAAACACAAAGCGAATCAATATCTTAGGGATCATGATAACATTGAACCACTTGAAGTAGCAACAAAACAAGCCAATGCAAATATAGTAACATTGTATGAATTTTTTTGACTTATACTTAATTAAGTGGTTTTGATATATATTTTTAAAAACTTTTATTTCATTTTTGGACAAAGAAACATGGAATATATTCCATTAACAACATTTTATTTTCACTTAAAAACAGTATAATCAGGGATCTCATATTATGCTTTTTATTATTTTTTAATTTTAAAATGAGTATTTTAAAATTTAAAATTATTTGTAAATCTTAAAATATTCATAGTTTAAAATTAAAATATAATGGAAATTCTATATGTTCTAGATAATAATATTTTCTTTAAATTTTATAAGAAGCCAATTCACTCAAATTTTTAAACTAATTGAGGTCAATTTGATCTGTTAAGTGTTGAATTTGCTATGCTATGCTCTTGTAAGATAGATACAATAAATGTCATGTCAATAAATGGACATGTAGCGTTCTCTTAACTGTATATTATTGCGTTGTTATTTAAAGATTGGTTATACCTTCTTTGATCCTATAAAAATAAATAGTTTTTTGTAAACATGTAATTATTTTATCTAATCTTAATAATCTGTATTAAATCAACTGATGTATTTTTTTTTTATTTTAGGCTCAAAATCAGCCGTCTAAATGATCAATCTGAAATTCCAGAATCTTTCAAAGATGCAGTACGTGATTTCACACAACTTTCATTCAGCCCTTTACATAAATGATTATCGAACAAAAATAAGCCTTAAAAATTTAAAAATGCAATATACTTTACAAGACTTCTGTGGTTTTCTACTAAAGTATAACCTCTTAGATTTAAAAAGACTATATTCATGTTAATGAACAAAATACTATCTCCAATACTTTATTATATTTATGTGTAAGTGTTTTTTTGCTTAATCTTGTTTTAATAATTTATTTTTATTTTTCAATACTTCTATTAGAGTTACCTTATATTACTATTATTATGTTATAAATTATAAATAAATAGAAATTAAACATGATTATTATTTTTATTATTTTAAGCATTATTACACCAAACATGTTTATAATAAATAATATACATTTCTTGTCGGTTTACCTCGTTATTTGCGAAGCTGTTATAATTATAATTATTACAATTTATTTCCTATTTGTTGAATATTTTATAGGATTTTGATGAGTAAAGAACAAATTTAAACTAACTGTCTTAATAGTTAGAAGCAAAATAAGAAAAAAAGACAAATATAAACATACTTTTGTTTGTACTTTTTTTTTAAACAGTAATATTAATTTATAAATGGCTGTTATGATATGATTGATAATGTTCCTGGTGTATTTTATGTAAATGGATAAAAGTTAAACAGAAGATAGTATATTTATTTTAAATTTAAATTTAATGTTTATGCTTAATTAAATAATTATTGTTTGACATTTTAATTTTGGATGTAGGCACATAGCTAAATAAATTTATAATGAACTATAAATGCATCTTAAATGTATATGAATATAAAATTATTAAATATTATTTAAATTGTTAATGTATTAATTGTTTAAAGTGACATGAAATATTAAAATAAAAAATTATAATGATATTATTTATTGTTAATGTAAATGTGGTTAATAATTAAAAAACGTGTATCATATTCGACTCCATGTGCAATCGAAGAACGCACTTGTATGAAATTTAAAAAATATCTATGCCACATAATATTGGCCTACACGGCTTCACCTCTTGAAAGCATATGCAATCATCCCTCTAAATTACTTATAAATCCCTTATACATAGTTTTAAAACTCTAATATTGTTCTCGAATCTAAAAATAATCAAAACTGTACATGACACCGGCCTAAGGTTAATTTCTGGAGCATTTTGATAGAGTCCAGTCCCAAGCCTATTTAATATTTCTCATACTCCACCTATATGCCTTACCTACAAGTGAAAAGAATGCCATGTTTTTGTCCAAAAGACGGTCATGGAAAAACTTAGGGATCCATCAGGGTATCAAAAATGTACTTCAAACACCAATATTGTTTTTTCTATGACTACTCTTTCTGTGGATTATGGTAATAACTAATAAGTACAAATATAACACTTTCATCACTACCTAAAGTCGATATTATATCCAGCATATATAGAAACGAATTACCATCACTTCTGGACGTTTAATTCACTCTACATTTTAAACTAACGGAGCTAAACGTGATCTGCTGAACGTACAATATTATTGCTATGTTGCGCACTTGTAAGTCGGAGACAACTACACATGCGGGCATAGCATCATTTTAAACATGTGAAAAAATTCTCATGGACAATATAATATGATTTCCCACTGTCAAAATTTTTATAGTGACTTAAAAACCCAGCTTGAAATTGTGAAAAATCTTGATAAAGCACTAATTCAAGATCGAGAAAACATTAAAAATATGCTTAGTTAATTATAATTAACTAAGCATATAATTAATTAAAATGTAGAATTTTATATATTATATCATAAATTTAATTTAGGTGTCATAATTGTACTATAAACTTAAACCATTATTAAGCAGTAAGCCTGTAACCTATTATCGTAAAATGTATATTGTAGGGGAAGGCGGGGCAGTACCGTATGGTTAAGCTCACGGCTTAAGATAGAATGGTTGCACATCGGGCTATACTACGCAATGATAGAAGGCGGTATACGAGAGTTCTTATCTAACAAACGAAAAAGTGAACTACTACTAACGCTCTTGGTGGTTGTTAATTGGTACTACAGTATTAAAATATTCCCATTTCTCGCCATAATATTAAATTATTGCATTTTCAATAATAAATATAATATAATTGAGTTAATAAGTAACTCAATTATTATAATCACGATTCACTGATCTCATACTCTATCTATATAATAATTAAATGACAATGTTATGTTTATGTATTATCTTTTAAACGAAATCTCATCACTGTAGTCTGTGTTTGATAATTGGTTTTGTGAATATTCAATTACGTTTATTGCCTTTTTGGTCATTATGCCTAATTATTGTGCAATTCACGAGTCACATTGTGCGTCCAAAACTCTTTTTGGCGTTCCTAAAGAGGACGAAATAAAAAAACTTTGGGAGGATGCTCTAGGTATTAAATTTAAAAAAAGTTTTAGAGTGTGCGCCTCACTTTTTAAAGAATGTGATATTATTAGCACATGGGAGTCTGGTGAAGGACTTAATAAGTACACCATAAGTTTACTTCTTTATTGAGCTACATACAATAAGAATTTGTTGTATTATGAATGATATGATATTATTCAATACACTATGTACCTATGTGTTAAAATATGTTGTAGTCTGTAGGTATTATTTTAATTTATAGATATGCTTAAAAAAACACAAATTAAGAAAGGGAGCAATTCCATTAAAATTGTGTGAACCAGAAACTTCAGAACCCGCAGTGGACCCAATGAATATTGGAGTAAATAGCAATTAAAATTTGCTGATAGATATTATATCTTTTACTAATAGTATAGAGGCTATTACACACATTGCTATTTACCAAATAGTAAATTTTAAATTAGTGTTTATTTGTTTTGGGATATAAAGTTTTATTACATATGTGAAGGCACTATAAGCACCTTATTATTATGAAATAATTTTTCATTTTATAATTTGATGAGTTTGAAACTTTAAAAGATTATCGGATTATCCATAAAATTTGTAAATTACTAATTAGTACTTTTTGAATACCACAATATAAAATAAGAATAGAATTTTGATGATGTATATGTAAGCAACTAGATAGCGGTGTAACGTAACTTTTAACAGATTTCTGATAAGAACAATTGGTGATCACAAAATAATGACTCGTTGTGCAACCATTCTATCTTAAGCCGTGGTTAAGCTTCCATGGCTTAATACTATGATTATAATCATGTAATTTTTAACGAAATTAAATTTTTTAAACTGGTTTATATAGAAAAACTTATGGTCTATAACTTTTATTCAAAACTTTTTTCTATTTTTTTTTTTTTTAAATTTGTTTGATTTGCGTTTTACTTTTTTTGAGAAAAATACGGATCTACCCCAGGTGCGGGGTAAATCCGTGTGTACTCTGAGGCAAAATCGTATGAGGATAATAGTTTTACCAAAACACAGTTCATTATATTTATTGGTAAATTATTAATTGGTATTGGACTTTTATTTAATTAACTTGTAAAGTTTAACTAAAATTAGGCAGTAGGTAGTAAGTTATGTATGATTTCATTTTCATTAATTAAAAATGTACCTAACATTGTTTTCAATTCATCAAAACGTCAACAAATTAATAACACAACACAATATGCGATAAAACTTACTCCCATTGGCAGTAGTGCAACAAATACAACTTACCTAAGTACCTATATAGTTATAATATAGTGTATTGTATAACCTTACCATTTTGCCCCACAAGACTATTAAAAGTTATCGAGCTTCATATCAAACATTAAATTAATAAATTAATATATTTATACTACAAATGTAAATTACACTTAATTAGCTATTGAATAATAAAATATTGCATACCTGAACATTTTTTCCCCATATAAAAATTCACTCTGAAATTTTGATAATATTTTAGTAATTGAATTTTATCATGTTGAATGTAAAAAACTAAAAACATAAAAGGTATTTATTTTAAAAACGTGATATCAAAACACGTGCACTATCATATTCAATAAATAAGCAAACAAAACGTTTCAAATCGGTGTATTCAGTTTACTTCCATGATAACAATTATTGATAACATTCCGATAATACGACTGCCCCGCAAAATACCCCGTATATGTGTTTATACGTTTTGACCCGGTAAGATTTTTTAAATTTTGTGTCCCTTGAATAAAATAGTTTGGATACTTCTGCTCCACATCATAGCTAGATCCTAAATGTAATTGATTGGAATAAAAATCTTATGAAAGGAATCATTTCGAAATAAATTCATAAAAAACAATATGTCAATATATATACATAATCCATAATTATCCATCACGAGTTGGATATTACCAAATCGAAGCACAAAAAACAAACATCAATAGAATCATTTTTTAAGAAATAATTAATAAATTTATATGTAATGTGTCATTGCATGTATGTATGTAAATAATTTAATTTAAATTTATAATGTATGTGTATAATATATATAATACATATTAATATACAGTTTATACCTAATAAATATTATAAAATAAAAAACATTAAACAATACAAATTGTAATTCTTAAAACATTGAAACCTGTCTACAACGGACACCTGTCTATAACGGACAATTATTTTGGTCCCGCGACTGTCCGTTTATACTAGTTTCACTGTACAATGTATCTCATAAGTTGTTTAAATAATCGTTAAAAAAATATTCAAGTACTCACACTATTTTTTTTAATTAGAATTTAAAATTCAAAATCTTGAAAACTCGCAATATATTTTGTAGTTATAAATTAGTAAATTAATAAAATATTCAGTTTTTATAGCTTAAGTTTGAATGTTTAAAAAATAAGGTTTCTCATAAGAAGTTCAATAGGTCATACTGTCACAAAAACTTCTAAAAATAATCAAAAACAGGTCATTTTTAAGAATCGAAAATAAACCATAACGAAAACTGAAATCTCGGTATTTCTAGGAATCGAACCAGAAAAGTAAAATTTATCGAGGTTCTATCCCTGTTTCTAACTATAAGCAAATCATACAATTTTCAACATTTTGATGAATTTCGTCAAAATTTAAAATTTAAATGTATATCTTTAATATTTTTGAACAACTATTAAAACTATAAAATGTTCAATTATTGAAAATTATTTTGAACATTTTTTGAGTATGGAAACATGCTAGTATCAATATTTGATTAAAATTGCAAGCAAGTTTGATGAACTTCGTCGAAATTCCAACTTTAGACTTCTATAAAAATGTATTATGAATTTAAACTAAATTTTTTGGTTTGATTATACTCACACTAAAATATAAAATTGTATACCTTGTACTTGATTTTCAAGTTTTTTGTTAGAGCGAAGAGCGAACAACTAATTATTGGCTTCAATTCGCCGCTTTACTATAGAAACTATTTTGTGGCTATGTCTGTACCTACCTAAATCTTAAATCGTGATTACGAGCACAGACTATAACTACCTACTATATAAAAGTTGGCATTATATAAAATGTTAAGTCGTAGTTAGTGGTTATTGCATTTCAAAATTTACCTTTCTACTAGAAAATAAGAGACATAATAAAATTAACTTCGAAAATCTGTTGGTATATTTATTAAATTCATTGACAAACTGGTCAAATCATAAAATATATCACATAATAGGAATAGGATAAGCCGTAAAACAAATGTTATCATATAATTTCTTATGAATTTAAAAATTTTACACTTACCTATTGAGTTATTAATAAAAACTTTCAATTTTCAGTTTTTTAAATTCCTTTTCAGTAAATATGTGTAGAACACGATTCCGCAGGTTCATTGTTTGACATTACCTTTTATTTCTATAATACCTACTCCGTATTGTATTCGAATGCAACGCTACCATGTTAATTATTATATACGATTCTGCACGTTTTTTTCTTGTAACATGAGATTGATACAATTAGTGCACATATTACAATATTTTAAGAACCTCATATTTGATGGATTCAGATTAATTTATTAGGCATTTGGTTAAAATCACTTTTACTAAACTACCGTTTCTCCAATTGGAAAAGGTTGAAGGATTTTTAGAACTCATGAGTAAGTGTCCAAATGAAAGTAAAGGCTATATATTTTCTGATTGCATACTTTAATCTTACAAACAATCTGCAGGTTGTGTAGTCCCACCAGAATTATGAGCAAGTGAACACCTTCAATTACACCAAGGTAACTACATTTTATTTATAAAAAAATGTTGTTGAACCGCCAAATGGAGCAGAAATTTTTCATAAAATGTTCAATGGGCAATTTCATAGTGTTAATCCACCAACGCATGGAGTAATATCTCTACCAATGGAAATATAACCCGAAACTACGACAAAAATTGATTAAATTGCTAGAAACATGCACAATAAAATGGGATCATCCGATTTAAAACATACACATAACGTTAAACAACATTTCAATAATAATTATAAAATACATTATAAAACATTGTAAAATATCTTACATATATAAGCTTTGTGTATCAAGAGAAAAAATTATATTAAATTATTTTACATTTTTTTTTTTTTTTTGTAATGACAACTCACTATGAGACAATTTTTTTTAGATTTATTTAGATGCATAATTATTTCACATCATATTTATTTTTTGTAATGACGACTATGAGATTGTAATAAACCATTTGTGATAAATTTTACAATGTTGCACCCAATTCCTATTGTATTCTTTTTTTATGAACAATAAAGTGCGCGGAATCATATTCCTCCGATAAATCAATTTTTGTCCACTGTTTTGTTAAACAACTTGATATTTAATGCAAAGTTCTTCATAAGTTGATATAATAACAGTTCAAAACAATTAAAAATAGATAAGGCACAATTTGTTAAAAGCATTTAAACTCCAAATAAATAACATTTATTAAAATCACGAAAATTTGGAAACTGACTTGTAGTTAAAAATGTATATGTGACAAGATATGTCCCAATTGTAGTTCATACTGTAATCAAAGTATCTAAAAGATATATAACTAGTTATTTTATAGACATTTTAATTTCCAATCTGAAAGAAATTAAAAATATTAACAACAAAAGCAATTTGAGTTATTTTAAAATATTACTCCTTATAGGGGCATGAAACTTTTAAAATATATATTATTATATTTCTACACATTTTCAAATGCCATGCTTTTGGTAAAAATTAATTTAACTTCAACTATCTGAATTACTAACTGCAAAATAAATAAATTTAATATTAATATATACTTGGCAGCCAACAGATGGTCTTGGTCAGAATCATTTTACCGTATACAATGATTTTATATAATTGAATTCAAGTTTAAAACATCCATTAAATTGACCTACACAATACCTAATATACAGCAAAATGGGACCCAATGGTTGCCCACCTTTTTATAAATGTTTTAAGTTTAAACTTATACAAAATCCATTAAAAACAATAACATTTTAGCAAATTGTACGGACAATTACCTCAATTATTCTCTTTATCTCAACACTGATTATGAATAAGTCACAAATATATTTTAATCCTAAATAATACATACTCAATAATTTCTATACTTATATAATAAACAAATAAATATTTAATGTATAATTTAAATGTAGGTATATACATGAATCAATAATTATTGGTAATACATTTTGATTCATTGAATTCGTGGATCATTCATTGTGCACCGTGTAAAATAATTGTTAAATTTATACACTTGCACAGTTATATGCAAACATGGCAAAAGTTTTAATACTTTTCAAGATACAGTGAAAATAGTTTATAATGAGCTTCATGTGCAATGTAATAAAAATCGAATGCAAATAAACATTTTTTATAGATATTTATTTGATTGATATTATATAAAAATATTTGTAAAACATAATATATTTTGAATTATTTTAAAAATATTTATACATTTTAGTTTGATTCGTATTATTATTTCAACTATACAAAATAACTCTCATACATTTTTTTTAATATTAGAATATAACTATGAAAATAAATAAAATAAATATATATATATATAAATCTTTTCTATTGTGATTATTGCACATATAATATGATGTTATTAAGAATGTAAAATTGTTATAAATTAAATAAAACAAATATAAGAAACTCTAAAATTAAACATTACAATATAAAGATATTAACAACTTTTAACTTAATGTCTAAATGTGATGTAGTCAATGATAAAATATGAAACAAAACAAATTTCTACTAGGTTAGAATCTATTTAATAAATTTACATTCTGTTTGGACATAGGAAAATATGATATACAATATATGAATTTAAATGTTGATTTTAATTAATAAAAAATAATAAATAAGACTAGACCTTATTAGGCTTGAAGACCATAGCATATTGCAATTCATTGTGAGCTACTGAGTCCAAAGACTCATTATTTGAGCGATTTTCTTCGGTAGAGTTTTTTTTATTTATAGTACCATAACCGTAATGGGAATCATCAGCTTTTCGAGCAGGCATCATTAAAGTGTCTGCTTTTATGATGGATTTATGCTTTGTGGTTAAAGCAATAGGGTGAATTTGTCTATACCCAGGTGCTGTTTTAGATATAAAACCAAAATGTTGTAAATGGTCATAATGTTCAGTGCCATCATCAGATATTACATTATTACTGGCATAAGGTTTTTCGCAATGATTTGAATCATTTAGACCCATAGTTCTCCAGGCATCATTTCTTACTTGGACATCTTCATATGCTGCATCTGGTGATTCTGTTTCTTGGTCATTTGTGAAAGGAGTAGGTACCTTCTTGGAAAAAATTGTCTTTGGTTTTGGTTTTAGTGGTGGTGGTGGTGGAGACGTAGTTGGAGGTACTAATAATGTTGGTAAAGGCATAAGAGGTTTCATTGAACAAGAAAAGCTATTAAAGTCATTATCCAAAATTAATGGAGTAGTGCTAGTGGGCGATGGTGGTAAGGGGCTTCGAGAACGAGCCATCATAGACAAAGCCGCTCGGAACTGATTATCACCACACATGATAGATGTCGCATCACCTCCGCCATTCAAAAGTTTTTTCATACTTTTCATTTTTGATGAGATGCATCTAAATATCTCTTGTTGATTAGAGTGTTCTAAATGAAACACACCTTCACCACTGGCACATTTGCGACCAGCTTCAAATGTAAATCTACCGGCTCTATACCCATATCTTCGAATAAATCTATATGGCCACGTTAGAAGTAGTGTATCATTTTCATCAGATTCTCGTAGTTGTAGAGCAACAGGAGTAATGACTAATGTATAAGGTTGTTCTTTTAAACCACAACGTTCACTGGCGTCTGATGAAATTAATTTAACACTAAAAACACCAGCTGAAAAAAATAGGTTTAAACATTAACTGCTGAGTGAAGTAATGATATTAATAATATTAATTAAAGCTAGGATTTATATTCATTAGCAGAGTTTGGGACATAATGTATTTTTTTATTTATTTGGCTTGACTCCTGGCAGAGTGTTATGGCAATTAATTTCCTATTATTAATGTTTACAATATTTTATTTCAAAGTGTTTATTATTCAAATAGAGTTTTTTTCAATTTTTGGTTTGGAATTAAAAAGTTTGAAAAATATAATTTTTTGAGCAGTACAGTTAAGGATTATTTTTAGATGTTAAATCAAATTTATTCCATTTATTTTTAAGAAGTAACAGAAACAAAAGGTTCTATTCAAAGACATTGATAAAGATTTATTAAAATAAAATAATTTTGATATCGTCACACCAAACTCTTTGATTCCATGTCTATGCAATAACAAAAACTAATTAGTTTAAAGATTAAGAGGACGCTACACACCTATTTTATATCTCCGTCTTACAAGAATGTAACATAACAAATTTTTGTTTAGCAGATCACATTTAACTCCGTTTTTTTAAAAATTAGAGTAAATTGACCTATTTTAAACTAGAACTAGATGTTAAGAACATTAACTGTGTTTGAGTGTGGGTTTATTAAGATAACTTAGTTTTTAAGTGAGTTATGAGCATTTTTAATTTATGCTTTTTTATATATGCATAACTGGCTACAAAATTGAACAATAATTGTAAAAAATCCACATACAAACATAGATAATGTTAAGAACATCAAATTTCATAATAGGTAAATTCACTCCAATTTTTACACTAGTGGAGCTAAACGTGATTTGCTGAACATAAATTTGTTATATTACGCACTTTTGAGAAGGAGACAACAAATAGTTTTGTAGTGTCCTTTTAACTGCTAGAACAAAAGTTATTAAGTCATACAAAAATATAATAAGTATAGGCATAAATACTTGTATAATATAAGAGGAAAAACATGAAAGTTTTTAAAAGAAGCAATATTTTATTTTTTAGTGCTTGAAGGAGTGATAACTGTAATAGAGATTGATAATTTTATTTACTTTAATATTTATAAAGAGCTTATTTAGATGATTTTTAGTACCTTAATTCCAAAAATATTTTAATTAATCTGTTATAAGTGAAGTGTAAATTTCATTTTGCATCATATTTGGATTTATTTTGACTATACCTACTCTATTGCAAATAAGATCAAACTTCAATTGCCGAGTTATGTGCATGGGTGTGGCAGTACTACACAGCTGGATATACAAATAGTAGACTTGTGGGAGAGGATGATAAGCGGGTGTCGCCTGACTGCTAATCGACAAAAACTGGTCATTGCCGAAGACTGATCTTATTTGGAGTAGAGTATAGAAGTTATAAACATATTGTTTGGTTTAATGATATATTAAAAAAAATATTAACTATTAATTAAAGTGAACAAATATTTGAGCTTAACAAATACATAATTTATTTTAAACTTTTTCAAAATTAAATAATATAAATAAAAAATAACTGCTTAAACTTTAACCCAAACTTATGAGTACATTCAAATTTAAGCAATTACCATTACATTTTAATGATAACATTAAGCACATACTTAATTATTAACTTATATTACATAAAAATCATATCCCTTAAAGTTATAAAATAATTTTTTTATTAGCTTACCATCTCCGGATGAACAATATAAATCATTATCTTCTTCAATTGTTTGCCTCGAAACATTATCTCTAAAAGCCACAGCTTGCAAAGCACATATCCAGTCAGTCATTTCTTGTTCAGAGTTAGCAGAAAAATGATGAACACCAGTTTTCGTCCAAACCTACATCATAGATAAGCAAATAACAATATTAGTCATTGTAAATAATATAATAATACACTAAAAGTTTACAATATTTAGAGAGAATCTCTCTTTATAAAATAATCCAAATAATATTATACTAAAACTATATAAAACATATTTTTTCATGTATCAGCTTATATAAAAACAAATAAATATTGTAAGTATTAATATGATTTGAAATTATATTCATTGGATTTAAGGTCACACCTGCATGGTGTGTTGCTTCTATCATAAAAATGTTTAACATAACAAATTTACGTTAAGTTTAACCAATTTGTTATTGTTAACATTAAAGAGAATTTTTCTATGTTCTAACTTCAAGGTGAGAAGATTATTTGTGTTCTTAACAACATTGAAAAGATTTTGGGCTTTAATGATGTTTTAATTTTCAACACGTTGACTGCCATGTGCCATGAGGCCGCCGGCATCCGTATAATAATAATTAGGTATTGATAATTTTTAGACCGCCGGCTGCCGTAAATTAATTTGGATTTATATTATTAACTTTTCTTTGGCACTACAATAATGATCTTGAAATATGCTGTGGCGTAGTGGGAATAATTGAAATTTTTTTTATGCAATAAACAAAATTTTAACATTTTTTTTTTTGTATTTTTAATTTTTTTTTCAAATTCAATAGTATATATACAAATACAAATTTATAATGACACTGAAAAATGTCTATGGCGTACCCATGATAAATATTCTTGAGGCTGCCGGCGGCTGCATGGCAGTCAATGTGTTAAGCATATTATATATATAAGTATTTTAGATACTCAAAACTTAAAACTATTTTTCATATAAAAAAACAATGAGAACATACAGTTTATGGTCATACCATAAGGTAAATTCACTTTTATTTAAATTCTAACACAAAATTGGATTTATTTTGTTCAAATTGTATAGGTTTTATCATTTGTAAAAATACACACGAGTAGTATAGCATACTATGCATATTTTAAACTAGAAATATTTAAATTAAGTACTTAAACATCAGAAGATTATTCTAAAACGAAATTTTTGACTTAATAACTCTTAATTGTGTATTAAATGTCAAATTAAATGAATTAAATAAATAAATTGATAATTGTTAATTAACACTAACATAAAATTATTTTAATATCTTAAAAATTATAAATATTAGTAATTACTTATTAACCTTCATTATAATCTCTGAATTGAAATGATATAATAGCTTTAGACGTAAAATTGTTCCTATTGAAAGTTGTATGTTCAGTTTAAAAAACAGTAATAAAACTATGTAGTATATAGTTTAATATTTTAATTCATAATTAATACATTAAATTAAATTAAACACTAAAACATAATTTAGTAAAGCTATTAATTAAATATAAGTATTCAACTGTGTATTTAATTGTATCCAATAGGTTAAAGACATATTTAACTTAATAACTCCTAATTATGCATAACAATTATCACAATTATCAATGTAAAATAAATTGATAATTATTAATCGACTCTAACATAGAGTAGTCTTGATATCCTAATAATTATAATTATTGAGAGTAACTAATTACTTTATAAGCCTAAACTATAATTTTTAAAATGCAATCATACAGTAGTTTTAGACTTGAAATTTCCTGTAAAAAACTGCATTTACATTTTAAAAACTAGGGAATTTTGTTTATTATTATTAGCGGGAACTCACGACAACATAGGTCATTTGGTGTGGGGTGTAGTAGGGGTTATTTTTGTATATTTGTTTGTTGGATTTTAAGTTGGTAGGTTGTAACACATATTTGTGTATATGTGGCCTCATCTAGGAACTAACAATTGCAGCCAGTCCATAATTTAATTAAATTATTTCATAACTACTACTTGAAATTTAAATGAATAGTTAAAACATTATAAAGTGAAGTTATTAAAATATCAGTAAATCAGAAACTAATTTACATTATTCATATTTCTTAAAGTAAAAATATGAAAAGAGTAAAAGACAACACCAAATTGGTTTTATCCAAAATGAACAATAAATGGTTAGGTTTAAGTGTTTTAAATTGTAATTAACAAGGTTACGTCAGTAATATCATATCTATTATTGTACAGTGTAAATGCATTTGTCAATCTTAAATATTATTTTTAGTTTAATATAAAGATGCCTACATTTTAATTCTGAATAAATAATATAAGGCTGTTCTTAATATAAAAATAATACCTATTATGAAATAATCATAATGAAAAATGATAACAAAGTAATAATAAATTCTATATTAGCATAATTCATATTTTTATTGAGTTTAATAAGTGATTGGTAACACATTATAGTCATTAAAAGATTATTTGAAACAATTTATGATAACAATTTTTTCTTAATTAATGGAAGTAGTTAAACTAAAAATGTATTTTATTTATTGGTACTCGGTGCATCATTGGAGTATTATTTCAAACAATTTATGAAAGCAACTTTTACGTTTCAAATTTTTTTAAATTAATAGAAGTTTTTGAAAATAAATTCTTACCAAAATAAGCTAATACCTATGTTAAATAAAAAAAATCATATAAAAAAAATAAAAATGTTATAACCATATAACCAAAATACTTTGCCAAGCTAAAAAATCATTAAACCAGACCTAACAGCATATTATAATATATAAATTTATATTTTAATTTAATACAAAATATACTAAAATCAAGGTTTTCAAAAAATGTTGGCAAACTTTATAACATAAACAGTTTTATGTAAATGAAAAATAGATACTATAATTTTTTTCATATAATAAACCAGAATTTGAGATATCTTTAGCTACTTTGATTGACCGCATTATCCACATGTTGCTGTACTATATACATGGTTATCAGTTATTGTGCTAATATTAAAGTTTTAATATTGATTTTACAATAAGACAAAATATAAATATAGGTACCTATAGGGCTGTATTTAGGCTATAGTCAAAGGCAGCACATTTTAAAGGTCAAATATAGACGCTCCATGGCTCTTTTAAGTATTACTTTTAGAAAAAAATATATTAATATGCAAATTAGGTGGTAAATTTTTTTTAGCCTATGGGAAAAGCCTTAATCCTATATTATTTGTCATATTTGACTAGTTTTTATACCTATCTTTACTTAATTCAATTTAAATATTGTTATCAAATATATTTTGAAATTAATTTGAAATCATTTTTATCTAATTTGTTTTGATTTAAAATGTATTGCAAGTTCCATAAGATGGTTATTAATTATTATGATATAGCTACTATTTACAGATATATTGATATTGAGAAACAGATAGATTTAAATTATAAGCTTTTAGATATTAAATTATTTTAAGGTTTAAATATTATAGTGAACTATGAACACAATATACAATGAATTCAGACATAACTTACTCATTACTCATCATTAAACTTTTAAATGTTTATTGATTAAATACAAGAAAAAAAAAAATATATATATATATATATATCAATTGACTTACCGCAAACACATTAGGTTGATGTTTTTGAGCATCTTGAGTAATTTTTACACAACTTTCCAAGGGTATTATCGAGGCAATATTTGAAGATTTCTGATCGTCAATACCATCAAACACTTCAAGACGATCTATACCATGTTTACTCCATTTGAATAATCTACAGTAACGTTTCTGCCAGGATTTCTGAAAGATGAGTTTTAAATAAAAGATATACACAACTACCTGTGGAATTTATAAGTAATGGCTTTTTGGACTGATGAGTATTGCTCAATTTATAGCAAAACAATTTTAAATAGTATATGATATCCTAATAGGCCAAGTAGGTACCAGTGAAATTTTCATGCATTACGAAAAGTAGTTAAAAATCAACGGATTGTAATATTATTGTTATAGAAGTAATAAAATTGACCAATTACTTTTAGCTGCGATAGTACTCCATGAGGCGGAAAGTAGAGATATCCTTCTTTGAACGGGTCGTCTGATCTCGCCATGTGTCCGGATCGTCTTTGGAGCACAGCAGAAAGCAGTCACCAGTTAAAATAATTAGTATTATAACCGTCGTCACTTTAGTCACTATGACCGAACCTACCAGCCTACGAATGAATGATTTCCAAAATTCTGGGAGGCATTCCTCCGAGGTTGAATCAAGAGCGCGCAATGAAGAATTGTCAAAACGCAAATACTTATAAGATAATCTACGTAGACAATCGTTGTTGTTGTTGTCGTCGTCGATAGACTGAGACGTTATCGGGCAGCTGGCAACCTTATCAAAACATGTGCCCCGAGCCCGCAGACGGTTGTACGCGCGTTTTCAGTGGTATGTGGTACAGAGGTAGGGTACCCAAACAGACGTCAACGCCGATCCAATCGTATACTGCGGTACGGACTCGAGATGTGACTACGCCGAGTCCGAACTGTCCACTCGGTGAGAAGTGGACAGCGGTAGACGATGGTGTCTGGTAGAGGACAGTGGTCGGACGTCTGAGCCCCGCGGTACAACTGCCGAGGTGCGCGATTGTAGCGATTGCGCTACGGACACTGTACTCGTGTTCTAATCAGTCGTGGTACAACCGCGGTGGCGCGGTCGTCGTCGCTGGCTGATTAGAGCCACCGGTATCGGCGGTATCTGCGGCGGTGGCGGTAAATACGTCGCGGTGATGGCGAGAGGGGGAGGAGATAGATGGCGACGTACGATTGTCGGTGAAAAATACTGCACCGCCGATGTTTGAGAGGGGATCAGACGCGAATCCGATCTTGTTGTTCACGAATTGTTGCGTAGCGTTCCGGTTTTTCGGGCAACGTTCGGCGGCGTTTGTGGCGGATGTCCATAACATTGTTATACAGCTGATCCTTGACCGCGCTCCGACAACCACTATCCGGAACTCCCGGCCCGGCGGTGGTACGACGAACACGTTACCAATTACCACCGATATTGGTACCTACGTTTCTCGACGATATAAATTTACCGTTGGCGAACGCATACATAATTTTACATTACGTCGAAATTAGTACAGCAGTTAAAGCACCCGCCACCCACCACCCACCTGACCATCACGACTCGCATATTATACTATTGTTTTTTCATGACATTAATATTCATATTATTATATGGTTTTATTGATTTGCTGATTATTCGCACTTCAACACCAGAATATTATTTCAGTCAAATGTCAAGTACCTACCTATTCATCATTGCAACGGATCTTAGGGGAGAATTTTAGCTTTTATAATTCTCCAGTACCTACGTTTCCAAGTGTCGTCGTCCCTTCCTTAGAAGGTTTAGTCTGTCTACGATACTCGCTTATATTATTGATATAGATTTTTATAAATTATTATTATTTATTATTTATTTGCATTATACCTACGATACAGTGAAACCTCTAATTAGCATCGTGTCCGGTATTCAGAGGTTTGACTACGTACATAAGTAAAAGAACATTTTAAACACATGCATTTTATATTATATTTGGTGGCAACATTGAGACGGTAAATTAAATGACAAAGCCCTGCCTTATTATTTTTGATAACGTATAAAAATGTCAAGCCCACACACTGCAAATTTGACCAAATGTCCGTCAATTATAATGTGCGCTGACAAAGTAATAATAATTTTTTGATTACACATCCAAGTGCGCATAGATATATCAATTACCATATACTACAAGTCAACAACTAAATTATATTATTGCAGTACGCCAGTTCAGCTATAGTAGGTAGGTATATTATTGGACGTCGGGGCACACTTGTTTTTGATGATTTAAATTTCATTGCAATTATTTGAGCCGATGCGGTTTTTCAATTCACCTTAAGAGTGTAAATATTACAATACCTACATAGGTATAGGTACCTAACTATAATATTGTGTTAATGTATATACCAGCATATTCGCATCCGCGTGCATGTTACATAACATAATACTACGACGACGTTTTTCTTAAGTAGGACGTGACAAAATGTACGTAATATATATATAATATTTAATATACGTTTACACTATTACATTATATATATATAGGTAAACGTAACAACTCGCAATATCGCGTACAAGAGGATATCCGTCTCGAGTGGTTCCCCGCGATCTCCCCGTTCGTCAAACGATAGAATAATATAATACGTATTATAATAATTTATAATATCACGTTATGGATGGCTACTATATATGCGTATAGTTCGACCACTAAATTTTATATTGTATGTATTACGCCAGTTTCGCAAACGGTTGTTTTCATTATTATTTATTGTAGCACTCGTATATCTTTTCTATCATAGTGCCTATCCCCTCCCTACAAAGTACAAACACTGCAACGGACCTATAATAATATATACACATCACTTATGTCTTATAGCTGTTATACTCTCTTACACATAGGTACGATGCATATGCGATATAACATAATATGTTACAACATGTAACACTTATATTATAAGTACCTAAATTTTTTGCACACGTCTGTCAAAGTACATACACGGGGTACCAAAATTAATAAATCTAAATAAATCTAATTTTTTTTCCTTATTAGTTAAGCATCAACTACAAAGGTTATTAGCTTTTTACAAAAATTTTACATATTTACAATTTACATTTTGTTATACAAATCAATATTTTAGATTCTGAGCGGAACGATGAATGTATTGATTTTACCATGATGTGTGTTTTTATTTTTTTTTTATTTTTTTTTGTGACTGTCATCACATTTTGGAGCAGTAAAAGTGCTTAGATTTTTGACTTCAGTACCTCGTTCGATCAGAAAGTTTCTAAATAATCGAGAAAAACAAACTAAAAATTAAGGGGAAAACGGTAAATTTTAAAACAAAATCGATTTTGGTTTCTGATGTAACTTTAAAACAAATGACCATAGATAACCTAACCATAGATACATGCAATTTTCATCGAATGTTTATATAAATATATTCTATCCACCATGCAATTTTCAAAAATGTTTTACTTAAGTTGAACTATTCATAGGTATTTGCAATTTTCGATCATTATTAGTTTTTTTTAAATTAATGTCGATAAAAATGTATTTGTTAGGCAGAAAAGCTTGAAAATTTAATACAAGGCTCTTAACATATTGTTACAATAGCAGTTGAAAAATAAAATAAAGTCACAATTTTTTTGATAAGCATTTAAAGTTTGAATTTTGACAACATATGTAAAAATCAAGAAAATTCATAAAAAATTTTCCTTTTATATCCAAGATTTGAAAATGTAATACAAGGCTCCTAAAATATTTTTACAATAGCAGTTGAAAAATAAAAGAAATACATAGTCACAATTTTTTTTTACAAGCAATCAAATTTTAATTTTGACAACATACGTAAAAATCACGAAAATTCGCAAATTATTTTAAGCTAGAAAATTCATAAAAAAATTTTATTTTAAATCTAAGATTTGAAAATTTTTAATAATCTATAATATATACTAGACAGATAAACCGTCTTCGCTTAGAATCGTTTTTCGTATACAATGATATAATATCATTGCATTCAAATTTAATTCCATCCATTACAGTAACCCACTTGTAACCTACTGTACAGCAGAGCGACATCCACTTTCCCGCTTTTTTTAAATATAAGATTAAATTATAGTTATAATTATATTAGTAAATTTAATATAATATATCTATTGCAATGTATACATTAATAACTTATGCTTATAAGTTATAATATAATATATTTGAGAATTACAATGTATAACTTGTTATAGACTATTATATATAGTTACATATTGAGTGGCATAATAGGCAGCCCATAAATATGTATTTTATAAAATAGATAATATAAGTCTAATACTTATTTAATTTTAATAAGTTTATTAATAATGAAATTAGTAAATTACATTAAAATGTAATTGACATCCTGAATATTGGATCTGTATAGTCAATACCTATATAAATATGTACATACTGTTTGATACAGCTATTACATAAAAAGTTTTAAAAATGTTAATTGGTTATTTTATTTCAAATTTCGATGTGAATAATCATTGATTAATGATTACGATGGTATGTATAGGTATTTTATTAATAATATTTAATGCCATTTAAGCATTCTACATAAATTAAAATACATATACAAATAAAAAGTAATCATAATAGGCACCTAAAAAGACAGTGTTATTACTGCCTACAATATTTTAATAACGTTAATGATGACGTGTAATCAATAATGTAATTATGTACAATGCATAATATATTTTGTTTACAGCAAATTAGCGACTATAAATGTATAATATATTATTTTAATGTATCGTTAAACGACATTGAGTCTTATATATGTATACATCATTATATATCGCGCTTATACTTTAGATTAGGTGCCTATAGTAGTATATAAAATCCATTAATAAAACATTACGTTTTACTTATTACTATTTTAAGTATTTACGTATATAAAGAAAAATACAACGACGAAAGATAATAAAAATTAAAAACTTTTAATAGTCATCAAAGCTTATCGGTCAGTATTGTATATTATGTATAGGTACTATATCTAACTTATAATATTCAATAATATATGCGCAAATACTTTAATGTTAGTACAAAATAAAATATATTATATTCAATGCATTGTCAATGATAATTTCTTAAGTTAATAAAATTAATAAAATTAGATATATTTAGATACGTATCTATAGTCCATAATCGTAATTAAATATGCAAACCCAAGCAGTATTAACTGAATGTGGAGTTAAAAAAATGTACATAAACGATAAACATAATATATTATATATAGGTATTAGGTATTATATCCTATGTAAATATATGAGATAAAAACACTTCTTTTTGTGATCTAGTTCGTAATGAATATTATATTATATTGTGGTTTTTTTTTTTGTTGGTACCTCTTACCTATATTAGTAATATACACAATCGTCACCAGTGGCGCCCCTCAGAGAATTGGTGGGTGACTGGGTGAGTGTGACTGATTCTGGGTGAATTCAGATGTTATTTTGATAAATTATTTTGTTTAATTTAATATTAATTGTATAAAGAGTATAAACTCAGATTTTACTTGTGGGGTGAGTGGGTACCGCGAGATATATATTTTCGACACCCTTGTGAAAAATCTACTGTGCGCCACTGATCGTCACGATACTACGCTTATATAGGTAGATAATTATCAGACATTAAAATATGGGCTATAAACGTAGGATAATTGTTATGATATTCACAGCGAAGCGATGGAAGACGTTTGTGCGTGTTTCATCACTTCTTGTGAAACTGTAAAACTAAAAATGATTTGATTTTCAACTTTGAGAACGAATTAAAGTAAAAAAAAAAAAGAGGGTAAGTGGATGTCGCTCTGCTGTACATTAGGGGATGGTGTGGACCTCTGACTTGGATACGTTAAATTTGAATGCAATGATAGGAATCATTGCATACGATAAACGATTCTGAACGGAGATGATTTGTCAGTCTAGGATATATTATATTTAAATATTGTCATATATTCTATTCTAAAACAAATATTTTATTTTTCAATTAGGACGCATTTTGCATAAGGCATGGTTAATCAATTTTTCCAAAAACATTGCATGTAGTTATCATAATTCATATATGAATATATAATACCTTATATTATCATATATATACGTCATATACCTGGTTTGAGGATAAATCGTTATCGTTACACGATTTCATAAAAATTTAAAACTCAAACGCTCAAAACATTTTTCCTATGATGACGCTTCAAATTTTCTCTATAGCTATTTGAAGCAAAACTTATAGAAATCTTAGTGTTGAATTTTTAACCTTAGATATAAATACAAACATTTTTATGAATTTTGAACTACAAAATAATTTGCAAATATTCATGGTTCTGCCGAATTTTTGTCAATATTTGAACTTCAAATGCTAATAAAAAAAAATTGTGCCTATGTATTCTTATAATTTTTTTATCACTATAAGAATATTTTATGAGGAACTTTTTATTAAATTTTCAAGTATTTTTATAGCACCAAGGATATTCACTTTACATCAGAAACCACCCCCAAAGTTTGAAATTGAAGCATTATTTCGACTAGTTATGCTGTACTCAGACACACACAAAAAAAAAACACATCATTGTAAAATCAATACATTCATCACTTCGTTCACAATCTAAACCTCTGTTAATAGGTACCTAATTATATACTATACCTAGATAAAATATGCATCTCTACTTGCTATGTGTAATATTATGATTTATGTGTGCCAAGTACCTATATTTGTATGCCATATCATTAAAATATTTATGGTATATGCATCATTAATTAAAATTTGAGTTAATTTTTAGACCAAAGGGCAATAGCTGATATAGCCAACTATAATAATTTGGTGCGCCGAATGTATTTACAATATTTTTACCAGTGAGATTTTTTTTTTTAATTGTACTTTAAATTTGGAAAAGTAAAATTGCCACAATCTTAAACTTATTGAGGGTGTATTATGCAGATGTAGGTACTAAGGTAGAAAACTAAATCTAGACAAAATAAACTTTGTTTTTTGTGATTATTCAACAATTTAGTTGTACCTACTTAAAATTTTTATCAAATTTAAATAAATAGTGAAATATTTATTAATGGATACTTCTCAGAAATGGACACATTCCCAATAAAAAACAGTACCTACCTAAATACTTTTAAATTTCGCGTCATAAACTCATACACAATACACCTATATTTCGTTAGGAGCACAAGACTAAATATAATGGATGGGCCATGTTTGGCGAGCATATGGGAAACTACTGAAAGTCTTAAGCAAAGAAACGGAAGGAAAGAGACCATCAGTTAGACCGCGTCGAAGGTGGATGAACAGTGTACACAAGACAATGATAATGATGTAACTATAATGCAATCAAGAGAAATAAACTAGGATATGGCAAAGGACAGAAGAAAATGGAAAGAATTAGTTTCAGCAGCAAAAAGCCTATAAAGGGCTTGTAAAGCTAAAAATAGGTGTACCTAATAGATAGGTATCCCATATTCATATTAGGCATTGGTAGTCAATCTGCAAAATAAACATAGTGAAGAACAGAAAATATTCATTAAAAAAAAATAACGGATATTTTTAACTCTATAGAGTATAGATAAATTCATTATATACATAAATATTACCCATTTTTTAATGGATACCTACATACTTGTAATAAATTATAAATACGTAGAAATAATATTAAAGATATGTTAAAAGATACTGTACCTCATAAACCTATATAGCGAATTATTAGGTTTATGTACCTGCCTATATTATACTACTTGATACATTTTAAACATTAATAATAATATTAATGAATAATTTTTAGGACTATACAGACAATAAAGCCATATAGGCATTATACATATAATGATAAAAAAAATATCATCCATATCTGAATTCCTGTATTACCAAGAAACGTATGCCTAATGCCTATATATAAGGTACTTTAGATAAGTTATGAATTTAAATTTTTAAATTTAAACTTCACTTGATTATTAACTTACAAATAATTAATACAACTTTAGATTTCTTATGAAAATCTATTAAATTATGAAGTATTAAGATTAAAAAAAAAAAATTGACTCAAATTAACTTAAATGTTGAGAGTTAAGAATTTCAAAAGTACTTAAATATTTAGTATACAGAGTGATCCATTTGAGTGGGTACACTGTAGTTATCTCGAAAAGTATTAACTTTTTTTATTTTTTATTTTTATAACTTTTAGGTTTATGTTTTTCTAATAATATATTTTAAATAATTTTTTTTACCATTATATTTATTGATAAAACCACGATCAACATTTGATTTTCAGATGGTAACATAATATAATAAAAATATCATAAATTATAAAAATCATTTTTTTTTCATAAATGTACGTGTTAAAATTTTTATTTTTCGTTGATTGGTTTGCGAGATGCAGCTCCTTAAAATATTAATGGTTTTTACTATTTTTCCAATAATCATAAAGACCTGTAGGAGATATAGTGATAAATTCGATATCCTTGAATCCAAATAACAATTGGTTAAATGAATAACAATTAATTAAATTAAGGTCAAATTGGCATATGGGTGTAATATAATAATATAATAATAATCAATATTAATGGGGTACAAAGTACAACAGTTATCAATATTGTTACCTTTTAGGTCGAACGGTATCGAATTTATCAGTTATAGCTCCTAGTCTTTACAAATAAAGGAAAAATATAAACAATACCGTATCTACCCACTATATAACACCTCCTTCAACCACCAATACTTTGAGGAACTGTATCTCATGAGCCAATCAAATAAAAATAAAAATGTTAACGCATTAATTCATTCTAAAAATGGCTTTATTTATTCATGATATTTTTATTATATTACCTATGTTATCATTTGAAAATCAAATGTTTATAATGGTTTCACCAATAAACATATAAGAGTAAAAAAACTTAAAATATTATACGGTTTTAGAAAAACATTAACCTAGATGTTAAAAAAAGAGTTAATACTTTCGAGATAATTAGTGTACTCACTTAATTGGATCACCCTGTATAATGATATAAAACAATACACAATTAGGTTAGTAACCATAGGTGCAATAACAATATACAACATGATTCATAAGAATATTGTATAAGCAATAATGTTCATAACGACTAACGAGCACGTATTACATGTTTAGGTACGATTATAAGATGTCAGATTATTGAAGCCTAACATCTACATTTTCATAATTCATAGTTTAACTACAGGACCGGCGCAAGCAATTTTTCATATGTAGGCAAAGATCAAAATTGCCGCCTCTTATTTTATTATAACTTATAACTTAAATAGATAAATGTCATATGTAGGAGCAAAAAAATTAAAAAACTTTTTACACTTGTCAATTATTATATAATAAAAAATAAATTACTAAATTAATATTACATAGATTGTTTGTAAGGTATTACAATAATAGTTATTATGAAATACAATATTTAGTTATAATTTTTAAAAATGTATTTTTCTTGCTTTTGATGACGCAAAATCTTTAACTAAATCGTCAATGTCAAGATCATTCGCAATTTGATTTTCAATTGAAATTTTTGCCAATCCAACTAAACGATCCTGTGAAATTTGTGATCTTAAATAGTTCTTTACAATTTTTAATTTTGAAAAGCTTCTTTCAGCTGAAGCTGCAGTTACTGGTAATGTTAATAAAATTCTTAGAGCTACGTATACATTAGGAAATAATTCTATTAATTTGTTTTCACATATAAATTGTAAAATTTGCTTTTGGATCATTTTCATTTTTCAAATGTTTTTGTAATGTATTTATTTCTTCACAAAGTTCAACAGAATTTATATCAGAATTTAAACCGTCATTTGAAGAAAGTGGTAGCTGAAGATCTTTACAGCACTTCATTAAACGTTCATAATTATTGACATTAGAAATATTATAAAGAAATGAAAATAATTTACTATGGTCACATCTCACATACAATATGTTTGTATATTGTACTTTGAAATTTGTTAAAATCTAAAATAAACGTGAAAAATAAGATATTTAATTTTTTCTTATATGCCGCCTCTATATAGTTATAAATTTTTCCGCCGTAGGCTTGTGCCTACGTCGCCTACACCTATAACCGGCCCTGTTTAACTATGTATATATTTATTAAATTGTTGCCAGTGATATAGGACTTGTATGACCTCATCAATAAGACAATAACACACGAATATGTAAAACTATTCAACAACCCTAAAAACTTTTAAAAACTATCAAAAGTTCAACTTAAATATGTGAACAAATTTAAATTTATATTATATCTTCACTAACTCACAAGTTGCATGTATCATCTAACCTATGTAATGTACCTACTAATGTCTAATACTTTATATTGTATTAAAATAGTATTTTAAATATGATTATTACGCAATTTAGATTCGTCTGGAATTTCAGTTATTTTTTCTAAAAAATCTTTAAGCCTTGTGCTTTTTGGAATATTAGCTGTTAATAAAGTTTTACAAACTAGGTATTAATTTCGATTGATCGCTAGTATTAGTAGGTACATACTTGATTATTTTTATTTTGTTTCACTTAATCACTTCATTCAGTTTTCAGTTTATTTCTAAATTTAAGTGGACGTCTCATAAAAATGAGTAGACATATTATTATGGGAGGGCCGTGTTTGCGCCTAAATACCGTATATGCGCCTATATGCAAAAACCTCGATTGCGCTTAATAAAATTAAAATACGTTAAATACTTATTTGCGCCTAGTTAGGTTACAAATAAATAAATTTGGCAACATTGCAGTAAAACTTAAATTTCTCGTCCCACTTTTTTCAGACTTCGAACTGACAGAATAAAATTTATTGAATTATTCTGGTGTGGTTAAAAATTTGTCTTTACTGTTCTGTTGTGTAGTTATTATTTTTTATTGTACCTAATGTACCTTTATATTTTTAATACATTTAATTTAAAATTTTTCTTCACTGTTCTGTTGTGTCGTTGTTATTTCTTATGTAGGCACCTATTATATTTTTAATAAAATGAAATTTAAATTTTTCGCGTTACTTTGACTTTGTTACTTATATTTTTTATGAAGTTAATTGTTGATGTTAATGTATCTCTTAATTCGTTGATAACCTGGTGTTTTATTATAACTGCTTTATTTTTTATTTGTTTTATTGTTGTATTAGCAAGATTTATTTTTAAATATGTATCTGTTTGAAATTCTATTAGAACTTCCACAAATTTTATGACTGATGGATGAGCGTTAAAAAAATATGAATTAAAATGTTTATGAAATGATTCACATGCGTTTGTTGTCTGTGTTAGATTATTACAACCTTTTGCCCATAATTCAGGGGGAAATAGACTATCTTCGCTTACGAAATTTTCAACTAAATAATCAGCAAATGATTGTATTTTTTTTTCTGCTGGAATTTCAGACATTAGTTCCAAAAAGCAATCTGATACTTCTTGTGGATGTAAAAATGGAAGACCGAAACAATATTGTAACCATTTTCCTTCTGGACTATTAGATTTATAAATATTAGTTAATCCAAGACTTTGAATTTTTCTGTACCAACATTGTCCCAAGTGAAATCTGCAGGTGGAAAGTTTTATATCCGGCCAAATATTAGATGCAGAGTTTAAAATGCTTTTTTCAAAGTCAGAATATATTTCAACAGGACAAAACTCAAAGTTTAAATTTGAACATAAACGCTTAATATTTTCGAATACATATTCATAGACGTCACAACATTTTGATGGTAACAAACAAAACACTAGAGGTATGTAATGGTTATTATAAAATCCATGAATTGTGAAAAGTTGACAAAAAAATTTTGTGCAATAAGTAAATGTACCATCGACGTATATAGTATTAAACAAACTTAAAAACTGCAAATTTGTGGTACACGTAAAAATTACAATATTTTTTTCTATGTCATTTACTGCAATCATTGATTCTCCTTTAGATGATAACATATTATTTGATACTAAAAATTCTTGAACTTCAACAATATTTTTTGGAATATTTGTTTGTGTGTTTCTACACGGGTACATTCTGTCACGAATTAATTTAACGTCACCGTAATCTAACGTGTCAAAATTATTCTTTGTAATTTAAGAACGTATAATTTTAATTGGACGATCAGTCATGTCTTTGGCTCTTTTTTTACACGCACTTCGAATAATTTGACGATTTAATTTTTTTTCATCAGTATTATGGTTATGATTTAAATTGCTACTTACAGTTACATTTCCATTTTTAATTAGTCTTGCTAAACACGATTTCATTGTACAACGCCAAGTTACATTACCAGATATACTTTCATAAACTTTTCTGAATTTAAAACTGTCGATTATAAGTAAATCTTTAAAATTGTTACTCGCACCTTTTGCTAATATAATTTTATTTTCTGTCATTTTTGAAACAAAAATACACCAAACTGAAATGTTTAATTAAGTGAAGTACAGCGACGACTAACTATCTTGCGGTCAAGATTTTAGAAATACCGCCGTAAAATGCCGTATATCGACTATGTAGGTAATAAAAATTATCTATAGCAAAGATAAAAAGTTAGATATGATTAAAGATTAGTATCCTATGAAGGTATATCGAGTCACGACTGATATAGAAATTAAATTTCCCAATATTTCACAGTGGTTCAAAAATGAAAATAGTTGGGAAAACGTTGTTGCCAAATTTATTGATTTGTAACGTAATGGGCGCAAACAAGTATTTTAACGTGTTTTAAGCGCAATCGAGGTTTTTGCGTATAGGCGCAAATATGGCATTTAGGCGCAAACACAGTCCACCCATTATTATAACGCTCAAGTGATAGCGTTGTTAGCCGTCGCGACAGGCCGTAGTTTTCTATGGTTTTTTCTTATAAAACATACTTTGTGCGTTCAAAGTAGTGGCGCCGATCCCTATGTCCAGGTATTGCAGGTATTAAGGGTAGGTGGGTGTAATAAGCCTACGAAACACACTGGCTAAAATTATTTTAATTTATGAAAGTTATAAATTATTTTATTTATCATCATAGCTAACATTATGAATTAGGATAAACCATTAGCCTAAACGCTAACAATTGAGTAATTTCCGGGAGGGGGGGAGCTTCGGCCCACTATGCTACCGTGGTTTATATACTCTACTACCCCTCTTAACACGGCCCTGCTGGCAATCTTTAAATGTACTTATAACTCTTAGTTGTTAAAATTATAGATAGATGAGTGGAAAAAAATTGAGGGGCAGTCGCTCAACCTAATGTAGGTGGGTGGGTCTTGCTTTGCAGGTATGCTTTGCAATGCCTCTAAAAACTGACTTCGGCGCCACTGACTATAGATACCTATAAAATAAATTCCAAATGAATCAAATCAGATTTATTATGTACTCGACTCACTCAGTCATTCATAGAAGGTATATATAATTTATTATAAAGTATTAATATAAGTTATGAACGACATTAACAACTAGAGAGAAACAACTTTAATTAATACTAATTAAAAGCAAGCTGCAGACAATGTGAGTTTCCAATGGACACAGCATGCTAATCAATGCATAAAGGCACAGAATGAAATTTAGAGTAATTGTTAACAATTTGGTGGGTATAGTATTATAACATATAATAGCTAGGGTTCAGTAGTGGACCTAGGAATTTCTTTTATGTTTTTTTTTTTTTTTTTTTTGGGGGGGGGATATTATTATACATCAGTACAAGATAAGACGTTACATTATAGCAGTTTTCACGGTCAACTTATATAAATATAAAGTATAATATAATTAAATATTAAGTATCAAAACAGAATCAGAAACCTGAATTTTTTGTGAATCGTGATTATAAATTTTACGTCACAATTATATTCTTATACATATTAGTGGCCCAGGGGGGTCCAGGCCCCTCTGGACCCCACTCAAATGCGCCACTGCTAGGGTTTATGACAATCTTTAAATTTAACAATTAACGATTTAATAAAATTCATATGTAACATAATCGAAAGGGACTTATTTTACTATATGAATATAGATGGTAATTTATTATGTATAGTGAATCCTTCAAAACTGATATACATAATTTGATAAGCTCCTGCATAGCAAGGTTGTGTGATCGGAAGAATGGCTTTAGGAACCCTGAGGCTGTATCCCGAGCTCCAAACCAAAGTCCAAAAACTTCCCAATTTGCGATGCTATACTGTTGTTGAAACAATGGAATACATGGCCTATAGATAGGTAGGTACTTTCATTTTCTTCGTTTACTGCATTATTCTGTTGCGGGTCATTTGTTTCCCAAGCCCAACGGATTGTCGGGTCCAGAATGAGACCGTGATTTTTACTTCTTTCTATAACGATGATGTCTGTATTTTAAACGACTGTGTTAAAAATCTTTAATGGAGATTAAGATAGGGTAAATCTACGAGAATTTGTCACACGAGAAGTTTTGAACATCACTAGCTACATTAGGTATTAAACGACAAATTAAATACAAATTTTAAACCATAAATAGTTGGTATTTTTAACGGAATATGAAGTGCACGGGTATCAGTTATTATTATAAAATTTAATATAAATTATTAATAATACGTAAAAGCATAATATTATACTTTATTTAATGTAAAAAAAAATACTGCATGAAATACTGGCTTGAAAATCTGGTGATGTCAATAAAGTCTAATCGATTATAAGCAGAGAAGTTTATAGTTACCAAATAGTGTTAAACTAAATAAACTAAATATGTTTATACTGGCATTTTCTATACTTAGCAAAATTTTCAAATGTTTCAAATATTTTCAAGTTATTCATAGACATTTGAAATTTGAAATTTTTTTTGTTTAAATGTCAATATATGTATTCGTTGGGTAAAAAAATTTCAAAATTGAATACAAAGTTCTTAATATATTTTTAAAATTACAGTTACCTAAAAAATATTAAAATACATGGTCACAATTTTTTTTATAAGCATTTGAAGTTTGAATTTTGACAAAATACGTAAAAACTTGCAAATTATATTGATTTTATTTCATAAGACATAATTTCTAATCATTTAAATAAAAATTAAGATCAATAATCAACTGACCAAGTGTTTTATTTGTTAATACCTACTCTAACTTAACCAAATTTGTAAATTTTGGATAGTTAAAAAATATAGGTATGTAATATATTTTATATTTACTAAATATATAAAAACTATTAATTTAATTATGTTATATTATTATGTTTGTGAGTAGGATTTCAGTAGTGGGAAAATTCAGCTTTTGTTGGGATGTTAAAGATTAACATCTTATATATTATTATATCTTAAGAGATGAAAATTAGATTTACTTATGGCTATAGTCTATAGGTATGTGTATAAGTATATAACTATGAAACTATAGTATCTACTATTACTATAGTATCTACTATTACTATTTTATATACCTATGTTTATTGTTTATACTATAATAGTGGCTTGATACTACCATTAATATAAAAAAAGGTAGGTACTTACGTTACGTTAGGTATTCATTACATTATTGTAAATTATATACCTTTTTGATACTAATCAGAAAATCGTTTTATGAGAAATCGAATAGATATCTAAATGGAAAAATTTGAACTCCAGAGTTCAGACACTCTTAAAAATGGGGTTTCATCGATTTCGTCAGACCTTTTTATACTTGGGGATAAGGTTTATCGATTCCGCCAGTGCAGGTAGTCTAAAAATAACCTACCGACTTTATTTATTTAACTATGTATATTGTATTATTTTATATATATTATATTAATTCACATTACATTAGTTTTGCATCATCATATTATAACAATACCATTGTATAACTTAAAACTACATTTGACTAAATTAATTATTGAATTATTTTGTAGATAGGTAGCTATATTATTATTATTGTAACATTTTATTTATTTAACTATATTGTATTATTTTATATATATTATATTAATTCGCATTGCATTAATTTTTCATCTTCATATTATAAAAAATATATTTGACTAAATTAATTTATATTAAAATTAATTATTTAATAATTTTTTTAAGTATTTGCTAGGCTGAGGTAAAACTTGGAAGGTGGCGGAATCGATAGGTTGTTTTTAGACTACCTGAACTGGCGGAGTCGATACTGGCGGAATCAATGCTACATTGGCAAAATCGATAAGTCCCCCTTAAAAATGTACCTCATTCGACTTTCCGGTAAATATTTTTATTTAGATAAAAGTATAGAAGATAAACTCGTGAAGAATCATGTGTTAAATTGTTACTATATACCTAATACGACTAATATATTACAAGTATGTCGTCATACCTAATAATTTTTTTTTATTTTTACTAAGGTACTAAAACTTATGAAGAACTTTGTATCAAATTTTCAAGCTTTATGGCCAAGTGAAAATTTTTGTTTTGACGATAATTTAAAAAGAACTAGATATAGGTACTAAAAATCTAAAATTTCGAATTTTAAACTTGTTAGGGATCTTGTACTACATTTGAAAATCTTGGACATTAATAGAAACATTTTTGTGAATTTTTTAATAATAAAAAATAACTTTAAAAAATAATAATAAAAATTAAAACACATTATTGTAAAATTTAAATATTTAGTTCTTCTCTCAGAATCTGAAATGTAATTAGTAATTACTTATTTATTATGTAAATTTATGTTTAGCGTGTGTGGTTTTATGCAGGAAAATCACATAACAAAGTTGTCAAAATTCTGTTATTTGATGAAAACGGTAAGGAGCAAATGAAAATATAGTGTCTTTTTAGGACGGTTTTTTCCTTTTAACATAATTATAAACGTACCTTGACGAAATAATTGACCATTAATGACTTATCTTGCAGATTATTACTAATACTATCAATATTTGAATAACATGAAGTATGAAGCTCGCAATATTAAACCCATTAACATAGGCAGGGCCGGATTGGCAAGAAAAACCGGCCCGAGGACAACAATTAAAGCGGCCCTCGTCCTCCACTACTTAAAACTATAAAATTATCTTTAAATCATAGGCTTTATTAATATATTATATTTAAATCACAGCCCCCCCCCCCCTATAAAACAGTATTGTAAATTACTTCAGTAAATTTTTTTTGGGGAGGGGGGGCTGGAGCCCCCATAAACTTTTTCACTCACATAAAATTTAAATCATAAATTACTGCTAAATGTGGCAGTTTTAATGATTTCTGTTTTAAAATGTGTTAATTATTTGAATAGGTATATATAACATACAACAGTATGAGGATTAAATCAATTTTTTTATTGTATTTCACATTGTTTTTTTTTTATGACAACAGATTTTTCATAGTATTGCTTTTTTGACAAATTATGTCCATTATGGAAGTATTACTAACATTATTCAAAATGTCTCTTTCTACGGACATTAAAAGAAATGATTCCAACTTTTCTTGGGATAAACAATTTCGTAATCGATTTAAAATATATTTTAACTTAGAAAATCATTAGTTACCAAACTATTATCTTAAATCGTCATTGATTATAATCACCATGTATGCTTTGTAATGCTAGATTGTATATGATCTAAGTTTGTAATAATCACGAGGATTCTTATCACATATTTCAATATTTTTCATTTATCAACATTTTGAATTTTAAAATAACGATAATTTAACAAATTATTATTTTTTTTTTTGAAATGCTATTTATAATCCGCATTTTTGAGTAGTGGACACCGGCCCAAACTTTTCACATTTTCACCGGCCCACCGAGTTTTGCTCGGTAACTCGGCGGCCCAATCCGGGCCTGAACATAGGTACCTATACTATACTACATAGTACATTACGTTGTACATAGTATATACTATATGCATATAAATATATAATGTATTATAACATAATATATATACCTACCTACTGATCATCAAGTCATTATTTTTAACTAAATTACCAATCTAGTATTTGTTAATTTTAAAAGTTAAAATTAAAAGTTTGTTGAGTTCTATGTTTTACTCATATACCTATGCACCTACTGAATAACTAACTTTTTGTGTGAATAGTTTATGTAAAATAGTTTTTCTGTAAAACATACCTGATTTTTTTAACCACAGACTTTTTATGCTTTGATACGATTCAACTATAAACAATATAGCCATGAATCTTACCCTGAGGATAGTGGTAGTGGAGACACACTGGACTAAGGACCCGTTTTACAATCATACCTCGGTTATGCTTGGACCACTGATTTTACCGGCCAAATTCTGTGGTTTAACCGGAGTTCAACTATTGTAATACCAGTAATACGGGCCCTAATGATCCTCCCGCCATTTGAACGTTATCTATAACAGTTATCAGTAATAATGTTTGTTGTTTGAGAGCTGCTGTAGATACTAGATAATAATATTGGTTCGACATTTTTGTTTGGTACTCGGCTACACGGGTTCTTAAATTCTTAATTTCGTATTGTCACTTGTCGGTAGCTTGGCTTCGATTGATCATTAAATTGAAATTAAATATCTATGTCACGGCTTTGAATTGTAGTCCGTCGACCAACACCGCATTTCTCCGACAACCGAGGCGTCTTTTCGTGCCAACATGTCTTATCAACTGTACAGAAACACAACTCTGGGAAATACTCTTCAAGAGAGCATTGACGAAATGATTCAGGTAATACTGACAATACTGTAGAATCGTGGTAATCCGACAGATATCGAACCAGTAAGTGGCGGACCTAGGCGTGGGTTGGTGTAGTCAGTTGACTCGCTGACTTTTCCTCAGTAAAATGTGGTCCCTCAAAACGATAAGCCACGTAACATTTTTTTTATTTAAAAAATTTGTGCAGTCATCAATAATAAAATGACTAATATTAATTTATAAACGATTTTATAAAATATACACAGACTCAATGATGTTTCTATAAAATTATAGGTATACTCTAATAAGTACCTATTTTATAATGAATATATAGCAGTGGTGTCATTTCAGTTTTTAATAGAGGAGGCAAAAGTTTTGACCAGCACAAATGGGTAATTCAAAAGAAACAGTGAGCTAGTATTTTCCTACTTCATATATCTTCATAAAACACTCATCGGTACCAATTTTCATGAAAATCTAGTCAGAATATATCTAGTCTAAATATGCATATATTCCTACTATAAATTAATAATTAACAATCCATAATTGTAAGATTGTGACGATAATTTCTTAGTGCACAATATAATATTCCTCAAAATATAATAATGTAGGCAATAATAACTGGGCACCTACCTTTCGGGCTGCTTTTAGAATTAGACAAGGGTAAATGCCCACTTACCCCAAATAACGCCACTGATATATAGATGTGAAGTTTGAGTATATAAATATAAATAGTGGGTATGAAATTTTACTTAAACTCATTGACTTAAATAATGTATCTAAGTCGAATAAAATAACAATTAATTGATATCTTAAGTTTCTAAAATTTAAAATGTACTTAAGTACAAGTTATGACTTATGCAATATAAATATTTACAATTAATGTTGTGAAATGTTTGGATCAAAATGTGATAGAAATAATTAAATGAAATCGTGAGTGACTTTGTAATACATAGTCGGTTGAAGTTTATACACCGTTCCATCTCTTAAGTGAGGCAGACCCACAGTACTAAAATCGAAAACTCTGGGTAGGTACACCACTGTAATAAATAAAAGACAGAAACCAGGGTACTGCTGCATTAATGGTTAACATAAAAACACATTTTTACTTATTCCTATTAAAAAATAAATAACCTTATTCTACATGTTTACTACTTTGTTGTATACTGTGTTGAATTAATCTTTTGATTGGACGGGTTTAAAAAAATTAACAATTTGTTTTTATTTTTTTGTTTGAAATTACGCTTTTAAAACTTTCTATTGTATTTTTCTTTGATACTAATTCTATGGTTATCCGACAGAATAAATATAGATTAAGTTAACTAGGATAAATAGATAACTGGATGTACTGGGTTATCAAATGGCCAGATTACCAACATTCTATTGTACATCCTTCATATGCAAAATTGTGGACGTAATAGTAATAGTTTGCATAATATATTATCTAAATCGTGCATCTTGATGTTTCAGTATGGTCAAATAACACCTGCTCTTGGCATGAAAATCCTGCTGCAGTTTGATAAGTCTGTAAACAATTCATTGGCCACACGTGTAAAGTCTAAAATTACATTTAAGGTAAATTTTTTTTAATTAAGAACTTTAAATAATTAACATCACATTCCTATACTTATAAGCAAAAGTTCTAAAAATTGTGTAAGTACCTATGTTGTGGAATCGGTTTATTAAATGGTGAATTATGTTTTTTATTACACCTTTTACAAACATTGATTTAAATTATCCAATCAAATATATGAAGATGAATATCACTATGATAAATTCATATTTGATAATTTTTTTTTACAAATTCTTTATAAGATTTGAATGGTTTTGTCTAAAATCCATAAATTAGGTCCTTAATTATTGTTAACATATTTTTTATTTTATATTTAAAATAAACGGATTTGATTCCTAAATCATATTATGACAAACAATGTTTTTGGTAAATACAAATTATAGCCAGTTTTGGGTAGTAACGTAACAAAAGTAACACGTTACTTTGCTTGTAACGCTTTATGTAATTTCATTAGAATTATTTCCAAGTAATGAAAATGTAATGGATAATGTAATGTAATGTAATGTAATGTAACTACTTTTAATAAGTAATTTTTATTGAATAACGCGTTACAGTTTCAAATTATTAAGTACCTACCTTTTGCGAATTGAAAAAAAAATATGTCTATAATGCGGGTATTATTATGTTTACCAATCTAGTATAGTAATATACTATATATTTATTAAAGCTCCTTATACAGCTGATCTCACAATTTTGAATTCAATGACATTAGTAAAGAATATTTTTATTTAATACAATACAGCTTTACCATTCAATGCTTCTGTAGAGCGATTATTTAGTGTTTCAAGGGACATTTGTTCTAAAAAAAGTCGCGTATGAGTGACAAAAACTATGAAGATACACTATTGTGTGAAATTGTGTAAAGTTAATTTAAAACATAAATAAATATAAAATAATAATATTGTATTATATTGATTATAGTATATAGATTTCTTCTTCAAATTACATCTATTGACTATAGGTAATGTATTTCTAGTAACATTATTGCCAGACGCAATGATAATATTGTTAAGAAATATAAAAAAATATTTATTTTTTTTGTAACGAGAAAGTAATGAGTTACTTTTCAGTTTCAAAAGTAAAGTAATTTCATTACAATTTTATTAGAGTAACGGATAAAGTAACTTTATTACATTTCTCTCTAAGTAACGAGTAAAGTAACTTTATTACTTTTTTAAAGTAATTTACCCAACACTAATTATAGTTTTGACTTAATAAAAGATTTTATGTAATAAGAAGACGTAAAAGTGAATAAAGATACAAATCAAGTATAATTTAAAAAAAAAAAAAAAATATAACCAATGACATAAGGATTACTTGCAGCAATAATAAGGTTAGCAAGAGAGTTCGAGTTATAATTTTTAGTTGAAAAAATTAAAAAGTGGATAAAAAGGTTGTTGATCTCTTGTATTAACGCTATTAATTTTAAAACTGATTAAAGAAAGAATTTCTTGACATTATTTCGAACCTAATCTCAATTTTTGCAAAAAATTTAAAGAATAAGGGTGAACGGGGTCAGAAAGTAGGGAAATATAAAAAAAAATTGGTTCCCGTTATTTTAAATCACTAAATTTAAATTACTATTTTTTTTAAATTTTAAATCTCAATTCTTTTTTTTTTTAAAGGGAAAATGTCAGTATAATTTGTATTAATAAAATATTTTACCTACAAAATAATTTTCATTAGTAAAATTTAATATAAAAAAAAACATATAATTCAACTATGTCTTATTGCTAAATAACATTTTATAATTCCCGGGGGTCAAATGTCCCACATTAATAATTAATGGAGACAAAACTTCCTTGGATGGGGGTTTTTTTTTACAGAATCAAAACGTCCATTTACCATTCCATATTATTATACTCATATTCAATTAGCATTTAAGAATAGCTTGTTTTAAACACCTATTAAATTATAATTTAAATACAAAATATGTGATAAAAGAGTTATGTGGACTATTACACCAAAATATGTCTTTATATTTTAATGCCGGGTTGCATGAGCAATCACTAAACATTAATTTTATAAATAGCGAGCTGTTGATCTTTCAAACATAATTAAGTGACTCATGATTGGTCCATTGAATTTTATTAATCCATTAAATTACTTAATTTTTCACGGAACTCAGCATAAATGTATTAAAAATACCTTCTTTATTGTCTTTTATAAAACAAATAGATTATAACTACTGCTTGTTAAATTTTTTTTATGTACATTTTTTATTTGAAAACTAAAATAAATATCATTATTCTAATTATTATAATGAAACCTTGCAAACATTTTTTTTAATGGCACATTGTATAACTATTAATGTATATTTTAAGAAATTTTGTTGAAATTTTGTTGAAAGATGTTTATATATTTTTGTTAACATTTATTTTATTTGCTAGGCTGGAAAAATGGACACATATAGATTTTGTGATAATGTTTGGACGTTTATGCTAAGTGACGTAGAGTTCAAAGAAACACAAGAAATTACAAAAGTGGAAAAGTTGAAAATTGTTGCGTGTGATGGAAAAAGTAAACATATTTAACCTTATTGTATGATTAATTATGATTAATGCACTTGTCTTATTTATGATTAATTTATGTTTTCAGGTGTAACTGATGAAAATTCGAAGAAAAATTAATGTTGACTGTTTAAGAGTCACTACTACTATTATTATTATTATTAACTTTTACGATCACAAAATATTGTGTATGTACTTATATAACATTGTTGATGTACTTATTTTTTGTGTATTTTCTACATTTTTGAATTTAATTTAACTACCCAAAATTGCCATAGATTTTTTTAAAGTTGACTGCATTTAGTATTTCAAATAAATTATTAAAATTAGCCGATTCAAAAATGTGTAAATTACTCTTAAATTCAACCTTACAATTTAAATTAATTTAGCTTTGAACATTTTTCATTTATGTTGTTGAAAATGAGCATGGTTTTAATTCTACCTTAAATCAACTAAATATTCTGAATCATCTTTTTAATTTTCCAGAAAAAAATATGTGTATTTAGGGCTTAAAGAAAATAATATATGTAATGTGCAGTATATTATATTAATGTATTGAACTTAGATCATCTGTTCGTAAATGCGCAATCAGTACATTGATTATTTCTAACTGATTTTTTATTTAAATACATGAAGAAATTAATTCCCTGAAGAAACTATGCAAGTATAACTACAATCACGGTATATTTGAATTAGGACTATAAATCTCTTATTGAAAAACAAAAATAATGTAAAGGTAATCTTACTAGACTTATTATGTCGTCTGACCAAGATGAGATTAGATAATAAATTTACAATTTTACAAACAACTCAATAGTTATCAATTATCATGGATGTTCATTAAATAAATACTTATTAAAATTCATGAGATTTTCAAAAATTGAATCATGTAATTGTATGTATTATGTTCAAAATATGGAAAAATAAACTAGTTTTATTTGGTCATGAATAATCAAAATCTGTACATATTATCTAACAACTAATCAATTTATACCGCATGTATTAAAACAATAAATTATAATATAGGTATAAATCTGTGATTTAAACTCAAGAAAATAACACCTGAAAAATGCACCAGTGCTGAGATCTATAGCATTTGCTAATTATTGTTATAGGATACAGATAAAAAGTAGTGAGCAATAAATTTGTTTTATGTGTAACGCTATTTTAAAGTTTTGGTGCTATTTTATTTTAATTTGCATTTAAATGAAAAATAAAAAGTCTGTGATTTATTTTAGTTATATTTTGATTTAATCCATAGGGGAAATGTAAATACCCACATTTTTGTTCATATTAAAATCTATTTTAAAATAGTCCAGTGAATTATTAGTCTATCGAATAGTAAACAATTATGATTATATATAATATATATATATATTGTATAGAACAGCGGTCACCAACCTTTTGGACTTTGCAGACCACTGAAACCATATTCTAAATTCTACGGACCATCTATATCTTAAAATAGTTTTTTTACATAAATACCGTACTACTACTGATAAATTTTGCACCAAAATATTATAAAAAAAATACATATTATGTAAAATAATAAAAAAAGGTTTTATTTTTATTTATGATGAAAGTTTTAAGTTTTAATTAAATTTTAATGTGATATTTGTTCCTGTTTGTTTTGAAGAATTTCTTGGCTAATTAAATAATATTGCAAGTTAAGTTCAAATTTTTCCGCGGACCACCTAAATTTTCACGCGGACCATCAGTGATCCACGGACCACCGGTTGGCGACCGCTGGTATAGAATAATCTGTCATACATTTGTCAGTACTTTTTTTTTTATAAACAGAAAACATTTTAATTTTTGCTATTTTTCGTGTTTTAAAAATTATTATTTTTAGTGCTATAAACTCTGAGCCATGATTAACACAGAATTTATAGGTAATCATGATACACAAATCCTATCTCTAGTTATCATTTATTTATAAGTAGAAAATGTTATTTAACCGAGAAAGAATCAAAGAATTCATAGAAAATTAGTAATAAATAATAATTAGTATTTAAGACTTTAATAGCTTAGTACATATAACATATAAAAATACATTAGATGATAAGCCATAGTGCCTTAAATTTTTCTAATTTAGTAAAGTTTTTCAGGTCTTTCTGATGGCGTGAAACACGGTAAATTCTCAATTTTTAGTTTTCATTTAAGCGACTATAAAAATAATGTTCTATTTATACATCATGTTATTTTATATACATAGAAAATATTATTCTGGAAATCTTTTGTTTTGACTTTATTTTCATTTTTTACTTAGATTAAATTGTTAAAAAATCTGTAAAATTTAACTTCTTATGTAAATTAATGTATTTTCTCTGTAAATATTTGTATTTCCTATTAAACCCAGTGATATTCTTACTTGGTATGATTTTGTGTATTCAAGGATTTTGCCCACCAACTAGGTCTGGTATTCAACCAGGATTTACATGGGATGGTGTAGATAGAACAAATGGTTATGAATAGAAATGGCTATTGCAACAAAATTTACAAAAAAACTTTGGGAAATGAAGCATATACATGGAGCTGTTCTGATATAGTGATGTGTAAACTTTATTTTTAACATTTAGAGCTAATTATAGTAGGCATCTATTCTATGATTTATTTGTAATTTTATAAGAATGTAACAACCATTTTCAGTGTTTCAAATTCATTTAATGAACTGGAAAGAACTAACAAGCATAAAGAAACAGTGTCTTAAGATTGTCACATATTGGCAACACAACATTTGACATTCCAGGTAAAATTAGAGAAAACAAGACGATTCACAAAAAAATAAAATTTTGTGAAAGCAAGAGAATTTTTAGTTAAATAATTAGGTTTAAAAATACAATAATCTAATTATGTAATTAGAAATTTTACATAGATGTGGACATTGATCTTTTCAAATAATTTAGAACAACATAGCTGTAGCCGATTTAAGGGAGCTATTTGTGTTTTTATATAAAGAGACAATATATAAGAACTATGTTGTTGCCGATCATTGCATTTGAGTTCGTGATCAATGTTGATATGTGTGAGCATGATTGTATGTAGATATCAGGCTATTCTCTAACATGCACATATGTCCACGGAACTTCCAACTAACATGCAAATTCTCAAGCATCGTAGAGTTATCTGAATTGCTTATTTTTTTATCGTTCAAAGTTGGATAATTTTCTACAGGACTTCAGATTTTAATTTCGTTGCTTAAGCAAACATATTATTCAAAACTACAGAAGTTTGTGAAAATAGGCCAAATTCAAAATTGTAATATATGTGGTTCAGAAACATAGATTTAAAATCCAAGTTCAATGTGCTGAGTGCTCTGTAAGAAAGGTTTTTCTTTCCAAAATATATTGAAGTCAGATCACCCTACAAGACGTCAATTTATCCTGTAAAGAATGTTTTGAGCAATACATGGGTCATGTACTCATGTGCAGGCGTCTTAACTAAAAATTATTGTAGCGTTTAGTAAAAATTTTATTATATAATATCCCAACGACATCTATTCCAATCATAGATAATAAAAAATAAACATTCTACACCTATGCTTATAATACTAGGTGTAACGTTCCAAAACAGCATATTATATTATCTTGTCGCACAAAGGTAATTATGTTATAGACATCATACCACCTGTAGATAACAGAAACAAAACAAAGCACCTAAATTAGTTTATTTTAGAAAGTATGTTTAGGGTGAATGGTGAATTCATCCTATATTATTTATGATTACTATGCACTATTGGACCAGAATTGCCAAACATGGTAATCCAAAAAATGGGCTTGAGTAGACGGAAAAAATTTAAAATAATAAAAAAATTGAATATGATAAAATAGAAAAAAGTATTAATTTTATAAAATGATAATAGTAATAATAATAAAAATACATCATTGTAAAAAAACAATATATCACTCAAAATATAATGTATCAATAAGTTCTCAACATCTTATTTTTAATAATCACTGAAATTTGAATTAATTTAAAAATTTATACAGATATTATATAAAAATAATATATCGAAAACGAATGATATTCCAACAAAAACACTTCAGGTAAAAAACGCCAAGTATAAAAAAATGTGATATCATTTTCAACAATGGATAATGGCTACATATTATTATCACTATCATTCACACACATTACACATAGAATGTGTTGAGTAACAAGTGTTTTCAAGTTGCCAAGCTAAGTTATTAGTAGACTATTCAAATATAAACAATATCTTTAGTTCAAAGACAGGTATAGCTTGATATCACAACTTTAAGAGCAGAGTTTCTCTTAATCTAGTTAACATTTTTTTTTTTTACATGTAATTTGGCAGAATGGTTTTTTAGGGTCAATAACTATCTACCCAAAACCCAACACAATCTTGTGGGAACTATAGGTCCTATTATTACTTTGAATTATAAAGCGAGAACTCTATCAAGGTTGGACCTTAATAAGTTTAACTGAACAATTATTTTAGAAATCCAAAGATCAAACATATTTAAGAACTTAAAACGTGGAATCAGATAATATATAAAATATAAATGCAATCATATTAGTTCTATGAATCATTTTTATTATGAATATTTTAAGTTTTAATATATATGAAATATTTGAATTGATTATACATTTTCAATGTAGAACAAATTTACTTATGAATAATAATATTTCTTATTTATTAATTTTAAGTTAGATTTCATGAAATACAAAAGTAAAAATAAAATATAATTTTAAGAAAATGATTCATGTCTGAGGAATATAAAATAATTTTAATCACAAATGGCAATTAATTATTTTTTTATTGGTTTGGCAATAAAAGTTTCTTCTATATCATTTATGGTGCAATGTTCCTGGAACAATTTCAAACCCTTTTCATTTGCTAAATGAAGAAGACCAACAAATATTATAGGTATTGTAAGTCCATCTCGTTCATTGATTCGTAATTTTATTAGCAAGTTGAAAAATGATAACTTTGAACTCCATTCACTATTGGGATCAGTTTCCTTTAAAAGTAATTAAGAAGATTAATAAAACAACAAACATTACTAATCATTATATAAATTCTTACAACACATTCTTCGTCAATAATATCAGATATTTCTTTTTTTAATTCTGCTATATCCATTCTAGATTCAGATTGAATGTCGCCCATACCATCTTCATCTTCAGAGTCCACCTAATAAAAAAACAAATTAAATTAAATTAATTGCGATTACTGGTTGCAAATATATGAAGAAGTTTAATAGCTTGTGTCTCAAAAAATGATGTTTAAATTTGTAAAATTTGGGCGTCATTAAGTGTTACTATTTAAATTGTTATTAATTTACAATTGTACGAGTATAAAGCATTGAATATTAAAGAAACAAATAGTAAACTAATTTGTATTAGTTACTATTTTTGTTAGGACTCGTTTTACAATCATAGTTTTCAACTATTGTAATACGAGCACTTAGTCATTCTAAATCCCACATATGTTTGCATTATATTTACATCATTTTTCACAGTTATATTCTCTTAATAGGTATACTCAATAGATATCTTTAATATATTGTTTATATGCATTATGATCACAAATGCCACAATGTACTTTAAATATTATTTTTCTCTAATAAATGCATTTTTATGCAAAATAAAAATATACTCATTAATTCTATATTTTATTATTATATATATATATATATATATATAATATTATATTATATTGAATGAGAAACAATGTGATTAAAATACATAACAAATAATAAAGTATTACATTAGATATTTAAAATTGAATTTTGACTAAACAAAATATTACATATATTACCTCTTTAGATACATCCAATTGGTCATCGGTTTCAATATTTATAATTGATTCTTCATCATTTTTATTTATTGAGTGTTCATTATTAATTTCCATGGACTCTAATGAGTCTGCAACGCTTTCAGCAGGATCATTGATATTCTAGAGATATAATATTCACATATATTTATAAAAAATTTATAGAAATGATCTCCATATAAGAAATACAAAATTTCAGTTTGTACCTGACGGGTTTTAAAAGCCATAGCATTTTTTTTTCGGTTTTTGCAGATCCACCAATCTGGTTTAATTTCGAGATATTGTAAAAAATTAAACCTTCAAATTATAACATTAAATATTAATTTTATGTGGGCTGATACATAAATATTTAAAATGGTTGTAACAATTGTTTACATACCTATATTTAATATCAACAGCAATTGTTTGTGTATCAGATATATTGTCAAGTGGATCCCATTTTTGAAGTGTACGAGCTAATATTTTTTCTTTACCCTTAGCATTATCTTCAAATATCTCTTTTATTTGAATTTCACTTAACCAATTTACTTGATAGCTATCATTCTTAACTTGATTGCGTTTTTTGTTGGTTTTAATACTTTTATTATTTTGCTGCGTACATTCATCAATATCTTCATCGATATTTTCAACAATTTCTTTTCGTTCACCTATAAATTAGAACACATATAAAACAATCAATTGTTTATAGAAAATTTAAGAAAATTAAATTAAATTTTGTTTTTAATTAAATTATCAATTTTTATGTACTTGGAGTACACGATTTTAATGCTTTCATCATTGCTTGAGCTTTCCAGGCCTTTGGTCCTTTCCAATTAGCAAGAAGCTTAGGATTAAAATAGCTATATTCTCTTTCAACACCGTCAATACATTCCAAAAGTCCATCAAGTGCTGTCGTATCTTTATCATTTGAATTGGCACCTTAAATATATATTTAAATAAAAAAATTATTTTGAAAGAAAAACATTTTTTTTTTTTTTTTTTTTTGAATCAAAAAGTATTCAATAACAATAAATATTATAAACTGTAAGTTTAATTTGTGTTAAGTATAAAAATATGAATTTTTAAATATGTTTTTGTAATAGACAAACAAAAGTTTAATTCATGGGCCATTAAGTGATTATTATATATGTACCAAGTTCATTATTATCTGGCTCATCGCAATCAGAGTCTTCAGAATCATCAAGAAACTGATGATTATCAGGATCAAAGCGATACTCAATACCATCTAATTCGTCATCGTTAGAATTTTCAACTTTGTCACGTTCAGCTATAAAACCTTCAAATTCAGGGCAGAGGGGTCTTTCCAATAATTCATCTAAAATAAAATTTCTATTAATATGTATTAAATTATTTTCTAACCTAAATTAACAGCAAAAAATTATAATATAATGATTTAGTAATTAAAATAATTTGTACCCATTATCTCGCAAAAATTTCCCTCAACTTCTATTGTTTCCTCATTTTTTTTACTTTCAAATTCTTTTTGTCGATCTCTAGATATTTTGAGTTCTTCTGCCAAGGATGTACCAGAGAACATTGATTTAAGAAGTGTTGATGGACGAGTTTTATAAAATAAATCATTATGATTAAAGCTAGAAATGCTATGATTTATTAAAGCTGGATTGAAAGTATTTTCATATTCGTTTGGTTTACGCCTTAATTTTTCACTAGTAGTCAGCATTAGTCTTTGTCTCTAAAATTCATATAAATTAATTATTAAAAAAAAAAATTATTATTATCAAACCTTAATAGATACCTTTGGTTTCTGGTTTTTTTGTTCACTATCATCATCTTCTGGTGTTGTAATTTTTGCATTGTTCATGGACTTGAATCGTTCAACTAGTTTACCAGTTGTTTCTGTTAAATTGTCAACACGATAAGAATAGACTTTGGCCGAGGCTTCAAGATAGTCACTTATCTCTTGGAACTAATAAACAAATAAAATTGCAGTAGATTAATATATTTAAGGTCTAAATGTACACTATCTGTAACTTTTTACCGAGTTAACATCCTTGTCTTCATCAAAAATTGAGCTTTTTTTTTTCTCCAACCAAGAATAAAAATATCCAATCATATCAATGTCAAATGCGTTGGTAACATTTATTTTCTAAAAAAAATAAATTGAAAAAAAGTTAATGTTTTATCTATTCCTAAGAAGACATGATGCCACATGTGTTTTTACCATCTTATAACCATACAACACGGCAAATCAAATTATGATTTGTGAATTTTAATATCATAATAAATTTACAGATTTGTCTTACATATAATTTAAGTTAAGAGTATTAAAAGTGTTCTCACTTTATATTTAATTATAAAACAAGTCATAAGTAGGTATTATATAAAAGATTTGAATTTTAAAATTCTCAATCCACTTAAAATTATGAAAACATTAATGACAGAACACAGATAATATTCTGACAATGATATTTTTTCTCAATTTACTCTAATATTTATTAAAAATTATTCCATAACATGGATTCTACTGATCAAAAGAAGAATATATATAATTATTATACAGACATTTTGTCTTAACTCAATAAGCAGTATAGCACTATAGAGCTAACTGTAACATTTTATAGAGAACAAAATCATAAATCAAATTTCGTTAAATTACAAGTGAAGTTCAACTCAATTCGTTGGTTGTAAGTTTTTAAATTACTCAAAAAGTGTCTATCTACAAATCTGTACCAATACTTTTCTCAAAGACATAATTTTTATATTTTCTATAAAGGTTCAAAATGTGTATAAATTATAGAATATAAACCTGTAGAAAGGGGGGTGGAGTGGTTGAGCGGACTAAGGCGTCTGTTGCCATGCACGCAGTCGCCGTTTCGAACCTCAGTCTTGGGTGGCATCGCTCTTTGGGCATTTCGCGGTGTCTGGAGAGAGAGGCCGCCGCCCCCCAACCGGGCATGGCAGAAACCTACGGGTGCCCATTCAAAATTCTGCGAAAATACTCACATGTTTTAAACCTACAGTACCTTCCCCTACAGTTCCCCCAGGCTAATGACCTCAGTTGTCGAAGCCTTAACCCTAAATAAAAAAAAACCTGTAGAAAATATTGATGTACATTATTATGCATCTTTATAAAGGTTCATTATTACTTATTGTTTAAATAACAATTAGTAACCTATTATAAAGTGGATTTTTACCGATCATAAGAACTTTAATAAAAAAAGATTCTTTCTGTGGATATATTGGGTATAAACACACATGTTAATGAATAGTTTTTAAATTTTATAAATTATATATTTATATTCTATGTTTTTGTAAACTATTTTTGTTTTAATGTATTATACATTATAATAATGGTTTCATTTCATGTTTTTCATTGGTACTGATTTTGTGACATTATAGCTATAGTTTTACAGAATACAGGTTTATGACTCCATAATTAGTATTAAGCGATGGTTGATGTATCATGAAAGAGTGTTAGTTATATTAACGTTAACATTTATAATACATTTATAATTATAAGACTTACGTTTCCAAGACATAAATTACGAAATGTCTTTATTTTAAGACAAATCTCTTCAGTTGATAAATTTTCAGGATTTTCATCATCATCGTCAGACGAATCGGATTGATTAAATTTTGACGTCTATAAATGTTTTAATGTAATGTAAAAAATGTATTGATTTCAAGTTTAAAAAACTATATTAATAAACCATAAACATACCGACGCTTTGCTGTTTGCTTCCATTTCGTGTAGATGTTCAACACTCGTGACCGCAATACCAAATGAAATACTCACAACGACTCAGTAAAACATTTCACGAACGAAAACCGTTTAAAGGTAGGTTACAATTGAACAAAGAAAAAATATTTCGGCGCGTACAACGCTATCGAAGTTTGGCGGTTACAAAAAATATAATGTACACTCAATCAGCGCTGCACACCATAGATAATATATACATGGATAGGACATCCCTATACCAGCTGCAGCTATTATACACGGTATGCTGTGAGCAAAGAGTCTACTAAAACTTGTTACCATATTGGTTATATGCGGTTACAGATACTGGTTTATGATAAATAACATTTTTATATTATCATAGAACATATTATATTATCTTGTCGCACAAAGGTCCTTATAAAGTTATAGACATCATACCACCTGTAGATAACAGAAACAAAACAAAGCACCTAAATTAGTTTATTTTAGAAAGTATGTTTAGGGTGAATGGTGAATTCATCCTATATTATTTATGATTACTATGCACTATTGGACCAGAATTGCCAAACATGGTAATCCAAAAAATGGGCTTGAGTAGACGGAAAAAATTTAAAATAATAAAAAAATTGAATATGATAAAATAGAAAAAAGTATTAATTTTATAAAATGATAATAGTAATAATAATAAAAATACATCATTGTAAAAAAACAATATATCACTCAAAATATAATGTATCAATAAGTTCTCAACATCTTATTTTTAATAATCACTGAAATTTGAATTAATTTAAAAATTTATACAGATATTATATAAAAATAATATATCGAAAACGAATGATATTCCAACAAAAACACTTCAGGTAAAAAACGCCAAGTATAAAAAAATGTGATATCATTTTCAACAATGGATAATGGCTACATATTATTATCACTATCATTCACACACATTACACATAGAATGTGTTGAGTAACAAGTGTTTTCAAGTTGCCAAGCTAAGTTATTAGTAGACTATTCAAATATAAACAATATCTTTAGTTCAAAGACAGGTATAGCTTGATATCACAACTTTAAGAGCAGAGTTTCTCTTAATCTAGTTAACATTTTTTTTTTTTACATGTAATTTGGCAGAATGGTTTTTTAGGGTCAATAACTATCTACCTAAAACCCAACACAATCTTGTGGGAACTATAGGTCCTATTATTACTTTGAATTATAAAGCGAGAACTCTATCAAGGTTGGACCTTAATAAGTTTAACTGAACAATTATTTTAGAAATCCAAAGATCAAACATATTTAAGAACTTAAAACGTGGAATCAGATAATATATAAAATATAAATGCAATCATATTAGTTCTATGAATCATTTTAAGTTTTAATATATATGAAATATTTGAATTGATTACACATTTTCAATGTAGAACAAATTTACTTATGAATAATAATATTTCTTATTTATTAATTTTAAGTTAGATTTCATGAAATACAAAAGTAAAAATAAAATATAATTTTAAGAAAATGATTCATGTCTGAGGAATATAAAATAATTTTAATCACAAATGGCAATTAATTATTTTTTTATTGGTTTGGCAATAAAAGTTTCTTCTATATCATTTATGGTGCAATGTTCCTGGAACAATTTCAAACCCTTTTCATTTGCTAAATGAAGAAGACCAACAAATATTATAGGTATTGTAAGTCCATCTCGTTCATTGATTCGTAATTTTATTAGCAAGTTGAAAAATGATAACTTTGAACTCCATTCACTATTGGGATCAGTTTCCTTTAAAAGTAATTAAGAAGATTAATAAAACAACAAACATTACTAATCATTATATAAATTCTTACAACACATTCTTCGTCAATAATATCAGATATTTCTTTTTTTAATTCTGCTATATCCATTCTAGATTCAGATTGAATGTCGCCCATACCATCTTCATCTTCAGAGTCCACCTAATAAAAAAACAAATTAAATTAAATTAATTGCGATTACTGGTTGCAAATATATGAAGAAGTTTAATAGCTTGTGTCTCAAAAAATGATGTTTAAATTTGTAAAATTTGGGCGTCATTAAGTGTTACTATTTAAATTGTTATTAATTTACAATTGTACGAGTATAAAGCATTGAATATTAAAGAAACAAATAGTAAACTAATTTGTATTAGTTACTATTTTTGTTAGGACTCGTTTTACAATCATAGTTTTCAACTATTGTAATACGAGCACTTAGTCATTCTAAATCCCACATATGTTTGCATTATATTTACATCATTTTTCACAGTTATATTCTCTTAATAGGTATACTCAATAGATATCTTTAATATATTGTTTATATGCATTATGATCACAAATGCCACAATGTACTTTAAATATTATTTTTCTCTAATAAATGCATTTTTATGCAAAATAAAAATATACTCATTAATTCTATATTTTATTATTATATATATATATATATATATATAATATTATATTATATTGAATGAGAAACAATGTGATTAAAATACATAACAAATAATAAAGTATTACATTAGATATTTAAAATTGAATTTTGACTAAACAAAATATTACATATATTACCTCTTTAGATACATCCAATTGGTCATCGGTTTCAATATTTATAATTGATTCTTCATCATTTTTATTTATTGAGTGTTCATTATTAATTTCCATGGACTCTAATGAGTCTGCAACGCTTTCAGCAGGATCATTGATATTCTAGAGATATAATATTCACATATATTTATAAAAAATTTATAGAAATGATCTCCATATAAGAAATACAAAATTTCAGTTTGTACCTGACGGGTTTTAAAAGCCATAGCATTTTTTTTTCGGTTTTTGCAGATCCACCAATCTGGTTTAATTTCGAGATATTGTAAAAAATTAAACCTTCAAATTATAACATTAAATATTAATTTTATGTGGGCTGATACATAAATATTTAAAATGGTTGTAACAATTGTTTACATACCTATATTTAATATCAACAGCAATTGTTTGTGTATCAGATATATTGTCAAGTGGATCCCATTTTTGAAGTGTACGAGCTAATATTTTTTCTTTACCCTTAGCATTATCTTCAAATATCTCTTTTATTTGAATTTCACTTAACCAATTTACTTGATAGCTATCATTCTTAACTTGATTGCGTTTTTTGTTGGTTTTAATACTTTTATTATTTTGCTGCGTACATTCATCAATATCTTCATCGATATTTTCAACAATTTCTTTTCGTTCACCTATAAATTAGAACACATATAAAACAATCAATTGTTTATAGAAAATTTAAGAAAATTAAATTAAATTTTGTTTTTAATTAAATTATCAATTTTTATGTACTTGGAGTACACGATTTTAATGCTTTCATCATTGCTTGAGCTTTCCAGGCCTTTGGTCCTTTCCAATTAGCAAGAAGCTTAGGATTAAAATAGCTATATTCTCTTTCAACACCGTCAATACATTCCAAAAGTCCATCAAGTGCTGTCGTATCTTTATCATTTGAATTGGCACCTTAAATATATATTTAAATAAAAAAATTATTTTGAAAGAAAAACATTTTTTTTTTTTTTTTTTTTTGAATCAAAAAGTATTCAATAACAATAAATATTATAAACTGTAAGTTTAATTTGTGTTAAGTATAAAAATATGAATTTTTAAATATGTTTTTGTAATAGACAAACAAAAGTTTAATTCATGGGCCATTAAGTGATTATTATATATGTACCAAGTTCATTATTATCTGGCTCATCGCAATCAGAGTCTTCAGAATCATCAAGAAACTGATGATTATCAGGATCAAAGCGATACTCAATACCATCTAATTCGTCATCGTTAGAATTTTCAACTTTGTCACGTTCAGCTATAAAACCTTCAAATTCAGGGCAGAGGGGTCTTTCCAATAATTCATCTAAAATAAAATTTCTATTAATATGTATTAAATTATTTTCTAACCTAAATTAACAGCAAAAAATTATAATATAATGATTTAGTAATTAAAATAATTTGTACCCATTATCTCGCAAAAATTTCCCTCAACTTCTATTGTTTCCTCATTTTTTTTACTTTCAAATTCTTTTTGTCGATCTCTAGATATTTTGAGTTCTTCTGCCAAGGATGTACCAGAGAACATTGATTTAAGAAGTGTTGATGGACGAGTTTTATAAAATAAATCATTATGATTAAAGCTAGAAATGCTATGATTTATTAAAGCTGGATTGAAAGTATTTTCATATTCGTTTGGTTTACGCCTTAATTTTTCACTAGTAGTCAGCATTAGTCTTTGTCTCTAAAATTCATATAAATTAATTATTAAAAAAAAAAATTATTATTATCAAACCTTAATAGATACCTTTGGTTTCTGGTTTTTTTGTTCACTATCATCATCTTCTGGTGTTGTAATTTTTGCATTGTTCATGGACTTGAATCGTTCAACTAGTTTACCAGTTGTTTCTGTTAAATTGTCAACACGATAAGAATAGACTTTGGCCGAGGCTTCAAGATAGTCACTTATCTCTTGGAACTAATAAACAAATAAAATTGCAGTAGATTAATATATTTAAGGTCTAAATGTACACTATCTGTAACTTTTTACCGAGTTAACATCCTTGTCTTCATCAAAAATTGAGCTTTTTTTTTTCTCCAACCAAGAATAAAAATATCCAATCATATCAATGTCAAATGCGTTGGTAACATTTATTTTCTAAAAAAAATAAATTGAAAAAAAGTTAATGTTTTATCTATTCCTAAGAAGACATGATGCCACATGTGTTTTTACCATCTTATAACCATACAACACGGCAAATCAAATTATGATTTGTGAATTTTAATATCATAATAAATTTACAGATTTGTCTTACATATAATTTAAGTTAAGAGTATTAAAAGTGTTCTCACTTTATATTTAATTATAAAACAAGTCATAAGTAGGTATTATATAAAAGATTTGAATTTTAAAATTCTCAATCCACTTAAAATTATGAAAACATTAATGACAGAACACAGATAATATTCTGACAATGATATTTTTTCTCAATTTACTCTAATATTTATTAAAAATTATTCCATAACATGGATTCTACTGATCAAAAGAAGAATATATATAATTATTATACAGACATTTTGTCTTAACTCAATAAGCAGTATAGCACTATAGAGCTAACTGTAACATTTTATAGAGAACAAAATCATAAATCAAATTTCGTTAAATTACAAGTGAAGTTCAACTCAATTCGTTGGTTGTAAGTTTTTAAATTACTCAAAAAGTGTCTATCTACAAATCTGTACCAATACTTTTCTCAAAGACATAATTTTTATATTTTCTATAAAGGTTCAAAATGTGTATAAATTATAGAATATAAACCTGTAGAAAGGGGGGTGGAGTGGTTGAGCGGACTAAGGCGTCTGTTGCCATGCACGCAGTCGCCGTTTCGAACCTCAGTCTTGGGTGGCATCGCTCTTTGGGCATTTCGCGGTGTCTGGAGAGAGAGGCCGCCGCCCCCCAACCGGGCATGGCAGAAACCTACGGGTGCCCATTCAAAATTCTGCGAAAATACTCACATGTTTTAAACCTACAGTACCTTCCCCTACAGTTCCCCCAGGCTAATGACCTCAGTTGTCGAAGCCTTAACCCTAAATAAAAAAAAACCTGTAGAAAATATTGATGTACATTATTATGCATCTTTATAAAGGTTCATTATTACTTATTGTTTAAATAACAATTAGTAACCTATTATAAAGTGGATTTTTACCGATCATAAGAACTTTAATAAAAAAAGATTCTTTCTGTGGATATATTGGGTATAAACACACATGTTAATGAATAGTTTTTAAATTTTATAAATTATATATTTATATTCTATGTTTTTGTAAACTATTTTTGTTTTAATGTATTATACATTATAATAATGGTTTCATTTCATGTTTTTCATTGGTACTGATTTTGTGACATTATAGCTATAGTTTTACAGAATACAGGTTTATGACTCCATAATTAGTATTAAGCGATGGTTGATGTATCATGAAAGAGTGTTAGTTATATTAACGTTAACATTTATAATACATTTATAATTATAAGACTTACGTTTCCAAGACATAAATTACGAAATGTCTTTATTTTAAGACAAATCTCTTCAGTTGATAAATTTTCAGGATTTTCATCATCATCGTCAGACGAATCGGATTGATTAAATTTTGACGTCTATAAATGTTTTAATGTAATGTAAAAAATGTATTGATTTCAAGTTTAAAAAACTATATTAATAAACCATAAACATACCGACGCTTTGCTGTTTGCTTCCATTTCGTGTAGATGTTCAACACTCGTGACCGCAATACCAAATGAAATACTCACAACGACTCAGTAAAACATTTCACGAACGAAAACCGTTTAAAGGTAGGTTACAATTGAACAAAGAAAAAATATTTCGGCGCGTACAACGCTATCGAAGTTTGGCGGTTACAAAAAATATAATGTACACTCAATCAGCGCTGCACACCATAGATAATATATACATGGATAGGACATCCCTATACCAGCTGCAGCTATTATACACGGTATGCTGTGAGCAAAGAGTCTACTAAAACTTGTTACCATATTGGTTATATGCGGTTACAGATACTGGTTTATGATAAATAACATTTTTATATTATCATAGAACATATTATATTATCTTGTCGCACAAAGGTCCTTATAAAGTTATAGACATCATACCACCTGTAGATAACAGAAACAAAACAAAGCACCTAAATTAGTTTATTTTAGAAAGTATGTTTAGGGTGAATGGTGAATTCATCCTATATTATTTATGATTACTATGCACTATTGGACCAGAATTGCCAAACATGGTAATCCAAAAAATGGGCTTGAGTAGACGGAAAAAATTTAAAATAATAAAAAAATTGAATATGATAAAATAGAAAAAAGTATTAATTTTATAAAATGATAATAGTAATAATAATAAAAATACATCATTGTAAAAAAACAATATATCACTCAAAATATAATGTATCAATAAGTTCTCAACATCTTATTTTTAATAATCACTGAAATTTGAATTAATTTAAAAATTTATACAGATATTATATAAAAATAATATATCGAAAACGAATGATATTCCAACAAAAACACTTCAGGTAAAAAACGCCAAGTATAAAAAAATGTGATATCATTTTCAACAATGGATAATGGCTACATATTATTATCACTATCATTCACACACATTACACATAGAATGTGTTGAGTAACAAGTGTTTTCAAGTTGCCAAGCTAAGTTATTAGTAGACTATTCAAATATAAACAATATCTTTAGTTCAAAGACAGGTATAGCTTGATATCACAACTTTAAGAGCAGAGTTTCTCTTAATCTAGTTAACATTTTTTTTTTTTACATGTAATTTGGCAGAATGGTTTTTTAGGGTCAATAACTATCTACCTAAAACCCAACACAATCTTGTGGGAACTATAGGTCCTATTATTACTTTGAATTATAAAGCGAGAACTCTATCAAGGTTGGACCTTAATAAGTTTAACTGAACAATTATTTTAGAAATCCAAAGATCAAACATATTTAAGAACTTAAAACGTGGAATCAGATAATATATAAAATATAAATGCAATCATATTAGTTCTATGAATCATTTTAAGTTTTAATATATATGAAATATTTGAATTGATTACACATTTTCAATGTAGAACAAATTTACTTATGAATAATAATATTTCTTATTTATTAATTTTAAGTTAGATTTCATGAAATACAAAAGTAAAAATAAAATATAATTTTAAGAAAATGATTCATGTCTGAGGAATATAAAATAATTTTAATCACAAATGGCAATTAATTATTTTTTTATTGGTTTGGCAATAAAAGTTTCTTCTATATCATTTATGGTGCAATGTTCCTGGAACAATTTCAAACCCTTTTCATTTGCTAAATGAAGAAGACCAACAAATATTATAGGTATTGTAAGTCCATCTCGTTCATTGATTCGTAATTTTATTAGCAAGTTGAAAAATGATAACTTTGAACTCCATTCACTATTGGGATCAGTTTCCTTTAAAAGTAATTAAGAAGATTAATAAAACAACAAACATTACAAATCATTATATAAATTCTTACAACACATTCTTCGTCAATAATATCAGATATTTCTTTTTTTAATTCTGCTATATCCATTCTAGATTCAGATTGAATGTCGCCCATACCATCTTCATCTTCAGAGTTCACCTAATAAAAAAACAAATTAAATTAAATTAATTGCGATTACTGGTTGCAAATATATGAAGAAGTTTAATAGCTTGTGTCTCAAAAAATGATGTTTAAATTTGTAAAATTTGGGCGTCATTAAGTGTTACTATTTAAATTGTTATTAATTTACAATTGTACGAGTATAAAGCATTGAATATTAAAGAAACAAATAGTAAACTAATTTGTATTAGTTACTATTTTTGTTAGGACTCGTTTTACAATCATAGTTTTCAACTATTGTAATACGAGCACTTAGTCATTCTAAATCCCACATATGTTTGCATTATATTTACATCATTTTTCACAGTTATATTCTCTTAATAGGTATACTCAATAGATATCTTTAATATATTGTTTATATGCATTATGATCACAAATGCCACAATGTACTTTAAATATTATTTTTCTCTAATAAATGCATTTTTATGCAAAATAAAAAAATACTCATTAATTCTATATTTTATTATATATATATATATATAATATTATATTATATTGAATGAGAAACAATGTGATTAAAATACATAACAAATAATAAAGTATAACATTAGATATTTAAAATTGAATTTTGACTAAACAAAATATTACATATATTACCTCTTTAGATACATCCAATTGGTCATCGGTTTCAATATTTATAATTGATTCTTCATCATTTTTATTTATTGAGTGTTCATTATTAATTTCCATGGACTCTAATGAGTCTGCAACGCTTTCAGCAGGATCATTGATATTCTAGAGATATAATATTCACATATATTTATAAAAAATTTATAGAAATGATCTCCATATAAGAAATACAAAATTTCAGTTTGTACCTGACGGGTTTTAAAAGCCATAGCATTTTTTTTTCGGTTTTTGCAGATCCACCAATCTGGTTTAATTTCGAGATATTGTAAAAAATTAAACCTTCAGATTATAACATTAAATATTAATTTTATGTGGGCTGATACATAAATATTTAAAATGGTTGTAACAATTGTTTACATACCTATATTTAATATCAACAGCAATTGTTTGTGTATCAGATATATTGTCAAGTGGATCCCATTTTTGAAGTGTACGAGCTAATATTTTTTCTTTACCCTTAGCATTATCTTCAAATATCTCTTTTATTTGAATTTCACTTAACCAATTTACTTGATAGCTATCATTCTTAACTTGATTGCGTTTTTTGTTGGTCTTAATACTTTTATTATTTTGCTGCGTACATTCATCAATATCTTCATCGATATTTTCAACAATTTCTTTTCGTTCACCTATAAATTAGAACACATATAAAACAATCAATTGTTTATAGAAAATTTAAGAAAATTAAATTAAATTTTGTTTTTAATTAAATTATCAATTTTTATGTACTTGGAGTACACGATTTTAATGCTTTCATCATTGCTTGAGCTTTCCAGGCCTTTGGTCCTTTCCAATTAGCAAGAAGCTTAGGATTAAAATAGCTATATTCTCTTTCAACACCGTCAATACATTCCAAAAGTCCATCAAGTGCTGTCGTATCTTTATCATTTGAATTGGCACCTTAAATATATATTTAAATAAAAAAATTATTTTGAAAGAAAAACATTTTTTTTTTTTTTTTTTTTTGAATCAAAAAGTATTCAATAACAATAAATATTATAAACTGTAAGTTTAATTTGTGTTAAGTATAAAAATATGAATTTTTAAATATGTTTTTGTAATAGACAAACAAAAGTTTAATTCATGGGCCATTAAGTGATTATTATATATGTACCAAGTTCATTATTATCTGGCTCATCGCAATCAGAGTCTTCAGAATCATCAAGAAACTGATGATTATCAGGATCAAAGCGATACTCAATACCATCTAATTCGTCATCGTTAGAATTTTCAACTTTGTCACGTTCAGCTATAAAACCTTCAAATTCAGGGCAGAGGGGTCTTTCCAATAATTCATCTAAAATAAAATTTCTATTAATATGTATTAAATTATTTTCTAACCTAAATTAACAGCAAAAAATTATAATATAATGATTTAGTAATTAAAATAATTTGTACCCATTATCTCGCAAAAATTTCCCTCAACTTCTATTGTTTCCTCATTTTTTTTACTTTCAAATTCTTTTTGTCGATCTCTAGATATTTTGAGTTCTTCTGCCAAGGATGTACCAGAGAACATTGATTTAAGAAGTGTTGATGGACGAGTTTTATAAAATAAATCATTATGATTAAAGCTAGAAATGCTATGATTTATTAAAGCTGGATTGAAAGTATTTTCATATTCGTTTGGTTTACGCCTTAATTTTTCACTAGTAGTCAGCATTAGTCTTTGTCTCTAAAATTCATATAAATTAATTATTAAAAAAAAAAATTATTATTATCAAACCTTAATAGATACCTTTGGTTTCTGGTTTTTTTGTTCACTATCATCATCTTCTGGTGTTGTAATTTTTGCATTGTTCATGGACTTGAATCGTTCAACTAGTTTACCAGTTGTTTCTGTTAAATTGTCAACACGATAAGAATAGACTTTGGCCGAGGCTTCAAGATAGTCACTTATCTCTTGGAACTAATAAACAAATAAAATTGCAGTAGATTAATATATTTAAGGTCTAAATGTACACTATCTGTAACTTTTTACCGAGTTAACATCCTTGTCTTCATCAAAAATTGAGCTTTTTTTTTTCTCCAACCAAGAATAAAAATATCCAATCATATCAATGTCAAATGCGTTGGTAACATTTATTTTCTAAAAAAAATAAATTGAAAAAAAGTTAATGTTTTATCTATTCCTAAGAAGACATGATGCCACATGTGTTTTTACCATCTTATAACCATACAACACGGCAAATCAAATTATGATTTGTGAATTTTAATATCATAATAAATTTACAGATTTGTCTTACATATAATTTAAGTTAAGAGTATTAAAAGTGTTCTCACTTTATATTTAATTATAAAACAAGTCATAAGTAGGTATTATATAAAAGATTTGAATTTTAAAATTCTCAATCCACTTAAAATTATGAAAACATTAATGACAGAACACAGATAATATTCTGACAATGATATTTTTTCTCAATTTACTCTAATATTTATTAAAAATTATTCCATAACATGGATTCTACTGATCAAAAGAAGAATATATATAATTATTATACAGACATTTTGTCTTAACTCAATAAGCAGTATAGCACTATAGAGCTAACTGTAACATTTTATAGAGAACAAAATCATAAATCAAATTTCGTTAAATTACAAGTGAAGTTCAACTCAATTCGTTGGTTGTAAGTTTTTAAATTACTCAAAAAGTGTCTATCTACAAATCTGTACCAATACTTTTCTCAAAGACATAATTTTTATATTTTCTATAAAGGTTCAAAATGTGTATAAATTATAGAATATAAACCTGTAGAAAGGGGGGTGGAGTGGTTGAGCGGACTAAGGCGTCTGTTGCCATGCACGCAGTCGCCGTTTCGAACCTCAGTCTTGGGTGGCATCGCTCTTTGGGCATTTCGCGGTGTCTGGAGAGAGAGGCCGCCGCCCCCCAACCGGGCATGGCAGAAACCTACGGGTGCCCATTCAAAATTCTGCGAAAATACTCACATGTTTTAAACCTACAGTACCTTCCCCTACAGTTCCCCCAGGCTAATGACCTCAGTTGTCGAAGCCTTAACCCTAAATAAAAAAAAACCTGTAGAAAATATTGATGTACATTATTATGCATCTTTATAAAGGTTCATTATTACTTATTGTTTAAATAACAATTAGTAACCTATTATAAAGTGGATTTTTACCGATCATAAGAACTTTAATAAAAAAAGATTCTTTCTGTGGATATATTGGGTATAAACACACATGTTAATGAATAGTTTTTAAATTTTATAAATTATATATTTATATTCTATGTTTTTGTAAACTATTTTTGTTTTAATGTATTATACATTATAATAATGGTTTCATTTCATGTTTTTCATTGGTACTGAGTTTGTGACATTATAGCTATAGTTTTACAGAATACAGGTTTATGACTCCATAATTAGTATTAAGCGATGGTTGATGTATCATGAAAGAGTGTTAGTTATATTAACGTTAACATTTATAATACATTTATAATTATAAGACTTACGTTTCCAAGACATAAATTACGAAATGTCTTTATTTTAAGACAAATCTCTTCAGTTGATAAATTTTCAGGATTTTCATCATCATCGTCAGACGAATCGGATTGATTAAATTTTGACGTCTATAAATGTTTTAATGTAATGTAAAAAATGTATTGATTTCAAGTTTAAAAAACTATATTAATAAACCATAAACATACCGACGCTTTGCTGTTTGCTTCCATTTCGTATAGATGTTCAACACTCGTGACCGCAATACCAAATGAAATACTCACAACGACTCAGTAAAACATTTCACGAACGAAAACCGTTTAAAGGTAGGTTACAATTGAACAAAGAAAAAATATTTCGGCGCGTACAACGCTATCGAAGTTTGGCGGTTTCAAAAAATATAATGTACACTCAATCAGCGCTGCACACCATAGATAATATATACATGGATAGGACATCCCTATACCAGCTGCAGCTATTATACACGGTATGCTGTGAGCAAAGAGTCTACTAAAATTCGTTACCATATTGTTTATATGCGGTTACAGATACTGGTTTATGATAAATAACATTTTTATCAATCTGATATTGTCAATTTTTGAATTTAATTAATAATAATAATATTAATATTATTTATTTATAATACTCATAGCAACCAGTTAACAAATTTAGTGATATACAAATACTTGGACATCAGAATGTTTCACGAAATAAAAAAATTAACGAACAATCAATAATTAGATCAAAGTTCACCAAATTAATTTTATTTAAACACCAATAATGTTTTTTACCATTGAGCTAGTTAATATTACTTTGACCAATTAAATGTAAACTATCGAACATGTTATAACTTATAAGCGACTTAATACAAAATACAAATAATAAATAATTTCACTTTCCCTTTGATGTGCGCCAAAAATTCCGTTTTCGTTATCACCTATGGTTCATACCACACCAGCTTTGGCCCCTGACCTTTCCTACGATATATTATGACAATATGTGTGATAAATTTCCTCGATAAGTCGAAGTATTTTTATTTGAATTTTGAATTATAAGTTATAATTCGAATTTTTGTTTGACATACATTTCTCAAAATTACTAAAATACTATGTAATACAAGAATATATCACAATCGTCAGCTTCCATAAAAAAAAAGGTTTTAAGAACCGGTAAATTCTCAAACGGCTGTTGTCGAAAAAAATCTACAAACAAGTATAATTCTATAATATTGTACTCTACAATAATTGTTGGACAATATGCAATTTATATTTCTTCTCATCCCCGATTAGGTAGTAATATCATATAAAATTTTAAAATATAATTTCATATATGATATATCTCATGAATGATTTTAAATTGGTCAGTATTTAATATTTTTTTTTTTTTTTTTCAACACTAATATTCCATTAAATGATTTTCAAGCACATTGCTTTCAATCAAATCTCACAAGATTTTTATAGTATAATGTATTTGAGTACCTACCTATTTTTTCCAGTTATTGGATCCACAAAGTTTTCTGAAAGGTGTACAACTTGGTAGGTATAGAATTTTTCCTGATAAAGTAATAAATGAGTTGTTAGACCTTTGATTAGGTACCTAAAATGATTTAATAAATAGTTTATAAATTTAAAAGATTTAAATTTATTGTTATATATCGTACATATATACCACAATGTCCACACATATAATAATTTGTGGTTTTTTTTTTTTTTTTTTTTTATCGCTTTTATTGACATTGAAAAATCTTTAAAGTCATAAATAGCAGTACTTGTTGTTATATCGAACTGCAATTTAGCATACTATTACAATAATTGATAAATAACTAAAAATGGGGACATCACCACTAGCACTAGTTTAATAGTAGTGTGTCAGTATTATGAAGATGGTAAATCAGCGCATCTAATTGGCATATTAATATACCTACTACTTATAGGCATAGTAAAAACTGATAGACCACCCATCTCTTGAACCTCAGTGCATGACTAGTAAACATAAGCATGAGTACCTAGGCTATTAGTATCTAATGCAAAATAACATATTAGAAAAAAAAATATGTTTTACCATTATCTAGAATAAAATATCTAAAACCCTTGAAGGAAAAAATGTAATTTTCTTCATACATATAAATTTTCAATTTTGACTTTCAAACTGAAAAATAATTTTTGAATTTGCGTTAAATTTTCTATTGTCAAACATTTTTATAAAAAAATCTATCTGTGTATTTTTGATATTTTTAAATTACAATAAGAACATCTTATGAGAGATTTATGTGTCTTGTTTTTCATCAGATTATCATTCATTTTAAAAAAGAACTAGGAATTTTCTATTTTTGATTTGCCAATTTTTCAAAATACCAAACTACCAAATACAATAAATGTATATCCAATTTGCTACCAGGAAAGATCCTTCTAGTTGAATTGAATCATATTCTATAACTTGAAATCAACACATCAAGAATATAATAATACTAGGTATATATTATATAGGTAATATAATAAATTATAATAAAAAAACACAAATCGTTTTAAATCTAACACTTTCATTCAGTGGCGTACACTAACAAGAGTACAAGACCAAAGCCTTCCCTTCTTGGCCAGCATTATTATTACTTTTTTATTAAAAATATGTATCAGGTTTTACCTGTTGTTTAATAGTAAGCAAGGTTATAAATTCATATAAATCTTACTGTATTAGCTATAGTCAAAAACTAATTAGTAATAATAAATACCTATCAATAGGTTGGTTAAATTCATTATTGCAAAAATATTGTATTTATGTACCTACCAATTTTCCTAAAATGATCAGTAATTTTTTAGTAAAAGTATGAATTATACTTGTATAAAAGACCTTGTATCAAATTGTCAAGTTTTAGTTAAACAAATTTAATATTTTATAAATTTGTAAGTACAAATTTGAAATTTATTGTGGTTTTGTAAATACTTAGAAAATAACACCATACTTATATATGTATATTGTGTCTTTAATATTTTTAAATCACTACTATAAAAATTTATGAGGAACAATGGAGGAAACTAGTGTTACATGTTTAAACTTTTTGACAGAACGAATAATTTTTTATTGCCATTTTTATAAAAAAAAACTTAAATTAATCAAATATAATTCAAGCGAAGACTGTTAGCTAACCAAAGTTACCACACAATTAATTTATATTTATTTATTTTTGTTTTCCCGGTTATTTTAAAAAGTTGGTTCTAAGAATTTTCAATTTTGACCTCCCAAAAGTAAGAACTAGATCTAATCTGCTTCCAAAAATTTCCAACGAAGTTTATGGCCAAAGCATTTTTTTTATACTAGAAAAGTTGAGAGTAGTTGAAATTATGCAAACATTTTCAAATATCTCACCTAAACGTTGGAAATTACTTGACAGGACAAAATAAAAATTAAATTTTAATTAATTTTCAAGCCCTCCTTGGTCTTCCTATTGAAAAATCCTGCGTATACAACTGCATTCATTGCTCAGCATCTAAAATTAGTCTATTTATACTGCAGTAGTACTACACTGTACAATTATTGTCCCTAACAATTAGCCTAAATATTCACACATAAATATGATATGGGCACCTATATAATATTATATTCCATTTGATGATAATTTGCCGAGTGTAAAGCGTACCTTAAAAATTACGACAATATTAGGTACCTACGTAGTATTTCTATAATAAGTGTTACACTTTGGCCTATTATCCATTTACAATAATATGCATATAGTGTATTATACGCCTCAAGAAAAGATTATACATTAAAATACAATACAATTATATTATATTATAATAGTATATTATGCTATTGAAGTTCCACTCGTCGAACGTAGGAAAATTACTGACTTATTTGAGAGAAAGATTTAAAAATAGATCAAATTGAAGACACACCTAGGCACGCTGTAGTTTGTTGTGGCCTGTACAGGTTGTTGACGTCAATGATCAAACGAAAAATGTTTTAACAATTTACAACGGAACTGTTTGTGTAATTATATACATTAATATATTGATAAAAAAAAAAGTTAAAACAATACAATTGATATGTCAAAAAACGTGTTATAAATTATTATTCTGTATTTAATGTAGGTACCTACGCCTAACTATTTGTAGGTAGAACTGTAGAAGTGTTACGACGTACCTTCTCGGCTACTGCCTACTATTGTACACTGTATAATGATAATGTGACGATTGATTTTTAATTGCAATACGAATTAAAAATCTTTTTTGACTTAAAGCTACAATAGATCTATTCATATTCAAATACGTAATACTTACTACTGTATAGGTAACACTTATAATAATATATTGTTCTATATAGTTGTAAAAATAACGGAAGTATTAACAACGAATAAATTACTGTAACATCTCGCGCAAGGGCTCCCGTGGACATTTTCATCCGGGGTGGGGTGGGGGCAACTGGGCAAGGCGTATATTATACATATATTTATACTCAACCATAACATATTAGGCATAGTATTTTATAGTTTTATTACAAACTAATAACATCATGATATGATTAACTGTATATTTTCATCAAAATATTACTTGAAACATCAAGAGCGCCGAAAAAAATCTTATAAATCATTAATATTATATTAACTATCTAATTTTATAAAAAATATTGAGATTCTTGGTCATTAAATACAAATTGTATGCGCCTAGGCTCCATATCAAATAATTCTATATTATGTTTGATTTTTGAGCTTGCACATAAGTTTTGTAAATATTCATTAATGCAAACTAATTGCCAAGCAATTCAAAGGTTCTTAGTAACAGTACCACGAAGCCATGTTTTAATTCTTTTAAACGAGCTGATTTAAAGCAAATACAAAATATAATTAATAATTAATTATTAAAGTATAGTAAAAATAAAACGATATATTATAAATTGTAATACAAACCAAAAAGACTTTTCAACGCTACACCCTACACGTAGTAGATGGAAGCATAGCAGCTATTAAAAGAATTTTTTCATTGAAGGTAGAAATGTTACTTCATCTTCAGAAAATCGATATTGTTATTATTTCATTCACTATAAATGATTAATCAATTATCGGTCTATTTTATTAAAATGCTACGAACACAACAAACACGAAAACTAATAAACAATCATTTATTTTACTCAAAAAATATTTATAAAAATATAATGTAATATAAAAACATTTGAAAAAAAGCGGGAGGGGGGGCATGGCCAGCCACCCCTGTGGGTGCCCTTGATTTCACGGAAATTTGGCCAGGATCTGCTGAGTGTCATTTGACGACATGCGGACACGGTATAGGCAGTAGGGTCGCCAAACAGAGACCGAGACCACGAAACCAGAGTATTACTTTGGATTTTGTTTGTTCTTGTGTCGAACACATAGAAGAGCAGAAAAAAGTGTAATAAAAAAAACTATAATAGAGTATGGTATAAGAAATTGAATATTACATTATTTTATGAATAAAATTTACGTTAACACGAAGAAAAGCCTCACGGCATAAAAAAACTTCTCACAAATAAAGTGATATTACTACAAAATCATATCATCGGGAACGACGATATGACACAACCATTCCACAAAATATAAACAAAATTACTAATATTATATATAAATGACTGGGAGTATCGGCCATACCACGGGCACCCGACCACGGTATAAGAAAAAATTGGGCTATCAATTTTTACTTGTGACCCGTCTCTAGCGGCTGCTGCGGCATGCCTCATCGGGCTACCACTCGGTCATTAATTCATTATCATTAGAATAACGTACCAATTGGCTACGAATATGTCATGACGCGCGATATATAAGTAATAAAAATAACTATAGAAATATAATGTGCAAAATGAATACCGGCCGTGCAGGGACGTAGCCAGTAATTTCCAAGGCGGGGGGGGGAATGTTACTATTTTACAAAAAATAACAACTTTAATTGAAATAGTAAACCATGAATATAAATTATGAAATAAAAATAAATCGTACTTGTCTATACTAATATTTAATTATAAATATTATAAATAATGCACTGATATTGATGTCAACATTCTTATTTATCTGGATTGGAAAATGAAAAATGTGGTTACCGATATTCACAAATAACTATAAACCATACAGAAACGGCATACACCATCATAGTTGGTTTTATCAATCTTTGACATTATATACTTTAATTTATAAAATACGGGTACACCCATTGTTATGTCAAATGTCAATAACATAGTGATAGTTACGTCATGTAGTAAATAAACACGGTGAAGGGGGTGTGGAAGTGTAGCAATACTTTATACTTCACTACGCCACTGCGGCCAAAGCAAATGTATATACTATATGTCTATATACCATATATATATACAAATTTCAACTTTTGTATTTACGTACCGCGTACCAATTTGGCAGCCCGACCCGTCGGAGCGCACCGGACAACAAATTGCAGAGCTACTCCTCCATTTATTGTGATACAAAATCGTATGGTCCAACCGAAATGGGTCACGCGTAGATAGTTCCGCGGACGAACGTCGGAAGCGAAGAGAAGAGAAAACATAATAGCCGATATTCCTTTTGTACACATTAATTGCCATCGCGAGATCAACACGCGTCACTGCCCTGTACACAGTGGTGTACCTAGATTTTTTTTTTTTTTTGGGGGGGGAGCAATATTTTTTTACATCAGTACAAGATAAGACGTTACATTATTATAGCAGCTTTCACGGTTGACTTATAAATACAAAAAGTATAATATAAATAATATAATTAAATATTAAGTATCAAAACAAAATCAGAAACCTGGTGAATTTTTGGTGAATCGTGGTTATAAGTTTTACATCACACACATGCAGTTATATTCTTACACATCTTATGGGCCAAGGGGGGTCAGCATTATTACCTATATTTCGAAAAATTTAATTTTTTTGAAATTGAAACATAATTCTAAATAATTTGACGTCATTGAAAAACTTAATGCTTACAAGTTTATAAGTTATTAATTTTTTAGAATAACTACTTATTATATATTTTTAATCTCATATTCAGAACAAAATATTGCTTTTTGGAGTATACTTACTTCAATACAATATAGTCATGACAATCGAGTTTTAAACAACTAGTTACTTAGACTATAATAGTATTAAAATATTTTAAGTTAAAATTAATTATGGTTATTGGTGACTCAGGGTTAGGTACTTACGCCTCAAATGGTATACCTCGTGTTCATCAACAAACTTAAATACTCGTTCGATCTCTACTTTTATATACTTTATCTTTGTTTAGGTACTATGAAATATTGTCTGGTAAAATAAGAAATTTAAAATTTAGGCAAATTGTTATTTGAAAAAAAAATACATAAAATAGGCAGGTATGTTATTTTTCAATAAATTAGGTAGGTATCTATATTAATTTCTGTAAAAATAGCATTTTCAAATATAATGGCGTTTATAATATGTTACCATAAATGCCCGATCACTAGGTAAACCTAGGTTTTACTAGTAGTTAAAGCTAAGGTTTACTGTATGTGCTCAGTAAATTCTAAAATTCTTAATTTTATTCGGACTTTTATACTAAACACGTTGTGTATATCCTAGGATATACAAATTGACTTAGTAAAAGCTGATCAATACACGACACATAACATTTAGGCGATAAGCTGCGTAAAAATTATAATTACATATTATTAAAACAAATTAGGTACTGACAGTTATTTACATTTTTATACAAAATAAAAATGCATTAAAAAACAGAATTATTATACATTTGTTCATACAAATTTAGTAAAATTGGTGAGTAGTAATAAATAATTATTTAATTTTTTATTTATTTGCACATGTATGATTATGACATTTTAATTGCATTTTTTTTTATCTTGTATAAAAATTTAAATAACTGTCAGTAGTTTGTTTTAATAAATTAATATAATTATAATTTGTGCGCATTAACTACTATTAAAACCTAAGTTTATACCTAGTTATCGGGCATTTACGGTAATATATAAACACTTAAAAGTAAAATGGATAAATTTGAATAATATTAGTATATCTAAGATATTCTATTCGGTGTTCATTGTTCAGTGTTCTTCAATTCTCTCTATTATCATGTTGTATATATAATCGGGAACACAAAATTTGAAAACGCGTACGACATTAATATTATAGTAGAGGTGCCCATACACTATAACGCAACTCTGTAATGTATTTTAAGATTTGCATAAAATACGAAGGTTTTCAATGTAACGATCCGAGCTCGTTACCAAGAGACGGGTGAATATTACTGTGCATACATACATAATGTACCCGGTGATTGCACTAATGACGTTAATGTACCTATAATACTGCAGGCGTTATATTGGACGAGCTGCAGGGCCGACACTGGAAGGGTTTTACAATATTATAATAGTATAATACTTAATATTATTATAGCAATAACGTGTTGACAATTCGATTTTTGCAAACATGTTTTATAATAAATTTCGTGAAATCAAATAAGTCATTACAAATAAACAATTAAATTACATAATAATCATAATATTGTATTAAACGCAATCGTGCGCGGTCAACTACGGACTATGGCTGCAGACGACGACACGAAACGAATCATAATGAATAGGGAATAATAATATAATATAGGGATATTCGCATGTAAGCGAGTAACATCCACACATGTCATGATAAATAAATAAAATAATAAATAGGTAATGATGATGATGATGATAATAATAATAATAGTAATAATAATAGGTAATTAAAAATGGCCGAAATGTTATGTTCCGCGGTAAGACGTATAATATATACCTCCGCAACGGCGGGTGAGCATTTTGTTTGTTGTTATTTGCTTTAATAATAAAGGTACGTAAATATTAATGTCATCTTGCCGGTTTCCGCAGACCGGATATCCTTCAGTCACCGTCGCCGTTATCATCGGCGTCTCCTGACCTGCGCTGCGGCGTACGGCGAGTAGTTGACCGCAGCTGACGATGACTTGGCGTGGCCGGCGTACGAATCGTAAACGCCGTACGACTCGGTGGGCGAGGTGTGCCACGGGGTCTCGACGATCTTGTACGACGGCGGCTGGCTCTCACGGTTCTTCTTCAGCGCCATGATGAACTGTGCGATCTGGATGAGCACGCTGATCAGGCTCAGCCCGACGCTTTTGAACGCAAACACGTGACCGATGACTGCCATCAGAGTGCTGAGCACCATTTTCACGTAGCTAAGGCCCATTTGCATGACCTCCATCTTGTGCTTGTTATCGCCCTTATTGTCCCTGACTGAAACCAATAGTTCGCGGCCATTAAATATCATACGCAATATTCCATAATATCTTATAATATACCTAGGTATAAAAGGGTTATATAATCATCGTGATTTGAGGAGTGGTAATCGGGCACTTAGCTTTTTAAAGAATTCTCGAGCTGCCTTCCTCCCGAAACAAATTAATTTTTTGAGAAACTACTTTTCTTTGCATAATATGATCAATAATATGATCAATAATATCATTTAAAATATATTGTATGACATATTATTTTAATTGATATAATTATGGGGATTTGTTTTGCCAACTTGCCACTGAAACCTAACCAACTGTAACCATTGCAGTCAGCAGCTATAAGCTAACTATATATTATTCATATAATTTCACCGTATTACCTATAGGTATATATGAATTTATATGCTTATAAATGGTATGGAATGGGGCATGATGACAAAGTGAGGCATGGCGGGGGCTAATATTTTTAAGATAGATTAGTAGCCGGTAGGTACATGTTGTTGGTCTCCATCAATTATCTTATGAACTTATGATCTAGGTATACTGCACTATAATGCACTATACACTTTATACTATGCGAAAATATTTCATTTAATTAATTATAATTGTATTGAATTAAAAGAATTAAAACGGCTGTATTATAGTTAATATATAAAGTTAATATTATTGATCTACTAATGTAACGTTGCACATGTCATTATTGATTTCTGATTCAACGCTAATTCGCCGTCACGTCGAATTGGTTGACTTATGATTATAGTGATTGATGGTGACTTGGGAGTCTCATATGAGAAAAAAAATAGTCGGGATAAGTATGTAGTGTATAAGTAGTAATCAGTATGTATTCCTTATTTCTACGATAATTATACTCGTACCTATGTTAAAATGTCTATGCTATGCCTACTCTGTATAAATAAATAGTGTGAGTAGGTACTTGAATAGATTTTATGATTTATATACTAGCTGATCCCTGTGCATTTCGTTGCTCGTTAAAAATACCAACTCTATATGATTCAAAATTTGTGTTTGATTCGTCGTTTAATACTCGGATAGTCATGTTCAAAATTTCCTGTGGATGATCTAACTGATGTTGGTTTGGTAATTTTGGGTACCTATAACTACTTTTCCACCACTAAAACATAGTCTTTGCTTGACATTTGTTGCATATTTTATCCATCCTACAAATATCAACATCATTTAGTATAGAATAGTCAAGGTTACAGTCATAAGCAGAACAAGTCATATACAGTAGAATTAAAAAAATTGTATGGCCTGCGAGCTCTATTCATTATTGATCGTATATTTTGTTGAGCTAATCGACGGGAATGTTCAACACTTAATTCCCTAGCTTGGTTTTGTTCACTGATTACTCGTAGAGTAGCCAACCTAAGCATATTTTCATTCGCTGTGACGCTGTTTAATTTCTGCACTAAAGTCGTAGCCGTTTTAGTGTAGCAGACTGCAGAGAAAGCTGAGTTCTTTTTCTAAGCATAATACAAACGTTGAAAGAACTAGCGAAACAATACCCAATAGAAAATTTCTTCAAAATCAAATACTATACTGCTTAAATCAAACTGAGTGTGGACAACAACTTAAATAAAAACAATTATACCAAAACGAATACGTCGTATTAATATTATTTCGTTGCCTAGTTATATTTTAAAACTATGATATTTTTTATTCTTCTATTCTTGCCCAAGGCAAAATTTAAAATTTTTTTTTTTTGAAACAGTGCAAAAAGTTTGAACAATTAACACTAGTTTAACTTGAGACACTCAGTATATTAATCCTACTGAAGTGTCACTACGTTATAGAATTCGATAAGCAGCAATAATTTCATGGTTTTATAAATAGCAGATTCATAAATTTCTTATAAATTCTTAGGTTCAGATTTAACCTGTAGACTTTTAAAAAATATTGTACCTATAGCATATAGCCTTTCTCGATAAAAGGAAAATCCAATAAAAAAAATAACTTTTAAATTCGAACCAGTAGTTCCTAAGATTAGCGTGTTCAAACTTTTTTAACTCTTCAGCTTTATAATATTTAAAAAAAAAAATAGATTAATATTATAATATGAGTAATTGGAAATGCGACATGTGGCATTGGGTATAGATTCTATACTTCTATAGTACCTATTATGTCTATATTTCTTATATAGACTACCTTTATTTGCTTTATTATAGTATACACCAATACGCAATACACCTATATATAAGTCACTACTCACTATAGGTATAGAATATACGTAGACTATGTGTGGTAGCGGTACCTTACCTACTTCATATTAAACTATTAGCTATACTATATATGTTTTATCATATTATGATTGATCGTATCTACTATGTTGATTATTCACGATAATAGACTATATTAATGGGAGCACCGAAGAAAACGTTAACGTGAACGGTAGGTAAGTAATAGTTGGGAGTTTGACACTATAGCCCGTCGCTGTCGATAAGTATAGACTATAGATATGTGTTTCATGCGGGGTAATAACACGTGCGTATCATTGAAAATCGTACTAATAACAATATATAAGGTTTAACTAATGTATTCTACATTTCTACCTTTCACATATCATTTTGTTTAATACAATTAATACAATTTTTAATTAATGATAATATAAATAAAAGGAGCAGCGAAGACAGCGATAATTATGTGTACTGAAGGTTGGGAGTAAACCGTCTGTAGCAAGACGTATACGTGTGTGTAGTACATAGCCGCATACACGCGTATGCATGCATTAAGAATAAGGCGAATGAACTTGTTGTGGTTAGGTTACTGGTTAGCTTACTGGTAAGAGAACCTATAAAACATAATATTATAGAACAATACGTGCGACTAGATGATTTTTCAATTACCTAATAAATCTGATTGAGTGTCTGAGAATAATTTAGCATTCATTTTTATGTATGCATATAACGCGGTATAGGTATACCTACTGTTGTTAATTCAAGAAGAAGAAAATCACTACCTACCTACAAATTTGATATACGTTTGTTAAGTAGGTACCTAGTACTACCTATATCTATATATTGTAATTTGTAATCATATAATAAGTTATAATAACCAATATAATAAGGTCAAACAATAAGGTCGTAATGTTTTTTTTTCTATAGACATAGATAGAGAATAATGATGTACCTTAATTTAAGCTGCATAGCGAACTCAAATTTGTAATTGTCGAGCTATTTATACATGTTTATCTTGTGTAAACCATTACAAAAATTATGTACGCTTAACGTCGTTACAAAGAAAAGTAAGTGATACCACCGGAAGTTCGGATAATTGTCACGAGTTGGTTTTTCAACGCACCTACTCAACGGTGCATGACTGCAGACGGTACCTATACAAAATAGTACAATTATGTGTGTTGGCAAAAATACTTTAATACTAAAGATAAAAGTAAATACTGTGGCTAGGTATCTAAAAAGAACTAAACTACCCTAGAGATTATTTGATTCATTTGATTCTTCACTAGTTCAATTATTAAATATAAGAATATTTTTGTTAGTATTGAATAAAAAACTAGTTGGTATCTATATTTTTAGTAATCTATAGGACGTTACTCCTTTTTTTTCCTATTCAAAAATAAAAAACGGGTGGTAACTGTTCATCACAATACTGCCACTCGTTCAGAACATTACACCTACACCTATACTCTTATTACCTATTTGTTTTAAATTAAGTAATCATTAATAATTTACTCGCCACTCCTCCTATCACTCAAAATCTGAAGTCACTTCCAAATATTTATGTAATAATCATTTTTTAATTTACATATTATTATTCATACATATAATATATTTAAACTCCAACAAATAATTACTAATTATTAATTAATAGGTATGGTCAACCTGTTCAATATATTTATTTAATTATTTGCAAATCATTGTGTAAGTTTATAAGAAGTTTATTAGATAAATAGAAGTGACTTGAGTTTAAAACTATCAGAAACCTGAAGTAGTCTTATCGATATTATAAAATATTACCTGTATTGAACACATCGACAGCCTCTGCAGCTGCTGAATCTCGTGGTGCGATGGTGTCAACAGACATCGGGTCTATGTCGACAGAAACATCTGATGCTTCTGATCTGATGCTCCTACGATTCGAGATACCATGACACGAGCAAACAGCTACGGTTAACAAGACGGCAATCGATAGTAATTTGTTCATTGTGTATATTTTGTTTACTTCGACGACTTAGAAATCTATGAAAAAAAAAAAACAGACAAACAAATAATAATAATATTCGTATAGGACTATTGATAGACAATTAATATAATAGTTTCAACATAATTTAGTGCGCATAGTTTAATATGTTATATTTAAATACTGTAAACACAAAATATATACATGAAGATATTAGCACCAATAATTTACCAAATGAGCACAAATGAAAAAAATCAAGTATGGATAAACAAATATTTATTTATAGGTATCAATAATTTTGGCAAAAAACTTGACATAAAAACTGAAAACTCCCAAGCTTTATATGTACCTAACTTACTAAGTATTATGTTTAATGATATTTTATGGCAACAGCAGTCTAAATTTTAGGCTCTAAAACGATGTCACGACTCACGGTGGAACGCGGGATTGAAACGTGTATCGGGTATTCGGGTTATATGTCAATATTATGCGTATCAACAGTAGGTTATTATAAAATTTCAGATAAGTATGTTTTAAAAATCAATAAAAATAATCGTTACTGCGGTAAAACAATATATAATTCCAATTTTTAAATTATCAGGACACTTAATGTATAATTAATTATAATATTATAATATATAAATATATATTATGATAAGTATTAAAGTGTTAAATATTAATGTATTTATGTACGTAGTTTGCATAGGCTTAATATAGGTAATTATAAACTGTAGTTTATAGAGAATGTAGCGTCTCTAATTCTCTATGTATAATATTTAATACTCCGCTGATTCAAAATAATGACCATTTGTCCATATCAGTGTGTTAAGATAAGATATCGTCGATCGTAGCGATTGTAATAATTTATATTTGTAAATTTGTAATTTTGTATTAACAGTTAGTCGTCGTCTGCAACAGTCGAAAGTTGTCGTTCACCGTCCGGGGATCGTAATGTCGCTACGAACCGATATTAATTAAGTGTTATTAATTATAAATAAAAAAGAATCAAATGTATTTAATAATAATAAATTATAATTGTTAAATCGAAATATACAGTCCACTATCCACGAATTAAATACGTATAGTCTTCATGGCTACAGAGAACATGAATAGTAAATTTATTATTTAGTCAACTCTATTCCATTATATTTTCAATCATTTGAGTGATGAAAACATGTTTTGCATATCCTATTCAGTATTATATATTGTGCTTATTATTTTTCTCGATCTAGTTTTTGTAGATAGGTACACTAAATTGATAAAATTTACGAAAATTATTATTAGGTACCTATGTTTTAAATAAAAATGTATTAATAATTTATTTTTAAATTACTTATGCTATTTAAAAAATTATATTATTGATTATTATTATTTTTTTAATAGACTAAGACTACACATACTGTCCCAGTGTCCCATAACATTAAATATGGAAATTAAAATTAAAATACATAACTAAATAATTAATTCGTTATAATGTTTTTTTTATCTAAACCGTATAATCCCTACACCATGCAGCTATACCTACTGAATATATTTCTCGAAAGTTACTTGCAGGATGCGACAAGCTATTGAGCAATATTGGAAAAAAATCTAACTAAAAATATGTACCCATTACTCAACAAACCAGTCTGTATTTTGACCTGTAATTTTATTATCAGCTAGGACTTTAATTAAACTGTATATTGTATAGCTTGTTATTTTATGTCTTATTCAAAAATGAACATTATAAAAACCATTTCTATTATAGGATGATTATGTTTGAGATTTTTGTTAGTTTATGCATCCAAAATTAATCTAAATATCCAAAATAGGAATATTGCCTGGTTATGATAAGATACTTTCTTGCGAAAAATTTACCTTGAATATTTCTCAAGTAAATTTATTTTATTTTTTTGTTTTCACAAATAGCTTCTTTTGGGTATAACCATAGTGGCTATAGTAGCCATATAAGTACGCTTAAATATTATGAATAGCATATTATATTATATTATATTTATATATTTTATTATATTTTTTTGTCATATTTTCGTCAGAAGAAATATTTTTTGCATTTTTAACACACAAATGAATATGTTTATATTATGATACTGAAGTATAGGTGTTAATGTGTTATACATAATATATTTTATTCTACTGTTCAACTTTATTGTAAAATACAAACATATTATAATTTATATTATTTTAGACGTGCACATATACGGAATAATGTTCATTTTTATCTGTTGTGTTATTAATTTTTTTATGCTACGATAAGAAGAATACCTACCGCTCGTAGGATACCTAATATCATATTATACTTAAATGAAGTAGTTGATCATTTTTAACACACCTATATTATTAACAAGCTATACTTTATCGAATTTTAGCAGTTAATATGAACATTGAATTACTTTTCATTATGCCGTACGTTCATGTGTGTGTTGATTTTTGAGGATCGTTCTAGTTTGCATAATGATTGTCATTTGTTTTCGGATCGAACGACAATCGTGAGATCCAAACTCAGGAGTGGAGCACACGTCGTCATATGTATACATTTTCGACTGAATTCCATTGTAATCGACGGCGTCTAGTGTAATATTATGCGGGTGTCCGGTCGTAATGGAAACCACAATGTGGCGGTTACGAACAGAGACTCGTGTCTGGCACCAAATACTCTCACCGTATATTATTATAATTTATAATATATAGAGGTACCCATCACATACAATAAAACAGTTAATATAGGTATATTATATACGCGCTCTAATATTTTAATATGCATGTGCGCGATGATCGGATTTCTAATAATGCACATTACTATTTAGTAGTTTTCCATTGTGTCCGTTAATTATTATTTCTATAGTTCTATAATCGAAACTCTTGGTGTGGCGGTAATAATGATTTAAAGTTTTAACATAATTCTGGTCGCGTCCCAGTCTGAAACCGAATGGTTAATATATCACGCCACTTAGGAATATCAACATAGTCTTTTGCCGATAGACCGTATCCGCTTTTATTAACTACAAACTCATCCATTTATAATGATGACAATGATTCGCCACGAGCTGTGCAACAAACACGATTATTATTTATTAACATTCGATGAGCGGTTCTAACTACTGTTTTCACGCGACGACTTTTTTAATGAATAATGATTCAAAATTCAAAAAATGACCGGAGACGCCGAACTATTCCAGTTGAAGCCGAATAGTTATATACATAGTAAATAATATGTATAATATTCATTTGTCGTTTCACAAATCAATATTTGTTATTTATTATACGTATATTAGGTCACATATGTAATATATATACCTAGTAATTCGTATATTTGTATGTCAATAGCCAATTATGGATTTGATTTATTAATTATGATATACGAATAGTTTAGTTCTATCATCTATACCTACTTATAAGTTATATTACGTCGATATATCCAAAAGAAAATTGTATGTCTTACATAAATTAATATCATTTTTGTTACGTTTTTATCTTAAACATTAATGTCTGACAAGGATGTATTTCTTTTAGAATTTCCGATAAACTAGTTTCAGTCGAATATTTGAGTGATATGGAGGTACTAGCCACTAAGTATACCTAAATGACTTGAAATCGTCCGACTGTTGAACGTGAAATTTACTGCAACCTAAACTGCTTAAACTGTATAAAAACATACACTTATTAATTGTTATAAGCGCAGACTGCTTTCCCAACGATCACGATTAATGATCATTGTTTCTATATATAATATATATACACACCTACCTACATAGTTTTCAAACACAACTAGGCACCTAGTGGTTTATGCAAATATTATATGATAGGTACATCAAAATTGTGAACTTGAACTTTCTTTAACTTAATATAAAGAACCATGCATAAGATTATGTACTAAAACAACACCGGTTTTTAATTATTTAAAATTTAAATGATATATATTGTTTTTCTGTGATTTACAACACAGGTATAGGTATCTACTTAATATCATGTCATATTGTATAACATATGTAAGTAATTATTACTGATTATTTTGTTTGTATACCTACTTAGAAGTGTCATCGGCCAGAACGAAATGATTTGCAGTTCTATTGCAATTTAAATAATTGATGTGGCAGGATTTGAGTGAAAGATCAGATTAATATTTAATTACAGTATCAATGATTTATTGCCGTTGGACCGTTAAATTCTTTATACGAGAAAACTGAATCGTTTTTAAAAAGCAATGGATGTTCATTTTACATAGTTTGACGTAAAAGAAAGAGAAAAATTCACTTTACCTGTGATTTTTTGTTTGTAATTTTATAAACCGTGGTTATTTATATTGTAATAAAAATCTATGACTTGTGTAAATTTTTTGTCGAGTTCGTACTATAATTTTGATCGAATTAAAACTGTCAAAACTCGAGTGACATAAAAGTTTTATCCCGAGGGTACCCTAAATACATGAGCTCTATTAGAGACAAGATTAATGCTTACGAAATAGTTAATAAAGGAGGAACCAGGGGTGGTACATAGACGTGTTGTATTTCTTTTTCTTCACAGAAGTCTTATTAGGCCGAGATGATCTTGGCAAGATCTACTACTCAACGTCAATCTTCAAGTTAAAAATAATATAACGTTTAAAGGATCATTCTATTTGAGTCAAAATGATCAAGCAATTATGATTTGGGACCTGGACACAAAATTATATTATTAACAGTGTTATTAATCTATAGTTTCGTAAAATTTCAAATAAATATTTATGTAAAAAATATGTTTCCGTTAAACGTGTATAGTTTACATGTATACTTATCAAAATTCCACGTAATAGAATTCATAATAACTGGATATCTGGATAATATCTAACCTAACCTACCTATTACCTATATATTAACTGTGGTTGACAATTAGTCAAGGAAAATATAAGTTAACACCAGTTTGATATGACCGGATGAAATGTGTCATCGGGATTTTATACATCTGTATAATATATATATATAAAAATGTATACATGAAAATTACTAAATTACATTTTAACTCGTTAGACGTATCGCACATATTATTACGGTGAAACAGGTAATAATGCCCGCAAGACTATACATTCTTCACATACTCTAAATTATTGCAAGTCACAATAAATCAAATAGTAATGATAACAATAGAAATAATATTTTTAAGCTTTATCTTAACGATATATTATGATATAGGTAAATTCAATAGACGTTTAGTTTTTTTATAAATATATTTTTTATTTAAAAAGCTTAAAACTGATTAACATATTTAAGCTAATACGCTATAAAATATGAAATTAATTTTGACTACCAGTTGTTACTGAATAGTGGGCAGTAATTTTCTATGTTATTATTGTCTGCAATATTTTACAAATTATCATGATATTGATAAACTATATAGGTAGTAGGTACAATGATAATATTGTAAAGATTTAAATTTTTATGATTGTTATTTTCACAGTAGAAATCTTATTTAATAATAGTAAATAAAAAAGCGGGTAAGTCGTGGATGTCACACTGCTGTACAGTAGGTTACAAATGGCCGGTTATTGTAATGGATGGAATTAAATTTGAATCTAATGATATTATATCATTGTATACGAAAAACGATTCTGAGCAAAGACGGTTTATCTGTCTAGGATATATTATAAATTATTAAAAATTTTCAAATCTTAAATTAAAAAAGAAATTTTTTTATTAATTTCTAGCTTAAAATAATTTGCGAATTTTCGTGAATTTTACGTATGTTGTCAAAATTCAAACTTTGAATGCTTATAAAAAAAAAATTGTGACTATTTTATTATATTTCTTTTATTTTTCAACTGCTTTTATAAAAATATGTTAGAAGCCTTGTATTAAATTTTCAAATCTTAGATTTAAAAAGAAAAACTTTTATGAATTTCTATCCAAGATAATTTGAACATTGCCGTAATTTTTACGTATTTAGTCAAAGTTTGAACTTTAAATGCTTATAAAAAAAAATCTTGCCTATCCCGAAAACTAAATTTTTATCGATATTAATTTAAAAAAAAATTATAATGATTAAGAATTGCATATGCCTATAAATAGTTCAACTTAAATAAACATTTTTTGAAAATTGCATGGTGGATAGAATATACTTATATAAACATTCGGTGAAAATTTCATGTGTCGATGGTCATTTGTTTTAAAGTTACATCAAAAACCAAAATCGACTTTGTCGAAAACTGATTGTGCGTAAAATCGAATCTAAAATATATTTACATACTGTCTTTATTTTTATAATTATTAAAAATTATTTAGTAATGGCCATTGCTACTGATGTTAGCAATGAATAATAATAATAAAAAAATATATAATTTAATTCTGAATAAAAAATAATTTTTAAACTGTTGTAAGTTTTATAGACTATAATATAATACCTATTATAATATTAAAGGTATTATTGTGTCTATAATACAATTATCATTAAACACATTTTTAATTTAATGGAATTGTAATTTTAGAAGTATGAATATTATGAATTAACGATGCATACATTTTAGATCTTTAAATATAGTAATTTATTTTATTTAATAAAACTATATAAGTACCTAAAATCTAATGTAAATAAATGTGTGATATTTAATTTAATTTAATTTGATATAAAACATTTTTTTTTTTTTTGATCTTACTGTTTGGTGTATAAATTATTAATTATAATATCTACCAAATTTACGTTTTCCCTGTGTAATCAATTATTTACACATGTTTTATCTATAAGTATTTTCTTATATTTTGGGCGAATAGAAATTCCTACTAAATAGTATCAAAATACAACTAAAGCAAAATGATTTATTTTGTAGTTATATATTATATTTGACGAATTGCTTTGTCTGTGACATTAATTTGATATAATATTTTGCTTTGATCTAAAGAATGAATTGTGTCTAGTTAATAGGTCAGTATAACTTTATATTTATTTATTTTTTCTGTTTTTATTTGTAAATGGCCACTGTCCATTGCTTATTTGTTTCCTTAACATAAATATTTTTTGGTGTACCTAGTTATTTTATGAAAATAAAAGCCATAATTAATAAATTTTTAATTATTTTAGAGATGTTTAACATTTTTTAAATTATCATGTCTTTTTTTGGTTAAAAACCTTATTAAGTGTGTCACTATTGGGTGGCTCCTTTTCATCTTCTCTACATATTCATCATACAAAATACATCTTATAGACTTATTATGAAATATGAATTTAATTTGGTTTAATTTATAGTACCTAGGTACTACAAAATAATATGTATCAATAGCTCTGGTTTCGTGATTACTAAGTAACTAGTTTATTAATTCCACACGTCGTTCTAAATCGCAAACTGTCTAAACAGTCTAAAGTCGGTTTCTAATCGAAAACCAAAGCCTTCCTTAAACCAAATTGCATTTTTAGAATTCTAGGGAAGGCTTTTGCCCTATTACACATAAAACCGTTTTAATAATTACCTAAATACGTATATGATATTATAATATATTATTATTATTATGTACTAGTACTAATGAGTATATATATGGTATATGAAGTGTATTATGTGTTATACTCCAAGTGGCATCTTCCGTCTGTTCGATGGCAAATTATACATTACTTTACATTTTGCTATCATCATGATAATATTTATATTATTAATCTCATATTAAATATTATAGTAGGTACCTGATTGGTTTGGGATTCGACGACGGTGTATACGGCTGTGCGGCGAACAAAAAATTGCAAGGATCAATAAAAAAAAAAAAAAACTGAGACAAGTGTAAAGAACGGTTGTCAGACAAAAGGACGGATGACCAATCTAATATTACAATAATACAATTATTTCAAATCAAATCGTATAAGACTCGCGACCGTGTTATGTTACCGTTGCGTGTTGGACGAGTGCTGAACGTGTTCGCGGTTACAAAATGCTCCGGTTGAATGTTCGCCGGTACAGTCCGGTGCCGGGTATTTAATTGATTCCCACCAGGCGAATTCGGGGCGGTGAAAGAGTGCGAAAGCCTGTGGAAAGCGAATGAAATAAAAACCGCGCACCGGTTCGCCCGCGTCAACCGTGGCCGTATACCTACCAATACCACGGTCACGGACATCGTACTTTTATTATAGGTACCGGTTTGCCCGAAGACGCTACAAAACGGACGTGCCGAATGTCGCAAATCTTGTTCATTACTAGATAAGTATAATTATTATTGTGTTGATATATAATAATAATATAATAGGTATAAGCGAGATACTATAAATAATTATAATTATATAGTATAAGAACTATGAGGTATAATATATAACTATAAGGTACTATGAGAACCGCTATGATAGATAGTCACGTCATGTCTTCCATGATAGCGGCGACGATCATAGACATAAAAAGTGTATTTTTTTGTGGTGCAGGGGAGAGTATGGAAAATTATTATTGTAAAGTCGTAAAATTGATAAAAGTAATTGAAGGAACCCATAGAAAATAAAGTGTTTAATGATAACAGTTTTTCAAAAAAATTTCGGTTTCTATTTATAACTGCAGCTTTTTGAAAATACTAATGTTTTTGATTCTTATTTTATAAATTGTATTATTCTTTTAGAGGTCTCATCAAATTTAAAATCCTGCCAAAATTTAATTTTAATTAAATTAAATCATTCTAATAATGATTTCGTGAAATCTGTGGTGTTTCGAGAAAGTGAATGAGAGGGTTATTAAAAATTTAATAAATTATAAAATAGGTAGGTAAAATTGTAATAAAAATAAACCTTTTACGATTTAAAAAAATGTATTTATAAACTAGTATAAAATATTAAAATGTAATTACTTCCTATATGAATGTCAGTTTCCAGTGACTTCTTACCGGTTAATTATATGTTTATGAGTGTACCTATGGTACGGTCCACGGATTCTCAACATAACATCGTTTTGTGCGTAGGTACAACTGGTACAAGGTATACTAAGATGAGCTGCACTTGAACATCATACTATAAGTTGTTTTATGAATGTATTATTCTTAGAAGGGCAAAGCATATGTATAATGATTTTGAGTTGTATACCATGTTCACATATGATGATGAATGTTTTTTATATTTTTTAATTTTTGGGTCATCACGTTTTGAAGCAGAAAATTTGATCGAATGTTAACTATGTTTTGCTAACATTATCTGATTGGTACTTTATTCGGGTTTTGCATATTCTTAAATATCACTATAAAACTTATTCAGTGTATTTCGTTATTGATCTTTTAGTCACTAAAAGATCATTTACACTAAAATTTAGTGTAATAGTTTCATGCATTTCAAAGTTAAAAAGTTAAGTTTCAAAACTAGGATATAATCACTATTTATTAAATAGGAATGCACGTTCCAAATATTTAATTTGAAGATTGATGTAAATTATGTTTTTTTATAATAGTGTCAGTGTCTGTGTAAATGTCTGTTTAGCTTGTAAAAAAAAACTACTGTGAGAAGGGTGAGTGCTCATTAATATATTTTCTGGACCACCATCAAAAACTCTCTCATTGAGCACAGTCTAGTCTGACTCAAAGTATTGTTATACTTTTAATTTGTTGAGAAATTAATCATTTTATGTGTTATAACTATTATAAGTAGTATTATATCTCAACGATTATTTACAATATTGTCATATTATCATATAGGTACGTTCAAATGGAAACCATAATAATATAGGTTATAGTATGTATAATGTATATGAAATATTATTCTATTATTTTTGATTACGCTTATGGGGCTAATGGTGGAATTAAGTTCTTTGAAGGATTTGGAGATTGTATTTTCAGGTTGAACTTGCATCGATGCTTGTGACATTTCCTTCGTGATTGTTTACATTTTTTATTGGAGCACCCCCGCTGTGGAGCCTAACCTAACCTAACCCTCGAGTGGAGTAACTTAGTAGCTTTATTGAGAAGGTATAGGGGTGGAACGATTATTTTATTTTATTGCATTGTGTTCATAAGTTGAGATGAGATTTTTATGAAGTTGACAACCTATATTATATAAGATAAACAAATTTTTTTTATAAATATTTATATCAAACAAAACTAAAATTTCAAATTTCAAATGCCTATATAGGTACTTAGCTATAAGTAAATAACTCAAAATATTTTAAATATTTTGAAAATTAGATATACCATCATGTGTAGAAAATACTAATATAAACATTTGGTGAAAATTTCATGTATCTAAATTTATTGTTTACTAATATGCAATTAACTATAATACTGCATTGACTTTTATTACTGTTGCAGTTAATTTTAATTAAAAATTTTTTTTTTTGTATAATATATCGTTAACGTTTTATTTTTTTATTTATTCAGATTGTCATTATTAAACTTAGTAAATATTATATCAACAGATTTTTTTCTCAATTTTTATAGTTGTGAAATGACGAGATTTTATTTTTTAACAATATAATGATAAAGATGTCTAACGATGGTATTTAGTAATTATTTTGTTTATTCTACAGCTTTCGCAGAGCAATCAATGTTGATGGGAAATATAGCATAATATACCAATATAGTTAACATATACCGTGCTTGGTATTTTCTTGGCATTTCATCTAATTATATAGTTTTTTGTGCTTTATGCTATTTACGGACGCGTCATTGTTTGATACGCCCGTGTGGAATTCAACACGCCCGGATCAACAGTCCTTTATAATGTTATTAATATTTAATACGATGCAAGGAATAATCTAATACATTTTGTTTATGCGAGCGTGACAACTATATACTAATGGTGTTATTTATTAGAAAAAGGATATATCTATTATTATAATAATTACAGAGGACGTTGACAGGACCAGTATTGTTGTCAGAGAGCATCAGATTTTGAGAGACAAATATAACTGTTATACTGCAGTTATATTTCAAGGGCATGTCTTATTAGCTTTAGATATAGGTATATGCATATTATAAGCAATATACAGGTATATATTTCAATTACGTAAATGTATTGTCTTCAAATCTACGAATAATACGCAAACTATCCATCCATTGTCGAGCTTAAAGTACATAATATAGCGTCGAACCTACCCATGTAATATTTTTTTTAGGAGTTAGGTACCTAGGTATCTATAGCATGGTTTCATATCATAATGTTTAGTGTATTTTGTAGGTAGTATGTACTTATTGTACTTACCTTATAAATATATTAAGCCAATTTTGCTGTAGGTATTATTTAATATTTCAATGCTTTTTTTAATGATTTGTTTAGAAATTTAAATTGATGTTTAAAAAATCAAAATAACCAAAATTAAAAAAGTCATTGATTTTATACGTTTATTAAAATGGTAGGGTATATATATTATAAAAATTTATAATATATATTGATATATAATATCAATATCAGTTTTACACTAAGGTATTATAAATAACTAAAGTTAGTATTATCAGTAATAAATTAAATATATTTAATGTGTTCATGTTTAATTATAAATATGGGTACTATATATTTTTTTTAACAAGTAAAATATCCAATTAGTTGTATTTTGTGTTTTTTTTTTAAGATAGTATATAAATTAGAATTATTATGTTGAGTAAAACAAAATAATATGATATTAAGAATAGGTATACGTCTGCAATTGCATTTCGAAATGAGAAGGTTCATATAGCGGAGATTCAGTTAATTGAAGAATTTATTAAGACACTTTAAAAATTATTCTTAAATTGTAAACATATATCATAAAACTTACTAAGTATGCTATTATTATTTATGTTGGTATATATATTATTATATTTGTAGAGTAATATATTTATATACAGCGATGAATATTTTATCCAGCCATAGGAATTTCATGACATTTTTTTCTACTCTGATAACATTTTCTTATTGTATTATTTAATATAGATTGTAAATAACAATTATTTAAAAAATATATATGCCTACAATTTAAAAATTATCATTATATTTTTTCTTATTTGCCTATCAACACATAAAATGCTTTATTAGATCATGGGTACCTTTGGGTTCCAAAAAAAATAAACTACTAGTAGAGATATATAAAAAGTGTTTTAAAATAGACAATGAGAAAAAAAATAAATCACCTTAAGATAGGTCACACTGGGATAACGATAAGTTCTTAATGGCTAAAGAGAAACCATCTTAGTGCTCAACCTGCGGCGTCAACTTAACAGTTAAGCACAAAGCACATCATAACTGAATTTCACAAATGTTTAGAAAACGTCAAAAAAATTCAATATCCCTGTCAACTTAGACACAGTTTTAGGTTCGAACACAGAATACACCAACAACATGATCAACTTCTCAAAAAAAAGCCTACCTGTTTAATAAAATTTAAATGATAAGTTCGAAATAGAACTATTTACAATTTACTGTAGAACTGTAAATAATGTATCCTTTTTAAAATATGTTGTTTTTTCTGTACTGTTTTAAATAACGAAAAAAAAATAGGTAGGTAGGTTTGCATTTAAATTAACCTGTGTAAAATATATGATATATTACTAATTACTATATATTTTCGTGAGTCGTCAATCAATAACGTTTCGGTAATCCGTACTTCTATAAAAGTTTATATTGATAAAAATATTTACTTATTATGTAATGAAAATATTTATTTTATTTGTTTATTTGGCCCATGGCTTTCAATACCGGAAATACTTTTAATATTCTATTCAAATTATTTTTTAAGAGATTATCATAAATAAATATAAAATTCAGGTTTATAATAAATATTTATTTTTCGTGTATATAAAAATACATCGTTGATTGTTACTTGTCAATTTCACTTAACAATTTTTTAAACAAATCGATTTTTGTCATTTTGAATAGGCTCATTTGACAGTACCTATGGTTTTTTAGGGTCTCGACAGAAAACTACCTTTTTCCGACTAGCTTATTCGTTATTCGTTATGATAATATTATAATATTAAATTATTTAACGGGTATAATGCCAAATATATCAGTATATCACAATATCAAAAGGCAGTATACACTATAAATATACAGTGGTAGCAATTAATACATTAAATAATAGCTGTTAATACAACACAGACTTACAGTTATAGATTTAACAACAATAGAATAAAAACAAAATAATTAAATTAATTATGCATATGTAATAGATGGCAGTGATAATAATAAAAAATATATTAATAATAACAGTAACAAGAAAATTTTAAAAGAAGCTTAGCTGCTCATTCCTCAGACGAATCATGTACGCCGAATATGGTGTTCAGTCAAATGAAACAGCCTGAAAAACAGGTCATCTACGGAGGTTCATATTAAACATATTTATTATTTTATAATTTAGTTTTGTGTGAAAAAATTCGACCATACAAATGACAAATCGATTTAAATTTCTAATGTTATTAAATAAACTCAATGATAATAACATTAAACAGGACATACAATGTAATTGTCTTATCATAAGTATATAGTTAATCATACAAAATACATGGGAGTTAAATTTGATCTACATCTACGATGGAAAATATCTCAGAACTTTATCTAAAGTTACTCAAATGATATGCTTTTTATAATATAGAAAAATCATTTATAAATATACACTGGTTAAAAAACACATTCTTAATTAAAATCCATTATAGAATATAGTCAAATGGTTTATTTTAATACAACAAACTAATAAAATAATAATATCAGTCTTTAATACATATTATACTATATGATTTGCATTTTATCAAATATGATTTTTTTATATAGCTCTTTGACATACTCAGCTTTTTAAAATGTATGATCTAGATGATAATAAAATCTCTATTCTCAATACACCCATACCTACCAATCAGATATTAAAGGTTTAAGTTCAGTTCATATATTTTATTTTGTCGCATAATAGATCGTACGTTTAATTAATACACAGTTAAAAAAAATAAAAATAAAAATAAAATAAAGGAGCCTTTAAGCTCTGGGGATACGATGACACCCTCATTCCTCTTTTCACGGCCAATAATTCACAAGTAAGACGAGAACATCGATTTTAATCGAACAAACAACATATTCTCACGTTCTGTTTCAGTTATAGTGCATACTATAGATTTAACTACAATGGTTACTAAAATTTTTACCACCCAAAAAATATGTTGAGGTTCTTTCCTACTGTTAGCAGATGCATATCTATCTTTATACCTATACAGACGATTATAGGACATCTGACTAGGTTCTCACGTCTCAATATTATTCAGCATTCTTTAACACTTTCATTACACTATTGTAATAAAACGTCACATGTACGTGTGTTTTCTAATGTGTCGAGAAGAAAACAACTGTATTTTGCAAGATGGTAGATAATATGATTTGAAATACGACACACGAATTTAAGTAGTTATAAAATTATAAGTTCAATTTTTAATTTATAGTAATTATGCATATTATACTTATGTGGCTATGCAGTATGTTTATTTATACATAATACCTATATGGTAGAGTGGTTGTGTACAAGCATTTCAATAAAGTCAAAAACTAGAGTACTTGCTCTACTGTATAGTAGATGTTGAGTGTGAGAAGGTCACTTTAACGAGTTGAATTTTAATTCGACAATAAATTGTTGTATACGACGAAAAACAATTTTGAGTGGACTCAAATTATATTTTTAAGGCTATTGTACTATGTATTTATTTTCCAGTTAGTACGATAAATTCTACTATTTTTTTCAAAAACAATAATTACATGTACTTTACAATTTAAGATATATTTAATGATTAATATAATATTATTTCATTTCATGGATAATTATAGTTTTTACTAGATGTTATTAACTTATATGCCAATAGTGACGTACTATAAAACCGTGTGAATAGCTTAAATTTAATCTAAATACTTTTAATATCTCATCGGACATACCTATACAGTAAATAATAACTTACCTACGGCTACGTAATGACAAAAGATACATTTTTGACCCGATTATTAGTATTAGCTTGATAAAATTTTCTAAAAGACAACACACTAAAATTTAAAAATTGAAGCATTTTTACTTCTTAAAGTGACAACGAACACACACAAAAAAAAAAACAATAGATTAATAAATAAAACTAAGGCAAATCATCGGTATTTCCTCTTAAAATCTAAAATTACTTTATTGACATAATGAGAACATATCTAATTTTGATACATATCAATTATTGTGTTTGAATGGATTGTATGTCTCCAATTCTTTTAAAAATATTTTTTTTATGGAAACGCCTATAAATATAATAATAATGATAATAACAATAAAAATTGATGATGATGAATTGTGTTTTTTTTTATAAAACCATGAAAAACAACTGTTTGTATTACGTTTCTAATGTCTGCACTAGTCTGCACTATTCACTACTCAGGGTGATTTTTTTAATAGTAAAAATTCATATTTCAAAAAGTATTAACATTTTTGAAATATTTTTTTACAAAGTTTGAAGTTGTTTTGAAAAGCATAATACGTCTTTTTTTAATTTCATAGTCCAAACATTAAAGCATTATACTTTAAATGCTATGCATGTACTTTTTTAATTGTTCTTAATTAATATCGATGGCTATTAGTTAAATTTTTTGTTTTTGTTATAATGTATAATATGGTTTTACAATTTGTGGTTTTTAAAAACTTTAAAATTTATGTCCCCGTCGAGCCCGAGTCTAAGCTGTTGAGTCATTCTCTGATCATGTGGTTAGGTTGACTGGGAATTCGGTTCTTCAATATTGCATATGCTATATGCATATGATGCGTACCAAGTCTCAATAAATAAGAAATTGTTGGCAACGCAATATAAATTGTACCGGTGTGGTGACCATTATGGCAAGGAAATATAGGTGTAATGAAATAGTAATATATATAATAAACAGACAAATATTGGCTTAGATGATAATACTAAATAATAACTATTTGATATATAACAGGGTACTTAAAATACTAGTGTTAGTACCCCCCCCCCCCCCCCCCCCCGCATCATTTAACACACGATGACGATAATAATAACAAATAGATAACATGGCATATATAAGAATACAAGGTTATGATGTGGCGTAAAGCCGACTCACGTAACCTATATGTAGTATGCCTGGGTGGATATGAAGATGGCGATGAACTTGTCGAAGATGGTGATGGTTATATAATGGTTTGGTGCAGACAATGCGGCAGGTGGTGACACAACGGGCGAACGTTATGGCTATAGGTAATATATTAGGTACATTGTAATGTCTACCATTTAGGTGCTCATATGCGTATGTGGGCGCGAGCGTATGAGTACGGACGATGTACGTTGGTTTGATTATAAGAGAAAAAGGCGCAAGCAACCTTGCCACTGTTTGTACCGGGTGTGTAACGTCTACTGCCGCCGCGACAACGCAGAGATCGCTGGGTAGGTCCGTTGTTACCGCGACCTCCGCGACAACCGCATTGGCTTATGTAATACGTAGGCACAATAAATAACTACGAAAAGTATACGTAACATACTCCCCCATTGGAATGCAGGCTGGATTTCAATCATCGTTCTTGGGACGCATCATTTTCACTGCTCATCACATACATATATTAGTGGTTACGTTGTCATAATTATATAATAAGAAAATAATACGAAATAATACAAAAAATAATAAATACAATAATTCACTCAAGGAAGCAGGGTTGAACATACGTTAATTTACTTATCAACGGGAAGGATGGCTAATTTGACTATGGGTCGTGTTAGGCTTCCGTGTTCTTTACGAACCGTGGCTACTCGAACCACACCATCCACGCCTGGATGGATTTGTTGTATTCGACCAAATTTCCACTGTATTGGTGGTTGGTTGGGCATATTTACTAATACTAAATCATCAATCATTGATGTTCGGTTGGTTTTCATCCCATTTTTTACGGCGTTGTAATGATGTTAAATATTCTATAGACCATCGATTCCAAAATGACTGGTGCATTTGACGGAGAAGTCATGGAGTACATGACGTGTCACATCTAGTTTTGGGATTTCCACCATGGGATGGCCAATAAGGAAGTGGCCGGGGGTTAACGCTTTATTGATCTTTTTGTATAAATTAGAGGTATTGATGAAGTATGATAACTAAACGTATCGGTGGCTGGTTGCCAATGTAATCCAAGTATTTTTTTTCCAGCATCATCTTTAGGATCGAATGATAAACTATTAGCTTGATCGTCAAGAGGAATTTCAGACAGTAGTCCTTTAGAATTTGACGACCATTTTTTAAGTTCAAAACCACCTCGAAGTAGTAATTGTGTGACTTCATCTTGTAATTTAAGTAAGTCTGTGATACTATTACGACCAGTAAGGATATCTTCTAAATATGTCTGTGTTGACAACACATCCTTAGTTGAAGAGTAAAGATGTCCATCGTTTTGTTCCAATTTATGCAGCACACAAATCGCTTGAAACGGAGACGACGTGAGTCCTTAGGTAATTGTCATAAGTTCATAGTCACGTAGAGGTTCTAATGGTGCTGCACGCCAAAATATGTGCTGGTATTGACAATCTTCTGTATTAATTGTGATTTGGCGGTACATTTTACAAATATTTGCCGTAAATATGTATTGATTAAAACGAGAGCGGTGTAACAGATCAGTTATATCTGTCTGTAGTTTGGGGCCAACATGGAGCAGATCGTTCAAGGACTTCCCTGAAGATGATTTGATTACAGATATTTGTGACCCTGTATCAATGAGCACACGAACGGGAGATAGTTGTCCACAGTTATTACGTATACGTATAACGGCTGTACCGAGTACTACATTTGTTTTCGAGCTTGACGTCCCCACAAACGGCGTACTGCCAACAGTATCTGATACAATTGGTGTAGAAATAGCGGTGGGCAGAGGTATCGATTGACTAACACCGATACTGCTATTCGTAGGAGATGAATTTTTCCGCATTTGTGCTGTATCCATGTGCAATAACGAGTGGTGTTTGGGCGCAATGGTGGCAAGTGTATGTAGACTTACATTCCGACATTTTATGGGACGTACCTAAGCAATTTGTACACACGCGGTTTGCCTTCACAAGGCGGAAACGTTGTTTCACGCTTTGCTATATAAATTTTGGACACTGCTACAACATATGGGTTGATTTACACATCACACATTTTAGTGATTCAGTAGTTGATGAAGTAACTAGTGGTACTTTTGGTTTAAGGTGGGTTTTGTGTCTAATATGAGTGCTTGACGCTTGATACGAATTTTGTAACACTTGGTAACGAATTTGTACGAAATCTGCCAACATATCAAATGTAGGTACGTCCGCGGCGTGGTATTCAAATTCAAATGCTTGGCGAGTAACGGGATCTAATACGAGAGATGCAATATAAAAAATAAAAAACCTGGGAAATCGTCGACTTCAAGAGCCTTTAATGCTGATATGTTTTCTTGGAATGTAGTTAAAAAATGTTTTAATTCCACGAGGGATTTGGTTTTCATAGGAGAAATTCGAAACAGTGCATTCATTTGTGCACCTAAAAGGACACGTTTATTGACGAAGCGATCGTTCAAACTTTGCCATACAATAGGGTAATTGGCGTCTGTTAACGGAACCGATTTAACCGTTGCGGCCGCTGAACAAGATACGGCGGACAATAAATAGTGGAATTTTTGAATCAGTGATAATTGACTGTTATCATGCACTAACGCCGTAAATGTATCACGGAAAGATCGCCATTGTAGAATTTTTCCATCGAACGACGGCAATTGTATTTTTGGTAATTTAATATTATGTGTACTAGGAGTTGGAGTAATATTGCGATTGTTTATACCAAGTTCAGCACTTATAGCCTTAATAGCGTAATAGTGTTCCAACTCGATTTTTCCTCTCGGATTGTGTACTGTCGGGAATTCACTATCACGGTCGAGTTCGATAAGCTGGTCTAAAATAGCATCTTGATATTGACGGACATCAGTTATTAAGATTTAAAGGTCGTCTATTCGCGGTTGTAGTATCGAGATTCCGGACTCGTCGGTTTTAGAACTATTCACAAGACCCATTAAAATTGAAAATTGCTTGACAGCTTGGTCGCGTTTAATAATATTCCGTTTTAGTGCGCGTTAAAATCGCTCTCGGTCACCTGCACTTAAAGACATAATGAAAACTCAATTTTTAAACGATTTAATAAAATATACGAAATTGATTAAATCTTTGTTTTTAATTTCGCGTAGATATGCTAAGAGATATTAAATAGTAACACTATTTGTTTAGCTATATCTTATTTTGTTTACGTTTTATGACCGTAACACGAATCGCAAATTGAGTGTCGTAATTGAAGTTAGTGCGGAGATAACTTGCAACAAATACAAGACTAAATAAATGAAGACCGGTAGTAGTTATCAATGGTTAAATATACCTGGACAAAGTTGCTAGATAACCGTTGATAGTTAAAAGCCCAAATGTTCGTACGGTGACAGTGGCGATGACCCACAACGATATTTATAGGAACGCGTAATTACATATGAAATATGAATATCTGTATATTATATATTAGGTATATCTAAATCTAATATAATATATAGTTGAACGTAATGATAAAATTGTAGCATTCAGGAATCGTTGCACTATTGTACTTTACATCTGGTGTGAGTGTACACAGACTATTATTACCTACACAAAAATATCGTAGCCAGTAGATATGGGGAATTGACCAGGGTATACAGAGTGATTATAAATAATGCTAGCAAAATTAATTACTAAATAAATATAATTTTTTTCCACGTTTTAACGGAATAAAACACTAATGAGCACGTATAAACTCTTTCTTTGCCTATAAGGAATCACTAATCCGGTTCGAAGGACCAAATGATGCGTACCAAGTCTCAACAAATAAGAAATTGTTGGTCACGCAATATAAATTGTACCGGTGTGGTGACCATTTTGGAAAGGAAATATAGGTGTAATGAAATAGTAATATATATAATAAACAGACAAATATTGGCTTAGATGATAATACTAAATAATATTTTAAATAATAACTATTTAATATATTACTAGTACTTAAAATACTAGTGTTAGTACCCCCACGTCATTTAACACACGATGACGATAATAATAACAAATAGATAACATGGCATATATAAGAATACAAGGTTATGATGTGGCGTAAAGCCGACTCACGTAACCTATATGCAGTATGCCTGGGTGGATATGAAGATGGCGATGAACTTGTCGAAGATGGTGATGGTTATATAATGGTTTGGTGCAGACAATTCGGCACAACGGGCGAACGTTATGGCTATAGGTAATATATTACATTGTAATGTCTACCATTTAGGTGCTCATATGCGTATGTGGGCGCGAGCGTATGAGTACGGACGATGTACGTTGGTTTGATTATAAGAGAAAAAGGCGCAAGCAACCTTGCCACTGTTTGTACCGGGTGCGTAACGTCTACTGCCGCCGCGACAACGCAGAGATCGCTGGGTAGGTCCGTTGTTACCGCGACCTCCGCGACAACCGCATTGGCTTATGTAATACGTAGGCAGAATATAGGTATAACTACGAAAAGTATACGTAACAGCATATGAGGTAACCATGTGTATGGTGAGTGTTACCTATGTGAAGGCTGTTGATGATTAGTGATTACCATATCCTTTTTCTGTTCAGAGTGAGGTTAAGAGGATAGTATTTTTCACTCTCCTTAATTTAGTGTTCTTCTTGAGTTAGTAGTGTGTCTGACATTGATTAGGATGAATTCTTTGATTTTGTTTATAAGTACAGTTAAAATTTTAATACGGTAGTTAATAAATTATAATTATCTAAAGCTTATATGTTCGGAGTGAGTAGATCTCCATTGGTGAAAATATATAAAAGGGGATATTTAATTAAATTAAAGCGCAAATTGTACTTTTTATGAATATGGGTACTTATTAATATACCTCTACCTGTATGGCTGTTTAAAACAAATGCGTGGAAATATTTACAAGAAATTTAACTCAAAATTTTTTCAGCATATATTATACTTTATTTATGTAAATAGTAACGCCTATAAAAGTATAAAAAAAGCAGGGGCTACAACCTCTCCAAATAAGTTTATCAAACTCTGCTTATTGATATTCCGTAAAATATTTGTCCAAAACTTTGTTAATCGTCACTTTAAATTCCTAATTTTGTTTTTTATCAAAATATAAAAATTATAAACTTTTATATTATATTATTATGGGATGTACTAGTAAGGTATATATAGTAAGGTGACGCTTTCTCCTGAATGTCCAGTGATACTACTTACTTAAATAGTTATATAAAATATTTATACCTAATCAGTTAACTATACTCATTTTGAATTACATTTTCATGAATTGTAACACTTAGAAAATTTTCTGTTTTGAAATATTTAATTAAAATTGTATGCAGTTTAATAAAAATGAATCCTCTAAATAAAGTAAAAATTTGTCTCTTATATTTATATATTATATAATTGTTCTCGTGGCGAGATATTGTTTTGTTTCATAGCTAAATAAGAAACAGTCAAATATCAATTTGTCATTTGTTTAAGATGTGTATTTTATGAAAATAGTCATCTGGTTTGAAAAAAGATTTTGTTGGATTTATTGCTTTAGATAAATTAGATGCTGAAAGCATAACTTATAAAATATTATCAAGTTTGGAAAGTTGGGGGTTGATTTGAATAAGCTAGTTGATCAAGGATACGATGGTGCGAGTACTATGCCTGTTTATATAAGTGATGTCCAAAAGATAATAAAAGATTTACTTAAAAAAGCAGTCTTCGTCCATGATGCTAGTCATCGTCTAAATTTAGTTTTAAATGAAATGAATTCCCATTCCAAGTATGCGCAATGTCATTGGTGTGATAAAAGAAACAATTAATTTCTTTAAAGAAAGTTCTTTACGCCAATCAGCTGCTCTTGATTCTTATTAAATTATGTGTCACCAGGAGGTCTGAATCACATAAAGCATAAAGCGCTAAGAAAATTTTCTTTTGATCGTTGAACCATTAGAATACCTTAAAATAAATAAAAATAAAGACACATCTTTAAACGCTATGAATCTTTTAGAGAGTTAGAGAGTATCTAACTACTTCACAATTTATTATTTGCCTTAAAATAATTGCAAAATAATATTCTGCAATCATAGAACCTGTTACAAACATTTTACAAGAAGTTAATTGTGATGTACTAAATGTATTAATGAACATTGAACATATTAAAAAACTCATAAAACATATTACTAATGATAGATTTAAGAGTGATGATATTTTTTGAGGTTAATGGATGATGTAAATAAATACTCTAATTTAAGTATGTATCATTTATTAATCTGCTTTTAAAGTGCTTCTTCTTAGATATTTTTGTTATTGCTTTATATTATGGCTCCCTTAAAAAATTGAAAATTTGGCTTCGCAGTAGTATCATACAACTCCACTTGAATTGCTTAGCACTTATGTACATTCATAGTGATATTTTAAAAAGTCAACAATCTGACATATACAATTAAGCTTTTCTGCATAGAACCACGGCGTGTTCAATTTTTATTTGTCGATAATAATCAATAATGAGTCATGAATTATTTATTATTAATTATTTATTTTCATTTTTTGTTATTCAGGCTTATTTATTACAACAACATAATATTATACATGCATATACTTACTATAATTTAATAAATAAATAATTTTTTTTACGATGTTATATAAAAAACAGAATATTTGGTAAGTGTATTATTTTTTCGAGAAAAATTTATGCGGGCGGCCTTGATAGGTACTGTTATTTAATAAGAAGATTAATATTTTAGTTATAAAATTAAAAATACTAACTTGAAATGCATTACATATTTGGTATGTTTTAGAAAATAAATTTAATGAAAAAAAAAAAAAAAATGAGAACTTGTCCTGTTATATAGATATACCTACAGTAACTGGTTTTGTGTGTTGTTTTTCGTTATTGATTAAATACGAGTAGGTAGGTAAATATGATCTGCACTTAGTAGGATGTGTTAAATTTGAATTCAATGACAAATGATTGTACGAAAATTGTCTCTAAGAGGAAACGGCGTGTGAACGTCTAATAATATTTTATAATATTTATTTAAATAACTATAAGTATTTTATTTCTATATTAAAAATATGGCAGATTAAACTAATTTTTCTAAAAATGACGCATAATATAATATTACTTTTACTATACAAATCACGTACAACTCATCAACTTATAAATTATTATTCGTTACCAACCAATGACCATTGATTAATGATCAGAATGAATCTATTCATTTTTAAAACAGCTTAAAAATAGAAAGTTTCTTTTGAAAATCTTATCGGGTGTAAAAAATCATAATGTATTATCTTTTAAGTAATAATGCAATGTTTCAAACTCTGCTGTTCATATGAATTGAAATAAAATCACTTAAAATTTTATTTTTGGGGGAAGGGGGCTTTATATTAAAATGATAAGGCTTTTTGACTTAGAAATGAAAACTGTATCGACCTAAATAGAAAGAAACAACTAACTAAAAATAGTTTACAATTTAGAGTACCTATATGTAAAATAGCTCAAAAAAAGTTAAAATATTTTGAAAATTATCTCAAAATTATCGTATAGAAAATATCAATATGGTTAATGAAAGTTTGTTATATGTTTCAAAAGGTCAGAATACACAGAAAAATGTTTCATAGATTTTTGTCTTTTATGGTTTGTTAGTTTTTTCCAATTATTAAAAAAGTAAATTTTAAATACATTTTTACTGTTGATCTTTTAAAGTTCCAATTAGATCTAATTTTCTGATACCAGGAACTAGGTACTCTCAAATTTGATAATTGAAGTATTTTCATGTTCTTCTAAAATATGACGATGGACACAAAAACAAAAACAAAAACAAAAACTACACATCATTTGATCATTGCAAAACTAATAAATTTCTCGCTTCAATTAGCATCTAAAAGAATCAATAATATACACATTTTCTAAAATAAAATATAATTAATTTTAATAAAAATGAATGTTTAATATTTTTGTACTATAATATCCAAACAATATACTCCGGATATTTAAATTTAAGTACGAAACTAACGACAGCTCTAATTCCAAAAAAAATTAAAAAATTGAAATAAAATAGTATTGTACTTTTTGAACTTACAAATAGCTAGTAAATATTGGTAATCTAATACTTAAATGTAAGAAAATTGTCACATTATTCCAAGAATTGCATCATTCAATAGTCAATACCATTGCTATCCTGTGAATAAACTTATGAACAAACTAGTTTTCTATACACATACATTAATTACATAGCACGAGAAAGTGATTTAAGTCCTTAAATGACTTAAATATTATCACGCGTTTTATTTTCATTGGCATTTTACAATTAGTGTTTCTTTTTAGTTTTTACTGTCTTGGTTAAGTTTAAACGGTTTTACGTGAATTATTAATATTTTTTATTTATTTAGATACAAATATAAAATAATTGTCAGTATTAATGTTTTAAAATGTTCTATTGTACTATCAATCGATGTTAACTCGGTAGGCGAGCAGATATATTTTTATATCACTTTCAATTAATACGTATATAACTATCTAGCTATTGTTCACTTATAAGTCAATATCAATAAAGTCTGTAGAATACTAAGTATATATTTCAGCTAAAAATATCTTAAAATCAATAAAATATTTTGATATTTTACTTCATTGTGTAAAAATGTAACTACCTATAATTAATAATAAAATACGCAATGAGAAAAAGTTACAAGATTTTTTTTAATCATTTGTTTATAGTAAAAATTTACAATCTGTACACATGAGTATACGATAAGTAAATGAGTGGAATACCATATGAGGCGGTAAAAATATAAAACAATGAGAAGGCGTTTCACATTAGAAATCTCTGAATATACGTTGTGGCTTCAAAATATTACGAACAACAATGTCACTCATATTATAAAATATAATATGTGTAATTTACTGAGATTAAAAGTAAAAAAAAAACTCTAAAATGCCTTACCATATATACATGCAATTTTCACTGAAAGTTTATATCAGCATTTGATATACACTGTAAAATTTTAAAAATATTTTTAGTTATTTTAAGCTGTAAACGGATACTTATAGTTTTCAATTTTTTTTTTTAGTTTTTTTTGTCTATAATTGTCAATAAAATTTTATTCGTTGGTTAAAAAAGCTTGAAAATGTAATACAAGGCTTCTAATAATTTAATGGAAATTGAAAAATATTAAAAATACAAAATCATATACAGGGTGATTTTTTAAGCATTCTCGCCCCATTTTTATGCTTAAATTATGCATATATTCAAATTTTGATTTTTGGAATATTTAAGTGTAGTTAAAGGCGATATTTTTGAGTACTTAGATTTTTCACAACTTTTAAGGAGTATCCTGTAGCGATACCAACTTTGGTTTTTCAAATGACAACCTATATGTTTTAAAGCAAAATGTGATTCAGATAATTTTTCTGAAAATTTTGACATATTGCAATCAAAATTCGAACGAAAACTTCCAGAGTTATTCTACTTGAAATACTAAGGAATAAGGATAAAAGTCTAATACTTAAATGCCTACGTTGTAAATGGATACGATAATTATAATTTGGTATACAATATGAAAATAAAATATTTGTTAATAATCACTTCTTATTACTAAATGGCCAAATATTGCATCTGACAATTTTCAAAAGAAAAGAAAATATGAATAAAATAATATCCTTTTTATTTTATCCATGTTACCTAGGTATACCTTATAGGCAACGTTAATATTTGTATTGCATAGGTAAACCTACTTATAATAAAATACCGAACAATAGTGTACAATAGCACAAATGCGAAATATGTACGTGTATCCATTTACAACGTAGGCATTTAAGTATGACTTAGATTTTTATCCTTATTCCTTAGTATTTCAAGTAGAATAACTCTGAAAGTTTTCGTTCGAATTTTGATTGCAATATGTCAAAATTTTCAGAAAAATTATCTGAATCACATTTTGCTTTAAAACATATAGGTTGTCATTTGAAAAACCAAAGTTGGTATCGCTACAGGATACTCCTTAAAAGTTGTGAAAAATCTAAGTACTCAAAAATATCGCCTCTAACTACACTTAAATATTCCAAAAATCAAAATTTGAATTTATGCATAATTTAAGCATAAAAATGGGGCGAGCATGCTTAAAAAATCACCCTGTATTTTAAACATACCTATAAAGTTTGAATTTCGACAAAATATGCAAAAATCATGAAAAATTGCAAATTATTTTGAGTTAGAAATTTATGAAAATTTATTTTTTAAATCTAAGATTTTAAAATTCAATACTAGATTCTTCATAATTTTCTACTTTTATCAATTAAACAACCGTCTACGGCATGAAATACAAATTAAATTTTTATGAGCGTTTTAATTTCAAATTTTTACAATGGATATTCACTCGATTTATCTTGTACCAATATTCTTATTATATTGTTATCCAAAAACGTAGGTACTACTGTAGAAACTTTAAATTTACACCATATGTTTATTTTATGAATTTCTATACTTGATAACATTTTCAAGATATCTCTCTTTAAGTTATTTATTGACATTTGAAATATGAAATTTTTTTAGTTTCTTATTTCATAAATATTTGTTATAAAACAAGAGAACATTTTGTTGGTAGAATCAAAACCCGATTTTCAAAATTATAATAATTTTAGAAGCTAAATTATTCATTTGAATAATGCATAATATTTGTTATTTTAAAAACGTATTTTTTTTGCACTATTTAAAGTAAAATGAAAATTCAGAATTAGATCAGACCAAAAAAGTTCTAATTTTTCTAATACAAAAGAAATTCAAAATTCTATAGATTAATGAAGTGTGAGAGTTTTTACTGTGAAGTAATTTTTATTGATATAAATATGTAAAATATACCGTTTATCAACCTTCTTTAAAAAAGTCGTCAAAAAATTATCATAATTAAGATAGCAACTAAAATATAAAATAACGAAGCTTAATTTAAAATACATTTTTATATCAATTTACTATATTTATCAACTTATTTTATCAATATTATTACTTAAGTGTATATTATTAGGTATATGATAAATTGTGCTGTTAATTTATTTACTTATTCATATTTTAGTAGGTAGAAGATACTATATTTTTTAAGCCTTTATGCGCCAATGGCCCTTTATAAAGGAGAAACTGACGATAATGACATTTTAGGCCCCCCAATTTTACTCTGACCTGAGACTCGCTAATTGTCAGAACAGCCCTGTTAGTACCTATCCATATGTAAAATTATATACCTAATAAACTATTTGCGTGAAATTTTTATTTTTATAGATTGAAATATCCAAATATTTTCTGGGCAGGAATATTAAATTAAAATTGTATTTTGTATTTCAAAAGACTAAAACTTAAAAAATGAAAATAATAATAAAAAATATTTATTTTTTTCCAAAAGCATTGATTTGTATTAAATTAGAATTGTGTAAAAGAAACTGTCTATGTTTTTTCTACAATTCCAGTGATTTCTGAAATAAAGAAGAGTGTCTTACGTTAATTATATCACTTTGTATACATATTATGTAAAAATATATACATGTACCTAGATTTCAGGTAAAATATATGTATAATATATATATATATATATATATATATAGTGGTATCAGTTCCGTAACTATCCTTCGTGGCAACCTTGGCGAATTTTATTTTGGCACTTATTTTTGATTTATTTTATACGTATAGTTTTTATATAAATATAAGAATATCATATTCTTACGTGTTAATCAAAATACTACGATATATTTTTAATAATTGAGTCTTTATAGTTAATGAGTTATAATAGATGGTTAATATTATGTAGGTCTCAATTTACAAAAACAATAAAAATAAACCAAAAATACAACTTTTTTTTTTTTTTTTTTTTTTTCTGTTTTAACCGACGACGCCGCGGGATCTGCTTTCGCATTGCTTCCGCGGCGCCGCCATCGTTTATTGACATTATCAAATATTAATTACATTACAAGTTTTACTTGGCTTCTTCCTGTTCTTCTCGGGCTGACCGGAGTCCGCCGCCCTTGAATTCGCGTGCCTAAACCAAAAATACAACTATAACATAGAATTATAACCATGTAATTTTATACAGAGTGTAACAGGTTACAGGTCTAATTGATTAATTGTGGTGGTATGTATCACATGGTCATGTTAAATAATGATAAAATATATGTATTTATTATTGATTACCAACCTTTTAATGAAACAAAACACTGATTAACAAAAAAATATTTGAATTTTAACAAACTTTTAAAATTGCTTAAAAATCAATGGCGTAACCAAATTAAAAGTTTTAAAGCCAAAACTTAAATACTTATTTATAAAATAGCTATCTTGATTTGTAAGAAAAATAATTTAATAGATTTTGAATATAAATTTAAATTATTTAATTTCAATTGTAAAAAAATAAAATATAACACATTTTAACATTTTAACATAACATTATAACACAGAAGACAGAACTCTAGAAATAATTACAAAAAAAAAAAAAAAAAACTTAAGAATATTGAATAGAAAAAAGTTATAGCATTAGTCAAATAGACCTGTCACACCTTGTATAATATAAAATATTATAATAAATCATTATCAATAATATTAAAATTTTGTAACCGATCGTGTGTGGTAATCATTACTTTGAATCTACGTTTCATACAAACTAAAATAAAATATAGGTATATAAGTACCTATATAATATAATATATAAATGTAAAAACAGTAAACACTAATCCAGTACCTATGTTATAATTTTTGTGAATTACACATTTACGCTTGATTTTTATAAAACTTCAAATAATTTATGAGAAAAAATAGTGTTATAAAAAAAAAACTAATTTTAATTTAACTCAAATGCGCCCTTGGCAAGGGCCCATTTGCCAACCTCTAGTTACGATACTGAGTGGTATTAAGTATTAGAAACAGTTTTTTGTTTTTAAATAAGTTTCCCAAATTAAATTTTAAAATTATGAATTTAAAGTTAAAATTAAACTTAGAGTGCGGTTACAACCCCGCTATACCAAAAATGCCTTTCAATAATTTTAAACACGTACCTATTTATAATTAACAATGCTCGTTCTGGAATATAAATGTTAAGGTGAAGTGAGAAATCTGAGTGTTATATACATTTAACCAACAATATTATCTATACAACAATTAGCCAATTTCGCGTAATGACTTTTATCTATAATTGAAGAATATATTTTTGTGGCTTTATGATAGCAGTGCGCGTGCAATGTACTTAGCTGCTAGGGACACGAGTTCTGCGCTTTATGCCTCTAAACGAGCAAAAACTTTAAATAGGTATTCACTACACACATTGTTTTATTTTCAAGTTGACGAAATGTATGTCATTATCAATTAACTATGTCGTATAAATTAAATTAAATTATTATATTATTTATATAATATGATTCATTTGAATTTTCATAATCATTTTTTCTGACAATGGTTGTAAAATGGAAGTCAATGTAAAACATCAACATGTTAATTTAAGATAAAACTTAATGCAGTTTAAAATGTCATGGTAGGTTATCGGTACATATGGGTTTTGTATTATCATGGATTTTGAATATTAATACATTATTGATGCAAATGATTTACCTATAGCTATTTGTAATATATTTGACGTTTGTTTCATATATATTTATAAAACATTAGTTAAAATTTTATAATGGCACTTATGCCCTATTAATTTGGGTGGTAGAAATCTCCTGATTTTTAAAACATGTAAACTGTCTCATGTTAAGATTATACTTGAATGAACAATAGTTTTTTTTTTATTATTTACTATAATTTATATACTTGACTTTACTGTCCATATTCTGTATAATGATACTATTATAACGTTCAAACGAAAATATAACAACTCGAGAGAGAGTTTAGAAGCTTATTATACTCTTCTTCAGGTAACACAAAGTAGACCCGAGAGAGTTGGCCATCGGTAGAGTATACAAGCGCCCATTAATTTTGGCACAAATTATATGTATTTTTATATTTTTTTGGCGCTTATATAATAATAGTCTTAAGTAACCATCTTTAAGTTATATAAGTACATAAATGTACAAACATTTTTTCTCAAATGACAATCAGCCGTTTTACTGTAAACTGTTATAGCACTTTTTGAAAATGTTGATGTATCTACCTATCTAAATCGAAATTAGGAGAATTGTTGAAATTTATATGCTAAGTGTGACAGTTCTTAAATATGGTCTTACAAAAATATAAAATATATGGATTAATATTGAATAGATATGTAATATAATTTTCAAATCATCATAGCCCATATCTTCGAAACCTATGAGTAGTCATTGAGTATGGACTTATCATTCTTAGTAGATAAAGCTAAAAAACTCGTTTGAATTTCAATTTAGTTATAAATACATCTGAACACCTGTTTAACAATTTAACAGGATAAAAGATGATTTTCATTTGAAAAAATCAAATTGGTAGCATCTCAGGACAAGTTAAAAAAAATCTAAACAATTTAAAATATAGTCGTTAACTTTAAATAGGTAACATACTAATTTCTAAAATCAGAATTTAAATTAACTCATTGTTAAGGGGAGAGAGAGGAATTGCTTGGTAAATGAATACCCGTAATCTTGCAATTTTAACTTTGTAAAAAATAAAAGTATATATTGTTAACAAATTATTATATTTTGTTAATCCTATACATAAATGTAGATATAAATCGATAGTGCTTGGTGGCATACAAATAAGCTCGGTCGTTGTGTAATTCAGTGATTTTGTAAGTACCTAATAAACTAATATTATTGTGTGCATTACACTATTACCACCCACATATGAGTATATGACGTAATACGGGAAATATGGCTGATTATAAATCTATGCACCACAGAATGTATGTCACAACATTTACGTAATAGTATAATACCCTTAAAATGTATATAAGTAATAAAAAGATTTTATTTTGTTTGGTAAAAATTTAAAAGATGTTAAATAAATGTCAACAACTTAAAAAAATATGAGATTCATTAGGTACGCACATGAAGTATGGACATATTATGATATTAAATATTAAATACCTACCTACTGGAAACTAAAATAATAATTGCTGTAAGACTGTAGGTAAAATAAGAAGTGCTCAGGGTAAACTTTTTTATTGAAATAAGATTTTTTCCAAGTAAGAAAAAACTACCCGCATATCATAGTTATGTGAATTTCAGTTTAAATACTAGATAAATATATGTGTAGTGAGTAAATGCGAGTAACTTTGTATTGAATTCCATGTTCTTACACTAATTAACGATAAAAATTTGACTCAAATAAAACTCAATAGTCAACACTAGTTACTTATATAAATATAAATAGAGCAATTCAAACTTGCAGTCCATTAATGTAAATACAATATTGAGCATTGAACGATGATTGTGATGGTTTAGTTATGACAAAAGCTAATAAATATAAAATATTATATAGGTAAATATAAATATATTAAAGGTAGTACGATTTTTTTGTTATATTTGTAGATTTTTCAATAATTGGAAATGATATAAAAAAATCAAATTTTAAAATTCTCTACAGAAATAATAATAATCTATAATCTAGTTTCATTTTGAAGAAAATCGTTGTATATTTCTCTGATATATCATCATTGTATAACAATTAACAGATATATAAATAATTGGCGATTATAAACATAATTCTATTATTGAAGATGAACTAATATTAATTATTTAACTTGTTTTAACTTATTTTGTTAATTAATACTTGTCACAAAAAAATAATCAAGATCAAATTTGTTAAAATATTAATAAGTACCTATAGTAAATGTATTAATATTTATGTAAAATATATTATATTATTATGCATACTGTATAACATATTATTATATAACAAAACGCCGTAAATTTCATGATTTTTTCCATAGTTCTTTTTACATTTTGATTGTCTGTAAAATATGATAATTTTCTATAAAAGTTGTAAATCTTAACTTTTATTATCGTTGAAATTATTATTAAAATATAGGATTTGGAACTTGAGGCAATATATAAATAATTAAAATGCACTCTAAATGTGAACAAAGTAAAAAGAGGCATTTCATCATATGTAAAAGAAATTAACAGGTAATAAGTTTCCGATTATATAGGTATGTAAAAACGGTTCATACCTTCATAACTCGGTTTGCCGACAAATATACCAGTTTTAAAATATTTTAAAACCATTTCCATTTCGCCGACAGTCTATTTTGCCGACATCTTGGTTTGCCCACAAATTATAAAATAGTTTCAATTTTCTCGATTCGCCGACAGGTGACAATAATTTTTATCAAAAACGGATGTTATGACAGCGATAACACAGTATGTTGTCGATAAGTTCAATGATTTCCCAAATATAAAATCCATAGGGAGTACAGATTGGTGAATTTAGTTCGTTCCAGCCATGTGTACTGTTAAGTTCAAAATTTAATAGTTAGCCAGTTAAAAATTAAAATGGAATGGTTTAAAATAAAATCAGAAAAAAATCATGATTTATTCAGTAGTCAATAATTTTGAAGAAAGATTAGCAAATGCAAAGGATAGGTAAATATTATAAAATGGTTAATTTTTACACGTAGGATTGTTAATAAGTTATTTTGTACTTTATTTTAGATTGGAATCAAAAGAAATTTCATTTTTGGACTAGATATAATAAAATATCATAAATACATACAATAATTTTTGTTTATAATTTTTTATTTTAATTTATATTGACTTTTATTATATAACTAGTATAATAATATAATGTATTTTTTTTTTTCAAGAACTTTAAATTATGATGACTTTTATCATATACCTAGTAAAATAATATAATGTTTATTTTTTTTATATAATATTTATATTCGGTGGATTGGGAATCGGCAAATTGGGAACATGTAAAAAATAGTCGGCGAAATGGGGTGTCGGCGAATTGAGAGGTGGCGAACTGGGGTGTTGGCAAATTGGGTTTCGTCGACGTGGGAAGACACGGTAAAAACTCAGAGGTAATGAGAAAGCAGTTTCCGTGAAGTCATAGGTTCAAACCAGTGGCGTATTTAGGTTTTTGTCATGGGGGGGATATGCATTTTTATAATAATTACTAACTTGAGGGGGCTACGCCCGCGCCCCCCCAAGTTTCCAGGAATTATAAAAGCTTATTAATATTAAATATACTTTCTACGTTTGCCAAAATTATAATACACAACACATTACTTGAGATTAAATGTTTTATTAAACCAAAATCATGTTAGCCATGTTATTACAATACAAGATACAAATATGAACTTCAAATGCTCATAGAAATTTAATTTGGCTTTCCGGTAGAGATTTTTTTTTATATAAAATTAGGCATACTTATGAAGAGTCTTATATTAATTTTTCAAATCTTAGATTCAAAAACAAAATTTTTATGGATTTCTAACTCAAAATAATTTGCTAATTTTCGTGTTTTTTTCGTATTTTGTCAAGATTTGAACTTTAAATGGTTATAAAAAAAAACCGTGACTAAAGATTTTTAATATTTTTCAACCACTATTGTAATAATATATAAGAAGCATCGTATTAAATTTTCAAGCTTTTTTACCCAACAAATAAAGTTTTATTGACATTCAAAAAAAAAAAACCTAAAAAAGTTGGAAATTAAGTATATCCGTGAACAGCTCAAAAGAAGTCAAAATATTTTGAAAATTGTATCAAATATAGAAAGTGTTAATATAAACAACCAGTAAAAATTTCATGTATCTACGGACATTTTTTTTAGAATTACACCAAAAACCGAAATCGATTTTGACCAAAATTGGGTTTGCGTAAAAATTCCCGTTTTTCCTTAATATTTCATTTGTTTTGCACGGCGCTTTTGAAAACTACTGGGAAACTACTTTTGACCCCCAAAGTACCATATAGGTTCATTTTCCTATCAGAAAAGATACTGTTGGAAAAAATCTAAGCATTTTTACTATCCTAAAACGTGATGACAGACACAAAAAAATAAAAAAAACACACATCATTGTAAAATCAATACATTCATCATCGCTCCGCTCAAAATCTAAAAAAAGTATTTGAATACATATTCATATTATTACATTTATTTGAATTCTTAACAATTTTACAAGACTGAACTGCAGTCTGCAAGCATAAAACGTTATTTTCTATTGGGAATAATAAAAATCTAGCCCGTCTGACTAGCAGCGCTCGGCCGCGGCGGTTTTATTCTTGCAAATTTAATCAATTATCGATAAAATAAAAAAATAATAATCATAATATTTTAAATAATAATCGTAAAATTATAACGAGTAACGACTATAATTAATTGTGTGTATACAGTCTATGGGCCCCATGGGGGGGGATTGATCCCCTTGATCCCCCCTCCCGTAAATACGCCACTGGTTCAAACAGGAATAAAAGGTATGTCCAAAAAAACTACATATTATAACAATCAATTTGTTACCTATATGTTTCTACTAATTAATTATTTTGTGTTGGAAAAAAATGTACAACCGTATTTTGAAAATCTGCCTTCAAAATACGTAGATGTTTAGATTTAAAATATTCTTCAATTTTGAAAATTACCTTTCAATGACCATTGAAATTAACAGCATTTACCAACAGCAGTTTACTAGTTTTCAATTTATCGTCATCTCAAACTCTTCTTGATTTGTACCGTAACTACGTGAAAAATTAAAATTGTGAATTTAACACAAAATATCAAAAAATATAAAAAGGAATTTATTTAAAATATGTATAAAAATACATTTACCAACGTCCAACATGGAAAAACGAAAATAATATGTTTATCCATTTATAAAGAGATGGTACAAAACACATGTGTGTATAAGAATTGCCTTTCGATCGCATTTAAAAAAAGAGATAAAAACATTTTCCTTCAAATTCCAAACTCTACTAATATCTTAATAATAAAATATTATAATATAATAAACCTAGTCAAACATACCTATATTAAACAATAATGTTGTTATAAAAATTATTTTCTCACAAACTATAACCCATCTATAAAATAAAATACTGCGAGAATCCAATAAAGATGAATACCTACAATAGAAATTAAAATACCTTTACATACCTAAGATCACTATAAAGAAGAACTTGGGTTGTTTATTTACCATGTATAGAACACGAAAGTCGATCATATACACGCGCAATATATGGTATTTTATCTTCTCCGTAATTGGTATTCGATTTATCATTTTAGAAAGTACAAAGGCAAAAAAAAAAAATTGGATTAAGTGGATTAAAATAAAAACGTATAACCGAACAAAATACATGCAGCAAAAGAATCATGAGATTTATGCGGGGTGAGATGGGTGTGTCGGTGGGTGTGAGGGAGAGACACGATTTTACCAAGTTTCATCCATGGCGCAGGGACCAGTGGTGCGTATAAAAAGCTTCACATAGTGCCGCTAGTGTCCTATTCTGTACTTGGCCATCACTACAAACCGTCCCTGCTGAATGTAAGTACAATACACACGTATATGTTAATATTTTATAAACTATGTTTTTATTTTTTCTATGTTATATATTTTCCCTTTGTTAGTATAATTGTTATATATTTTTATGTTAATACTTAAGGCGGAAAAATAAGAGAAACTGTAATAGCATATTATTACATGCATAATATTTTATACATTTTTCTATACCAAGTAGGTACCTACTAAATGAAAATAGATTAAAATATATTTAATTTATGTATTTCAAAAATAATATAATGAATAAGTATCGGTGAGAAAACTTTATATTATAATATAATATTAATGCAATTGATGTTGGCATATTGGCACTTTGATGAATGAATTGTTTCTGTATTATGCTGGAGAATATTCAATATTGTATCTATAAAAAGTTTACATGTAAAAATATAATATTTTAAATTAGTATTTTAACAAATTTATTGTTATGATAATATATAATAGACATAGGTACGTAAGTTATTTAAATGTATAACGGTAAGAATAATCTAAATACAATCTTTAAACTAGTAATAACTTTTAATGTTAAAATACATTTTTTTAAATATTTCTAAAAATTAGGTAATTAAAAAAAAATATATTTAGTACAATTACTAAGGTACCTATTAGCCGTACCTATTAGTAATCAATTAAATTTTAATCTTTTGAAAGTTTAGAAATCGTTATTTATAATGTTTCTGAGGAGTGAACATTATAAATACGAAGTAAAAGGAGAAGTGGGATTATCTAGTATTTGGTTCTGAAATAGGAATTTTATGATTTTGCTCAGCGACAATAATGAAGAAAATGACTAGTAAGCAAATACAGAGTAGTTTAATCAGAGTACCTTGTTAAATGAAGTAAAGAAATTCGACTGAAAGTAAGCACAGAAAAAACAAGGTATTGTTGTACCTACGATATTATAACAGTATTATGATGAAATTTATTTAATATATTGTAAACCAATTTTATTTATATTAAAAGTTAGATGATTTTAGATAGATTGATATAAAATCTATATATTACTTACAAATCACAATGTAGGTACAACCTAAGACAAACAATTATTTTTTTTTTTACAAAACAAATTTAATATAATTTGTATCTTTAAATCATATTATTTTAATCTTATCGAGATATAAAAAAAAAGTAAATTAAAAACATTTAATTTTTGTAACTTAGTAATTAAGTATGGTAAAATTAAAATATGTTCGAATAGTTAAAAATTGTGGTGGATATTAGTTGGTAATTGTTTATTTGACAAAACTAGACTTTATAGAGAATATTTGAAAAAAATGTTATCTAAATTAAAAAGTAAAAAGTTTATTTTTTATAGTACCTATATTAATGTATTTTATAAAACACTATAAAAATATTAATTATACGTTATCATTAAAATACATATATTTCTATATATCCTAATATATACAGATTATATATTTATAATATATATTAAAGTCCTATTTAATTAATAACTTAATAACATTTAAATTACTCAACCATTTTAATTCGATTGTCAATTTATGTGAATTTTTCTGGTCGAGATTAATCAGTAAACAAGGGAAATAACTTAGTTTGTTAGTAGTTTTTATTAAATGTTAAAAATAATAATAAACAATAACAATGATAATAATAAAAATAAATGTCAGTTCTTTCATAATATAGCCATAGTAGATTGTGTTAATAATTTAGGTACAATGTGGTAGATTTGAATTTCCATTTTATCAATAAATAAAGATTAACATCGATAGCACAGGGATTGGTTAGGGATTGTTGAAGTGTTATACTGTAAAACAGATTACAAATATGGACATGTACGTAGGCTTGTTATAATAGAGCTTATAAATAGGCCTTTAAAGCCATTTTAATCGCTATAATTTTATTAGTATATTAACAACTATATTCAATAAATTATAAAAATAAAATAATATTTCATTGTAATTAAATACCACAATAAAGCGTAAATGTTGTATAGTTTTTACTAATATATAATTATATAGTCCCACAACAATGTAGAATATTATTAAAAAAAAATTTTTACAATGAAGTAGAAAAAAATCAATGAAATTATGAATTAATTTTTAGTATTTATAATTATACTATAGAATCGCTATAGTAAATTATAATCATCGTTTTAAATGAAAGTAGATTTATTTATCTTTAAATTATGAATATTCACCGTAAAATGTTGGTGTTTTCATTATTATATATTATATAAAGTTTAAATTGCTTAAAATACGTGTTACGCATAACGCATATAACTAGTATCATGTAAGTAATATCATTAAAATAAAACGTATATGATATTGTTAGTATTTATTATTTTTTTACAATGAGACAATAATATTTATTGGTATGAAAAAATTTAATACTGTAAAATTATTTATTAATAACTAGTACCTATTGTTTCTAGAACACAGGTTCGTGTATTAAAGAACATAAAGAAAGATTAAATTTTACCCTTTACTTGTTGTAGGATAATCTAAAAGAAAATATAACCGGAAACTTGCTCACCTTATTAATAGCATGATAGCTTGCGATTTGAATCATTTATTATCAAATACCGAGCTCTAAAGATATGTTATTAGCGAGAATAGAAATTATTTACAAGGGTCTATGCATCTTTTGAGTGGGGCCAAAATTATGCTATAGCTAGTAAGCTAGCTGTATTCATATTAAATACTTATTTTCGTACTGCACCTTATTCATATTTCGTAAGAATCATGTTAATTTACTCGAACTCTCTCTGAGAGAATAAATAATCGTATTCAAATATATATTTTGATTATCGAATTTAGACAATATTATAGTATAGTTAACACTTGACAAATGCAGTATTAAAGGTGTATCATAATTTATTTTATGAAGTCAATTAAGAACAATTTCCATGGGACTGATAAAGTTATTTTAGATTAATTACATAATAATTATCTTCAATAGTTACATAAACTAAGAAAAATATTAATCTGATTAAATATTATTTATAAACATCGAATTACAAATATTAAATAAGTAACAAATAAACTTAACGTTTATGTCAAAAATACAACCAGTATCGAAATCAATTTCACATCTCCGAAAAAATCTGTCAAGCACTTGGACCAAACCCACAGGATGTAAAAAACTTAATTTTATTCTTAAAAAAAAAAACAGAATTGTAAAATTTAATTTAATGTAGGAAATTTAAATACTTAAAATACTAAAAATGTAACCTAAAAAAAAAATTTCTTTTACTAATGGCCTAGTTTTCGATGTATTTTGATCAATAATAAAAAAAAAAAACTTAACGTTTCAAACACATAGTAAATTAAACTCATAATATGCTCACAAAAATAACAAATCAAACTTAAAAAAATCTAATAATGCGCTATACGAGTGATATTAAAGTAGACGACTTAATCATAGAAATTCACGTGTTTCATTAGATAAAAAAAACTTAGTTCTTAACAATCAATTTCAATGCTCGTGCGTCATTAAGTTATAGAAGCATAGGTATACCCAAGTAACTAAATTAATAATTAATAATTAAACATATTATTAATGTAGATGGTAGTTAATTAGCGTAAATATTATACAAGAGGTAAAATTTGTTGCTGGATATTTAATACCCGATAAGAGATTGAAAAATAAAATTATTATACAAGTAATGAATTTATGGTAAATTTACGGAAAAATTACAGTTATACGCACCTAAAACTGATACGAATTTTAGAATTTCATTAGAATCAGGTACATATTTTTCAAAGTTCGTTTAAGATTTATACCAATATTTAAACTTTAAATATATAAAAATAATTCCGTGTAGTTTTATACCTAAAAATATACAGAAAATATATATTTACAATATCATTTACCTTTTAAAATTATCAGTATTACGTAGTAGGTACCTACCTTGTTAACCCATAAATTACCTATAGTATATACAGCCATATAGGTTATAAATTATAATTCTACTTACTACTACCTATTAGATAACTAAAATAAATACTAATAATAATACAACACATAATTAATTTTAAAAATCTTCAAATTCTATAAAATAAAATGTTTAAATTAAAATTTGAGTATTTTGTATTATGTAAATAAGACAACTTGGAATGTATAAAGTTATTTGAATGTAATAAAAATATCAATTTATGAGAAAAAAAATTTTTTTACCAGCTAAATTATTTTATCATTATACTTTATACTTTAAATGTCATAAAACAAGAAACCCACCGACTAAAATGTCTCATAAAAGTATTTCTTTTAGTTTGAAGAACTTCAAGCTTACAAAAAACTACTTACTATACTACCCTTGAAACTCGTTGTAACCAATTTCTACTGTATCGAATAAAAAATGCATGGTTTTATATTTCAATTACCTACCTTTGAATAAAAAGTTTATTGTGCATTGGAATTCAATTATACGCATTACTTATGTATGGAATTTGTTTTATTTTATTTAGAAACTATAACTCACCTTCAAACTAAATATGAATCTGATACTGAGTAATACCTATAATTAAAAGAAACTAAAAAAAACTTTAATCATATTCAAATTTACTACAGGCGTAGTATGCTTGTAATAGTACAAAATGAATATATTATATATATATATATATATATATATATTTAAGAATAGTTTTTAATTTTTGATTTTAATATCGATAGGTTGTGAATTCTCAAGCCTTAACTATTAAAATTAGTAATTATATGGATTTCTAACGAATAAAATTGTATTAAGATTTGTAAAAAAAAACTAAAAATTAAAAAAAATTTCAAATGTCTATGAATAGGTAACTTAAAAAGATTTTTAATATTTTGAAAATTTTATTATGTATAGAAAATTCCAATTTACACATTTAGTGAAAATTCCATGTATCTACGGTAATTTGTTTAATAGTTAAACCAATATCGTGAAAAATTTCCCGTTTTTCCTTAGGTTTTTTTTTGGTTTTCTCTATATTTTTAAACACTAATGGAAATTTAAAAATTTTACCTCCCCAATGCAACAATTAGATTCACTAAGCGATTCCGTCACAGCGAGGTTTTATTGTTTTATAACAGGTTTCTCGTAAGTTGTTAATGGTACTGAAAATTAAAAAAATTGAGCCTAAATTTACAGTTAATTTTTATGAAAGTCTGATATTTAAATGTTTATGAAATTCGGTATTCGCACATTAAATAACAATTTGTATCAAATAATTTTAGTCTTATCATTTTGTAATTTAAGAAAATATGTTAAACACTATTTTGTTTTTTCTATTAAATATTAAGTATTAAGTAATCCTTTATTTATGTGCAACTTTACGTTTATTGAGTTTGATAAAAATAATCTTCATATCATTTAGTATACGGTTTTTGTATTGTGATTTAACTTAGCAACACTTAAAGTACCTTGATAATTTTTTTTGTTTTTGGATATTATTTGTTTTTTAAAGGTCAATCATATTATTAAAACCAAATTTAACTTTGAAAAATATCTTGCAAAACATTAAGTGGTACGTATTTTACTCAATATTTATTTTTATTTTTGTTCGAACGAATTTTCGTTTATAGACTAACATTTTTATAGTTCAGCATAATCAAAAATACAAACCAAAATAATGTTGACTTTAATTAATCTAGTAACAGCTGATATAATAACAGGTTATTTTTCTAAAATACACTATAGATATATATTATCTACCATCATAATTTAGATCTTGATTAAAATTTTCGAAGTAAATATCGTCTTATATTTTTAAATCATGTTATTTTTGAACATACAATAACTTATTCTTTCTTAATTTTTGTATTCAGTAATAATTCTCGCCCAAATAAATATTTGAAATAAAAAAATACAATTGAATTTACTATAGAGTGTGGGTAATTTAGTTTTCTATAATAACATATAGAGTAAAAAAATCTTTTTTTTGTGTGTTGTACATTAATTAAAACTTTAGTGGTTGGAAACACGGATTGATAATATCCAATTAAAGTGATATTTCTTACAACTTATTCAATTAATATAAGAACTTATTTACATATAAGAAATAAAAAACATTAGTTTAAAATAGTAATGTCTAAATATTTATACCAATTAGTATATAGGAATTTACAGTACACGTTTTAAATTATTTTATCTTGTATCATTGATTACCTATTAAAAACAAAAAACTTGGCTTAATATAAATGAAATATTTTTTAAAGTTATATTAAATATTTTTAAGTCTGAGAGAAGTGACCGTTTTTAATAAAATAAGAATAAATATTATAATGCATAAAACAAAATATTAGCACATTCATTATTTTGCTATTCTTTTTGTACATTCGCTTTATCTTAGAAGTATGAAGTTATAATATATGATAATTGATGATATCAAATACCAGGTATTTGATAAATTTTATAACTAGGATAAAACGGATTTCGGCATAGAGTGGTGAATTAACCAGTCCTGTAAAGAATACTTTTAAAAAGTATTTGGAATACTTTTCAAATACTTTTGGTTTTTAAAGTAGGTTTCTAATGATTTATCGTAATATAGACACATTGTAAGTTTATAATAATTTTTATTTTATTTATTATTTATTGAATAAATGTTTGTTACATTTTAAGAACATCATGTTTTCAAAATGTTCATCGGTCATGCTGCTTCTCTTTTTGGTCATGGTTGCTCCACCACACTAAATTCCCGCTCCAACGAAGCACTGCTTGGCAGCGGAGTATTGAATTTAATGAAAAAAAAAAAAAAAAAAAAAATGTTCGAAATAAAAAACCAAAGTATTCAATGTAAACAAGTACTTAATACAATAATACTTAAAAAAGTATTTAAAATATCATTCAAAATACTTCATGCTGAAAGTATTTAAAAAGTTATTCAATACTTAAAAAAGTATTTGAATACTTTTACTCAAATACATTACAGGACTGGAATTAACACATATGATTTTTAAAGTTTGAAGTTTTAAAGTAAAATAACTCGAGGTTCAGCTACTGTTTTGCTTTTATGTACAAAAAAAAGTGAGCAAGTCGTGGATGTCACTCTGCTGTACATGCAGTAGGTTACAAGTGGGTTACTGTAATAGATGGAATTAAATTTGAATCCAATGATATTATTTCATTGTATACGAAAAACGATTCTAAGCGCAAACGTTTTATCTGTCTAGGATATATTATAGATTATTAAAAATTTTCAAACCTTAGATTTAAAAAGAAGAAATTTGTATGAATTTCTAACTCAGGATTTTTTACGAATTTTCGTGATTTTTACGTATGTTGTCAAAATTCAAACTTTGAATGCTTATAAAAAAAATTGTGACTATGCATTTCTTTTATTTTTCAACTGCTATTGTAAAAATATGTTATTACCCAACAAATACATTTTTATCGATATTAATTTAAAAAAAACTAATAATGATCGAAAATTGCATATGCCTATAAATAGTTTAACTTAAGTCGATTTTTTTTAAAATTGCATGATGGATAGAATATACTTGTATAAAAATTTGGTGAAAATTTCATATATCTATGCTATGGTAATTTGTTTTAAAGTTACGTCAAAAACCAAAATCTATTTTGTCGAAAACTGATTGTGCGTAAAATTTCCCGTTTTCCCCTTAATTTGTAGTTTGTTTATCCCGATTATTTAGAAAAATATTAAGAATTTTTTACTTTTGACCCCCCAAAGTACCAACTAGATTCACCTTCTGATCGAACGAGGTACTGAAGTCAAAAATCGAAGCATTTTTACTGTCCCAAAACGTGATGACAGACACAAAAAAAAAAAATTTTTTTAATACACACATCATGTATGTCATCATGTAAAATCAATACATTTCTCATCGCTCCACTCAGAATCTAAAAATGTTCTAATGAACGAACTAGGGAAGTTCGGGGGTAATAAAAATTAGCAAACAGAAATATTATTATTTCATTAACCATTTTTAAATTAACATAATATTATGCACTATTGATAATATAAAATAGGTTTATTATTAGAATTTTGTATAGCTATTTTTTTTTTTAATCAATGCAAAATAAATCTGAGCGAGTCCACAGAAAATCAGCCTTTGTCATAGAGTTGTATTCTAAAATCAATCAATATATATATAATACAATAATACATATCCCCTTCCAATTCACATAAGAAGAAATACCTAATATTTTTTAATTCTAGAACTTATAAATTATTTAATACTTCAAAAAATAATTTTTACTAATATGACTCGAATAATTATTATCTGTATTTTGATTTTGGTTATTGTGTGTGATTTGTAAACAAAGCATTGCAAATCTGAAATTAATACATTCATCGCTCAGCTCGGAATCCAAAATTAAATATACCGGTTATAGGTACCTATTTTATATTTTATAATATCAATATAAATTTTGAATTTAATAATTAAATTATAGACACTTGACTTTTAGATTCTGAGCTGAGCGATAAATCTATGATCTTGCAATGTTGTATTATATTAACAATGTACCAATGTTTTTTTTTGCGTAAGTGTACGTAAATAGTATAATACTCTGATTTTTAACTTCAATATATTTTCTGGTAAAAAAGTGAATATAGTAGTAGATTTTTGGAGGTAAAAATAAAAAAATTCTTAGAATTTTTCATACTCTTATCTACAAAATATTTTGACTTTCTTTGAGCTAATTTTGGCTACACAACTTTGAACTTACCTAACTTTACTCTTTTACACAACAGTTGTTTTCAATAGTTGTCGATAAAAGAATTTTCATTCTGTTAAAAAACTGAAAAATTTAATTCTTAAATGAGTTATTAGAGGAATATAAAAATTAAGGGTAAATCCACAATAATTCTTTACAAATACATATATACTGCAGATTTACCCATTTCGATATCTCACGAAATAATGGAGATATCAAAATTCTGGTTTTGTAACACGATTCACAGGGATATTATTTTATTTTTTAATTTATATTAGGTTTATGTTTTTGCGAAAAATTAAAAAATATATTTTTTTTATTTAATAATTTCCAAAATCAAGTAAAGATAGCCATTTTGTAGAGTTTAGTTTTCTGAAAATGTTGACGTTTCAAAATTTTATTTTCATTAATTTCTTGATATTTAATATTTTTTCTAATTTTGAAGCAATAAATATGATTTTAACTATTAGGCCGTATGGGAATGCGCATGGTCACATGTTTGATAACATTACGGTGTTAAATAATTCGCAATTTTTCTCAAAACTAAAAAAAAATATTAAAAATCAGAAATTAATGAAAATAAAATTTTGAAACGTCAATATTTTCAGAAAAATGAACTCTACAAAATGGTTACCTTTAATTTTTTTGGAAATAATTAAATAAAAAAATATATTTTTTAGCTTTTCTACCAAAACATTAAAATAAATTAAAATATGAAATAATTGTAGTTCTTATCCTTGTGAATCTTTTTACAAAATCAGAATTTCGATATCACCATTATTTTGGGAGATATCGCAATGGGTAAATCCCTAACGGAGGTAACCTAACCTCATTTTTTATTTTTAAGGGTTTGAGATTAGAATTTTGATTATATTTGTTATGCTTTCCAAAGTTGTTAAAATTATTTTAGTAGAATAGAATATGATTTTAATAACTAACCCTTGAATGTTGAATACTCGATGTCAAGATTGCTCATAAGTTTTTATACCAGAATAATTTAAAAAACAAATTTATAGTGTAAAGCTACATTACTTTCAATAAGCGTTTGAAGTTCATATTTTGATAAAATTGTAAAATTAAACGTAAAATAACGATATCTTTTCTGAATCTCAAGTCAGAATCGTTTTTCGTCTTTATTAATGATCTATCATTGAATTCAAATTTAACACATCTATTGCAGTAACCCATTAATAATGACGAAGCGTCAAGTGTGTTACATGACTCAAAACCTACTGCACAGCAGACTTCTATGGACTTTTATTTTTTATGAAAATATATCGTATAATTTACACATATGTTGAAACATTTTCTATTAAGCTGACGTGATATTTAGATTTTCATTCAATTGTTGAGATGAAATTACATTTTGACCTCTAAACCGTTACACATTGTTGTCATTTGAGAGTTTGTTCTGGTATAAACATGACATCCTTGTAATTATGATGACACCTTACTCCTAATTATACGGCAGGCCTTTTGTAAACAGTATCTTTTGGTAGAAAATAGGTCACAGCCCAACTAATTTAAGAAATCGAACAACGTAGGTATTTATGGTTCACTGTAACAGTTACATGATATCATTTGATAATGCATTCATATCTTTAATGAGATATTGAGATTGGTAATTATAATTTACAATAAATCTATATTTTGAAACCAACATTTTTTTTCAAGCTCTACAAACTGTTCGTTAATATGGCATATAATATGTTTTTAGTTTATCATGTGATCAATTACCCACAATACAGTTTTTTCAGGTGTAGCAAATAATAATTTTATCCATCCATTTCCTAGAGGCCTAAAATCTATTTTTAACCTTTTTTTAATAAATTGTGTTGCATTGATACCTACTTAAAATGAATGATTATCAAATGAATAAATGTTGATTGTATAAAATAAATTCAATCATATCTAATATAAGCATATGTCTGTAAAACACACCCATATATATATATATATATATATATGTTAGCGTTAATGTATGAAATTCCGTAATTCTATAGAATAACTAGTTATTTTATAGAATTACGGGTACTTTCAGTTAATGTATTGAATGAATCCATAAATATATACTTCAACTAGTTATTGTACATACCAACTAGATATTTTATAAACTAACAATAAGGGTTTAGTTAATGTATTTAAAACTATTATTGAATAAAAGTTATAATTAAATTACAAATTACAAAAAAAATCAAATGTTATAGTATTAAGTCAAACAAACCTTGCAATATTATATAAAATATTAATATTAATTTATTTCACATCAATTTATTAGAATAATTATTAAAATCTTAATCAATTTACAAATTAAAAAATCAAATGTTAGTATAAGTCAAACACACCTTACATTATTATATAAAATATTAATATTGATTTTTTTTTCACGTCAATGTATTTGTATATATATTTTTTTTTTAATTTATAATTTATTTATTAGTACAGGAACTTTTTGGGTGGCATTTAGAATTACAAAAAAAATTATTTTTTAAACATATGCACCGTTTTGTGGTACACTTTTGTTGGCATGTACATTTAAACAGCCCTTGTCCATTACCAATTGATTGGGATTCGGATGCTTTTCGAAGGCAAATATCTACATCTGGAACGTCATTAAGCGTAATAAACTTTTCTGTGCATAAATTAAATTGCGGTACACTGTCACATGAATAAGTCTAGTCTATGCCAAATGGTGTGGTTCAATACTATCTTATTTTATTATTTTTATTAATAAAACAACAACGGTAACAGATTTTGTATGTTATCTAATCCAGTCCCGGTCATCTACCTAATGATATAAATTTCATACTAGTAAAACAGTGTAATTTATATATTAACGAACATATTTAGGAATTTTATAGAATAACTAGTTATTTAATAAAATAACGTATTACATACATTACCACTAACATATATATATATATGTATGTGTGTTTTACAGACATATGCTTATATTAGATATGATTGAATTTATAGTAGGTTAAATTAATAAGTTCCTAGTTTCTACCTGGCTACTATTAGTTATTAATAATAGTTACTTTAATATTGTGAGTGAAATGTTTATTTATTTTTATACAATGTATATTTTTTTATAAAATAATGTCCCATGAGAAAACTTACTTGATCTTCAAAAAAAATAAGTTATCGGCTTAATTTGCTATAAAAGTACGGAAAAATTATACCTTGATTTAAGTATAAAATATAAATATTCAATATACATAAAAGTTGAATCTGCTGACTTAAAAATAGTTATATTTATTCCTTTTACAAATTGATATAGCTGTGATACTATATAAGACGAAAATTACACTCATAAAATGTATTAGTTAAATAATTATTGATTACCTACATACTAAAATACAGATTTGAGATTTCGATTTTTCAAAGTAGAGGTACTGTACCAACCTATGTTTTGTAGACACGTTTCGCATTGTGTGTAAAATATTGACTTTGAAACCTATATAAAGTGGGATGTATACTTGTAAATTTAAACCAATTATTTAAACGAAAAGATGATTATAATCCTAATTTATGCTGTTCACGAATTATTTTTCAGCTATATAATCAAAGTAGATAGTATAAATACGTATATGTATCATTGTATATCCTTTTGAACAAAGTCAAAATCTGAATTATTTCATGTAATAAATAATAATGCCATATGCATATAATGATTTATTATAAATATTATAATATGCAAAATACTTTGTATCATAGATACTTAGCATTCGAACTCGCACTACGGTGTTTGAAGTTATTGTCCAGCTATAGACTCATCAGTCATCACATATTTATCGAAATTATCATTCGTAGGCCATAGCAGCGGCAAACTTAGGATTTTTCAATGGTGCGGGAAGGACAAAACAAAGTAAATTAGAATTTTATATCCGTTACCTTATACTAGGTTTTTTTATATCCTGTAACTTAAATAATCTTAACAAATAGTTGATAATACGCAAAATGTTTCTGCAAAACCGTTTTCAGAAATATCATGTTTTCTTTTATGACTATTATTATAACATGAGTATAACATGGCGCCAATTATGGACAGAAGCCCTCTTAACCTCCCTGGATGCACCACTGGTCGTAGCGTATACTGTATCGTCCTTAGAGTGGGTTGCCCCTAATAACTTCAGCCGTGAATTTTTAATATGTGGTCCGTAATTTTGTGATTTTTACGATTAACGATTTTCTTAACTCGGCATAAAGAACCAAATTTATATGATAAGTAATTATAATTTAAAAAATATAAAATTAATTTAAAAAAAGTAAAAATAAAAACTGTGCAACCTTTAGGCATTAGTTAGAAATATTATTAATAATTATGTTAAGAAGGCTCAGTATTTGTTTTCTCTATCAGACTCACGTACAATATAAATACAACGCTTTCATCTAAAATCGTTTTTATGATTTTTGAATTATCTTAGAGTAAATTCGCCTATCGCAAAAATGTGTGTAGAGGATAGTGTTTTTGAGGGTTTGACATGTGGGTCTTATATTTCATTATTATTTGACTTTGTATTCGATTTAAAATGAAAAAATAAAAATTCAAATTATGTTTAAATGGTTTTGAGACTATATTACTAAAAGACATTTAAAAAAAAAACCCTATATTACCTATATAATCTATGATTTCAATCAAATTATTAGTATAAATTAGATATCCTGTTCAGAAATAGATCGTAAAATACTCTAAACAGTAATCGGGGTTTCATTCACCATAATAAATTACACCATAAATACCTAATTTTACGCTAGTGACATTAATCCAATGTGATTTTTATTTTTACGAATTACAAACTACGATAAGTAATGGACATTGATGTAAAATATAGACAAGTTATTTCTGACTGTAAATTCTTGTACACATAATATTTTACTTGTTGAGTTAAAATTTACAGATTGTAATTAATTTGTAATAATAGCAATTAAAATAAACATAAAATGTTGCAAAATTCGAGACCTCGAAATGTTCGAAGCTCCTAGACACAGTGACTATCTGGTTCGATTCCCGTTTCCGCCAATATACCGGCTATAAGTATAATTTATCCGGGGCATCCGAGTTGGGTCCCGAGTACTAGGGGCTAATCGCAGGTATTATACAAGTTGGGTGGCAGATTTTTAAAGTTACTATACTAATTGGGTCCCGGATTTTATAGGTACTATACTATTTGGGTCCCGAATGCCCATGTGCTTATATGACCCTGGGTAAATGCATCAACTTTATTAATGTAGTTTATTGTAATCATTTAATTGTAATTGATATGGGCGATATGGCTGAAATTAATTAATTAATTTCAAAATCCTTAATACATTCATGAATCTAAGTCTTTAATCAGACAAATTAAACCACAATTAGAATTTAATGTAAATAAGAAACAATTAATTATTTAACTTTTATTATTTCTAATATTTCCACGGTTTAATATATATCTTAAACCGTGAATATTTCTATAGTAGGTAGTTAATAAATAAGTTGTTTTACAAAATCCATATAGAAACTATACATACTTGTCACAGTGAATTTAATAAGTGTTGCCACTTTGACAGATATCTAGTACCTACTCATACAAAAATAGGTATACTACAATCGTAAAATAACCATGATTTTCCATAAAAAATATTGATCTTTTAAAAACTGTAGCAATTATTGGTAAATTCACACCAATATAATTTTCATTTGATAATCTTCTGATTATCTACCTATCAAGATAATTTCCAGCAGTATGATTTCGTTATCATTAACACATTAGTATTTATCAATACTTGATGAATCAAGAGTAACTTATTACCTAACAAATAAAAATATACCATTCATAGGCATTATACTTATACATAACTATAATTGCCATCAGAATACTATAACTTACTGTATTTTACAAAATATATAATATTTATCATAACTTCAATTTTATAATATGACACTTAGGTACATTGAGAAATATACCTAATATAAAGCTAATGGCCCATGTCGCCGAAGCTATAAAGATCAATAAAAAAAAATATACCTAACTTATCTATAGTACGTTTTAGTTTTTAAAAACAAATAATTAAATTTATTACAAACTTTTAAATTTATTTAATGAAAACTAATTAAACTTTAAACATCAAAGTGATAACTTATAAACAAAAATGTCTATAATATATGTATTATGTGTAGAAATAGAAGTAATATATTACGTACTAATTTAAGTTTTTAAAGATATTAAACCATGTTTAATATCAACATCATACTATTATAGTACATTTTATAAAACTAATTACTAACACTCTATGTCTATATTATAAGGTTTTTACTTATTTTCGTATAAGTAGGTAATTTAGTTATTTTTAAATATATACCTACCATACTATAACTGCTTGTCGGAATATTGGTACGGTATTTGGAATTTATAACAAAATAAATAAATAACGCGGAATACTGGTACTCTTCAAAATTTAATTGTTTATATAGTTTTAATAAATTAACATCGTCAATAAGTTAAATCTAAAAAAATACGTTTAAAAAAAAAAATAAAGTTAGCAATTGAAATGAACAAAAAACACAAATAAGTATATTATACAAAGTAGCTATATATACAAAGTATGTAGGTAAAATAAATAAACAATATACAATATAATATCTAATTTACAAACAGTAATAAATATTTCAAACACTTCGCTATATTATTTAAAAATTGTCCTATTTTAATTTCTTTATTTTCGTTTCCACATTTGTTCTGTATCTTTATCTTGTAAAGCATTTTCAATCCACATTGTCGCTTCATCTTGTTAGAATAATAATCGTTCATATTTTATTATTTTTTTCATGTACTATTGGGGATCGTACCAGTAACCTAATCCACATTTATTTTATAAAAACCATACAAGTTTTCCGTTTACCACTATAACTTAGGTAAGAATCTACCCATGATATCATACTAAATGTAAAATGTTCAAATGATTACTTAGAATACTTTTGTAATAATTTATCCTAGATTATTATAATTACACTAATTTAGAGAATTATCATTCAATTTTAAAATCACTTATTATAAATGTATTGATATACTTACCTATCCATTAATAACTTTGTTCTAATTTCCTTTTTTTAAATAATAATTCCGGGAATTATCACTTTGTTTTCGTAAACTTTCTGTACCTATGTATTTTTTCAGGTATTTTACCACACACTAAAAACGTAAAAATATTTTTAAAAAATGATATGAGCATCATAATTAAATAGATAACTCCTTCACTCAGCTCTGGATTAAATATACTTTTTGCGATACACAATCATACACAGCACACATATATTATATAAGATTATCGATAATGTTCTTTTATAATTTTCACTAACATTGAAATTTCTCGGATTAACAACATTGTTTTGTTTTCTTTGTAAATATATTTTTAAGTGTTTTTGTCTTGGAATATATTTTTTACTAACATCTAGCAAGGTACTCTAAAAGAGTGTATAGCTTGTTGCATCTTGCATGTGAGACTGTACACAGTGAATTTTACATTCAAGGGGTTCGAATTTTTTACGTGTTACATTGTTGTCCAACTATTTATGTATAGATTAAATAATTTGTTCTAAAATGTTCATAATATAACTACGTTAAATATTGTATTTAAAAAAAAAAAAACTAATTTTGTTTAATGTTTATTTGAAATATTTCATGATTTTAAAATGTACTCTTCTATATAGATACTTTATAAATCTGTTGATATTATTTGCACCTGTTATACTTTAATATTATCTAAAAATAATTTAGCTATTTGTGAAATTTTTTTCTAGAAACAATTTTGTGACGTTGATAAAATGACGATGAGCGTAACGATAATGGTGCTATGCATTGTTGGTTCGACATTTTTGCTAATAATGCCAGATAACACGACAGCATCAGATAAGTTCTTTCAAACCGGTGGTCGTTTTGGTAAAAGACACGATGAGCATATACCAGGTACAAACAGTTTAAAACTCATATATTAATGTGATGATATAACGTAGTGATTGGTAGGTAGTATATAAGTATAAAATAGGTAGATATGAAGTAGGTAAGTAGGTTCATATAATCATATAGTTACCTATACCTTTATGATGAATGTTAATGTGTAAACATAATTCATGAGTTCACTCTTCGCTTTGATGAATTTAATAGTTGTGTTTTGTGTTCAATCAATAATGATTCAAATTAGGGAATTGGTTAAATAATTTTAATTTCACATTAAGTTCTATGCTGTAATATTGCGCTTATTAAATCTGTTAAAATGTACTAGATTTGAAGACAACTTCATCTAAATATATTTTCTTGTTAGGCAATAGGAATATCTACTCTTTTATAATCAATTTGATCCAATATATACATAGATATCTGTTGAGACTATGTATGATTAAAAAAGTAGCTCAAGAGGATAATGAGAACCATTCGCTGACAGCAGGAGTAAATAACTGTTGCATAAGAATTAAGAGAATTGGGATACGTACAATATTTTTTAATTTTATTGTGTTATGCATAATACAGGACCTATAAGAATATTGGCTATACTACATCTGATCTGATCTTTACTCTTTAGTTTTAAATATGATCTGATTTCGGGAACTGAGATTGCTGTCAAGGATGTTGAAAGTGGGCTGGTGTGAATACAGTTTACACTTTTACTACTCGTAGGTATATTGAGTTTTGGCCTCGGGTATTTTGAAGTTTAATGACAGAGGAGGAAAGATGTTCGTGGGAGAATTCACGGAATTTTTCCTTGTCTTCTGTATAATTTTAGAACTGTCCGATCGGTGAGATGCAGGGCGGAGTTTCCACATAGTTACCTAAATAATATCTTAGTAGCTTTCCGGAAGTAGCCATTTGTTGAACTACTAGAACTTAAATTAAATATATAGTTGTAATAAGATTTGTTTTAAAGTTTTGAAGTTTTGTTTTTTAAATTTAATGGTAAGGTAGTTCGTAATACGTTTGTCATTGCGGCCGGGTTCTATTTTTAGAATACTCTAAATAATAAGAAAAAAAAATCCAAAAGTGTCTTAAAAAATAAATATACTTTTATAGTTTAAAAAGTAATGTAATGAAAACTTACTGTATAATGATGATACTTTTTTTAGAAGATTTAATACTTAATAACATTAGATATAGGTATTGTTATCGCCTGGTTAATTTTTTGTATAAAAACGGTGATTAGCGTGTATTGCATATTATTAATAAAGGTATAAAAATATTACTATAAGAGGCTATACTACTATTCAACACTATATTTGAGCACTGTGTACCTTTACTATTGTACTAGTTATTAATATGAAAATAATTTTGGTACAATTTATTATTTACGTTCACGAGGAAAAATGTTTTACAATCTTGAAAAATATAAAAAAAAACCATCAAAATAATCAATAACGCCTAAATGTATTATTTATTTACATTTTAAAACATAAACAACAAAATACATTGCAGCTATTGTTGATTGACAAAATTGAAATATTTTCTTGAAATATCAAGAACAGCATAAGACTAGGCATACGTGATACGTGCACATACAATCTTAGAAATATATTAAAACCGTTTTCTTTTTACATATTCGGTGTATTTATTATTATCATGACTATTGTTTATATCGTGGAATTATTTTTAAATTTGTATTAAATAAAATTACATTAGGTACATTTCCATTAAGAAATATTGATCAATGGTTAACAACTCATAATCCTTACCCATAATATGTTCACATTTTTTCATTTCAATAAATAATTATTACCTATATTTGTTAAATATAAAAATAAATAATATCCAAATTAAAATGAATTTGTAATATTTTAAGATATTCGTTATGCTGACATGGTAAAAACACGATCAGTGGACAATGTACCACCTAGGATAGAAAGAGGTTTTTACATATCAAGGTACGGTAAAAGAAGTACTAACACAATTACAGGTAAAATATTTGTATACATTTTTATGCATTTCTTAATTTATTCAATTAATAAATAACTATATATTATATTATCTATAAAATAATTTATTGATGTGTAATATTAACATAATATTAAGTAAAAATATTTCATTTCAAATCATATCAATATTTTTTTCATTCAAATCAATATATAATTTTATAAACGAAAATAAAACAAATTTTTAATTAAAAAAAATTGAAAGCTCAACTTTACATGACATAAAATTGTGAAGTAAAATTTGATACTATAACTTCAAAAAAATGAATTATCATCATATTACTTCTTTAGTTTCTTTTAATTAGTTTAATTTTTAAAAAAAATTTAAAATTAAATCATTAGGAAAATATTATATTAATTTTTTTAAAGCATGTTATTAATTATTATTTTTTTATTTATATTTAAATTTTTTTTTAGAGGATTTGAAATCTTCTATTTTTTTCGATTTTTATTGATAATATTGTTGAATATTTGAAAATTGCCTATAACATGTTTTTATGTGAATCAAAAAGTTAAAATGCATATTAAAATTTTTTTTTATAACTGTCTGTTCAAACATTTTGATCGAATTCATTTAAATCAAAAACATTATTTTGTAGTTAACATTTCTTATCTTATTAGTTTTTTGCATATTTGGTACAAGCTTTAAAATTATATTGTCCATCTTAAATTAAAAATTAAAATGTTTTTAGTAATTTTTAATATTTTATAAAAATATTATTTTAAATTGAACACTATTCATTTTATTCGAAAAAAATATTCAAGTTTTATTACTAGAGAAATTAATATCCTATAGAAATATAGTATATCTTTTAAATATATTGAAATACATTCGAAAAAAGTTTAAAATTTTTAAAGCTAAAATTTAGTTTATATAATTTTTTACAGATCCTTACTATTTTACACTTTGTTTGCCGTCCTATGGTATATATTGTGATTTTACAGGATTACCTAATTTACTTCGTTGTAGAAGGTAAATATAATTAATTTATATTGGTAAAATATGTTTCGTAAATATAGATAAGAAAAAAAATTTTTTTTACAGAATCCAACCTGCAGCATGCTCGAGTATAAATTATGTCAACGATAGAACTCAGATGAAGCCCGACAACAACATAATCATTTAAAACTGTTAGTGATTTTTATCAATAGCTTAGTTTAAATATACATTTAATAATTGATTTCAATATTATTATGACTAGAACTTTAAGCAATTTTATTGTAATAAAATTATTTTGTGAATTAATAACATTTCATTTTACTAGAATATTTTATGTTGTATTCATTTTTTTAGCGAGTCCTATTGATTTTATAATTGAAAACATCGTAAATACATAAATAAGTATCATAATAGTATACTACACTAATATAACAAAAAAAAGTATTTCCTATAATATGATTGCAAATATTGATAATTTTAAATTATAATGTATTCAAACATTAATTAGTAGACATTGACGATTTCCAATATAATTTAGGAATGTGGAGTATATGGAGTGGAACATTGTTTTTTTTCTTTCAAATTTCATAAAAAGCAATTGTTGAAGTATAGGAATTCAAAAGTAGCATTTTATTTTGTAAATATATTTAAATACAATTAAAATATAATTTTTTTTAACTCTAATAAAATCAATAACAAACATTGTCGTAGGTAGGATCAGAATACGCTAGCAACTTATCTTAAATAATATACATGTAATCTGTAATTTTTATTTATTTTTGAAAGTGATTAAAATACCTAAATTATATTATAATTTAAGTACCTATTTATATTGTTCTTTTTTTGTTATTTATAAAACTTTAACATGAGTGAGATACACTGATAACTGATATTTGGGAAAATATTACACGACAATGAAATCAGAATTAAATAATTAAAGGATAGCAAGAAAACATGTGTTAAACTTGTTACAGCTTGATTTTATAAGCTATTAGTATAATTAATTGGTTCTTAAAAATTATCGTAATCTAGAAAATCTAATATTGTTTCTTTTTACGTTACAAGTAAAGCCACCAAAACAATGATTTAAGGCGCTGTGTATAGTGAATAATACGTAAGGTATGCTTAAGAAATTACCTACTTAATTCCTTCTTCATTGTTTTTAATAGAGTTTAGATTTAGTAAATTATTTATTATTACGATATTTTTTCAAATAATTAATAATAAGTCAGAAAACTTTAGGTACCTACAACATATTATTTCAAGAGTTGTTTTAAATATTATGTTGCTCTTAAAAATATTAAAATATAAAAAGATTTGATTATAAACTTATAATAGGTACTTTATTATAATAGCGGCTCATTTAATTAAAAGAAATATTTTTAAGGATTAAATTAAATTTAAAAAACTTACTTTAACTTCAAAGTGAAACCGAAACGAATCACGAGCATGACAGCTAGAGCGCACTACGCGTACCGTTTGCTTTGCACCACTTTGCGGAAAATCCCCAACTCTATACCGTTAGATTTTTACGATTAACTACCGTTAATATTCTGAAATGTAATATTTATGTTTGCGTGAGTGTGTGTGTGTGTCTACATCAGCATCAGATAGATATTATATTCAGTAAGAAAAACGAATCTTGTTGGTTCTTTTTTGGATGAGGGGGGGGGGGAAGTTAAAATAAAAAAATTCTATTGGTTTTCAAAAGTGTTGGGAAACTAAACAAAATTTAGAATAAATTGAAATTAATGTAATACTAATTTCTGAAAAAAATGATTTTGAGTTTTTGGGGGTAATTATAGCCACTTTACAAAATTTTACAATATGTTTATATTATAACCATTAAGAAACCTAAAATTTGAATAAAAGTTGTTTAAGTGTAAATTCCCAACAAGTTTTTTTTGAGCGTCTGAAGTTGACGATTTCGTCAAAATCGTGAAGATTAACAAATGATTTAGTAGTTAGAAATTCATAAGAAATTTTCTTTTCATAGCTGTCATTTGAAAATACATACCAGATTCTTTATAAAATATTTCTACTTTCAAAAATAAAATAAAAATATACCAAAAATTAAAATTTTTTTTTTTCAAGCGATTAAGTTAAAATGTTTACGATTTCTTTATGAACGATTTTCTTATTTTGCTGTAATTAATAAACGACATCTACAATTTTCAACAAATTTTTATTTTATCATTTTCTGTTACTAAGGATTGAAAATTTATACAAGGTTTTCTTAAGTAGAAACTGTAATCGAAAAAATCTAATAAAAATATATAAATCAGTTATAGATATATGTATTTTAAGTTCAAATTTGTATGAAATTAGATATTTAAACGAAGAATATTAAGATTTTATTTTTTTTTGTAATTCAAAAATATTATTCGTGAGTACTTGTAACTTTTAAAGTATATAAACTATATATATATTTTTTTTATTGAGATTTTAACCAAACAATAGTAACTATATTTAATACACACAAAAATGACATTTTCAAATGTAACTTTTCGGCAAAAATTAATTTGACTTATAGTATTATTACTATTGTTTAGTAGTGAAATAATGCAATTCATTTAGTTAAAAATGTGTACAATTTTCAATTGTTATAGTTTAAATCGATATTTTAAAACAAGATTTCTAAGTATGTAGTTATTATTGTAAGTTTGTAACAAAAAAATCTAAAAAATCTGATATAAACACAGTTTTTTTTACTATTTAAGTTCATATTTGGACAAAATTAGATTTTTTAACGAATATAATGTTAATTATTTCGTTGTAATTTAAAAACGTTATTCGTGGTGACATTTAAATTATAACTATCATAAATTTGAACATATGCAATGACATTTCAAAATATTAAAATTAATTTTAAGCTAATACTTATTCACACTTTGAATCTATGTACCACCGTTCTACAGTAGATAGCTGTCTACCTATTCACTCAAAAGTCAAAAACAATAATATAATATGATACAAATATAAATATACAATAATAATACATTATGATAATAATTAAATATTAATTAATATTTAATGTAATAAATGGAATGTTTTAGGAAAAAATTAAATCAATTTACCGTATAATACTGAAATAAGTTAATTTTATAGCAATATCATGAAATATAGTTATGCTTGATATAGACGACAGGTTGACAGACCGTCTTCGCTCAGAATCTTTTTTCATATATTATACAGAAAAACCTGTGTTAATCCTAATATATTACTATAGTGGATACTTCCTGATAGCGGATGTTTTCTTAAGAACCAACTACCTACAAATTTTCTACATTCTGAAACCTCCGAATAGCGGTCAGTGATTAACGTTCAACATTTTGGTGACCGAGAGTGTCCGGTATTTGAAGGTTTCGCTGTATATATAAAATATAATAATAATAAAAATATACATATCTATCATTGAATTAAAATCTAACACATCGATCCATTACAGTAACTCACTCAACACCTACACTGTACCTACAGTAGAGCACAATACCCACTTGCCCACAGACCACAGTCTGTTTTTTAACTTATATCTAGTTTACTTTATTCGACAAACTGGTACCAAGCCATAATTACAGGGTTAGAAATTTAAAACTGAAACATTTTTAGTTTTTTAGTTAGGTTTATCTATTGATTGGGTTATATTACCAATAAAATACGTAGGAATTATAATTTTTCGGTTTGCAGTGCATTGAATTTCAAGATCTCCTGTAAAAACGTTAGATTTATCTCTAGGTACCTATCTATGTAGACTATGTGGTATACATAACTCAATAACTTACTTTACAAATATCCAATACATCTAATACATCAAATTATAAGTGCAAAATATATAGTAATGGACTTACCGTGTCGTCCTGTACAAAACACATTCGGTGATGTCACTCGTAGCCATAATTTTAATAATTACAATAATTTACACCTTTAAAATACCCGGATACATAGGAAACAACACCTGAAAATTAATATAAATAATTTTTTGTACCGATATCGAAAACGGCCACTGCAAATTTTAACACAATTTTATGTAATATTACATTAAATGTATATAATTAAAATAATTACTATTATAATCGTATTAAAAACAGTTTTAATTTTTCCCCCATTTAAAGAAAGATGCATATTATATTTCTGTAGAGTAATAATATATTACGAAATTTGAATTATGTGAGACAAATTCTTAAAAAATGATAACATACAATTATATGCAATATGTTTAAAATAAGTAAGAATAATGTAGGTATTACAGTTTAGCACTACGAGTAAAATAAAGGATGGGAAATGGCATGTAACATTAATATTATGTTGAACATGTATCTAATATTATGCAAGTCTTGTTCTTAGTCGATATAATATTTTAGTTAAGATTAACAAAAAAAAATAACAGACTAAATAAGCTGCTTTTGTGGATATTTTCAACTTTGATAGTTAAACATTGAGCATCTATAAAAGTTCTAAAACCTGAATTTTCACATAATGATTTTCTCAAAAACTAGTAAACATATTTTCGAAAAATTACCTTTTAAAAACGAAATTTTTGTCGAATTTAATTTTTAATTTTGTTAGTGGTGAATGTTTTTTTAATTTACTTATCACATTATTATTAATATAACACAACCATTGAACTATATGATACCTGGAATGCTCACCAAGCAGTGTTGCCCTAAACGGAATGTTAGAACGAGATGGGACATACTAATGGTGTTACTATCTTTGTCTTACACATTGCGCTAATATCTTAAATTAATTTACCACGGTCCGCGATATTTTTTTAGACTTTAGTTTGGTTCTTAAAATTTGGTATCTTTATATTTTATTTTTTAACTTCCACAAAATATTTATGATTACATTGATAGAATATAAATAATTATAATTTATAATTTATAATACCTATAACAAGTATTGAAAGAAGCATGCTTTTCTTGTGGACTTAGTGTCCATTTGTCATACAAATGTAAAGGAAGTTTTAGGGAATTGTATGTTAAATGTTGGGAATAAAATATTAAGTTTTAAATCTAAAGTTAGACGGTTTTAATTCATAACTATAAGCATATAAAATGACGAAAATCTGATTTTTATTAAAATAAAAACATTGTATTTATAATATTATACATAATTGAAAGAAAAGTTACTTACACTACTTATCTGAAGCTGTACCTACAACTTACCTCAATTATTGTTCTTACTATTTCCTAACTTAATTTAAAATTGTATATGTATAATCTAGCTACGATTACTACTGGAAAGATCCAGTAGGTAAACTAGAATCTTCAATAGATTTTTGTTATACATCTTGGCCAAAATTCCCTAAAATAAATAATTATTTAAAGATACTATAAGAAATTGTAGATACTTTAACTATAGTCATAACCTTGAAGTTATATAATGTGTAAGTTATTAACTTGGTAACTTATGTTGAGTTGACTTCAGCTAGATATTTTTCCTGTAATGACAATAAAACTATATATTAATAAAAATATTTTACATAAAATAAACTAGCAAAATATTCAATTGTATAAGGAACCATAGCAAAATATTATAATTGATTTATTACATTTAAAAGCATTCATACAACCATTAAAGCATAGGTAATAAAAATAAAACCATACATCAAAAATTTACAATATTAGATTATGATAAATAAGTTTAAAAAAAAATAAGAGTATAAATAAGCAGTAATGTTGAAATAAAAGCATACAATAAAAATAATTATTAATTATAAAATAAATCAAGCTCAATTCAAATTTAAATGTATTGAACATGCACAAAAGTTTAGAACAAAGAACAAAACGTTAAACGAACGATATTATTATTATTTATTGGTAAACAGTGTCGTATTGATAGTGTGATAAAAAGAGATAGCAACACCATTCTTATCTGCTGTCTTTTTCTAACAGGCTATCTCGGTTATGTTTACATTGGTCTTATGGCGGGTGAGCATTCCAGTAAAGTTATCATATAGTTAATGAACACAACCAGCTATACGTTTCCAGAAAGTCCAATAGGTAACCAAACGGTACCTGGTATAGCTATATTTTAAGAGCATTTTCCTATTACACCAGTATGATCACAAATAGGTTTATTGCTATGTTTAATTTCATTACACAGTAATAACAAACTATCCATAGTGTTTATCACATCGATGAAAAGACATGAATACATATTATTATACGTGCTACAATTTATAGGTAGCAACAAAAATTTAAGATTGAATATTTTTTTTTCTCATTGATATTTTCTAAAAATGTTCTTCTATTTTTTTAATATACCTAGTTAATTTTTATTGATGCACAGTTGGTATTTTAATTAAATGTTTATTTTTTAATTAGGAATTAAATGGCTATGAACTTAAAATTTAAATAGTAAATAAAACATATTTATCAGTTATATAAATAGTTAAGACTTATGGTATTGTATAAGAACTAGGTTAGTTCTAAAATAAATTTCTTTTCAATTAATTTATAGTAATAATAACTCACAAAAAGTAATTCGTTTAAAATATTTTGAAAACAACTCAAAGAATAAAAACTGTAGGAAAACGTTTATACACTCCACATTTATACCGAAGTAAAAATATATATATCACTATAGGTAACAGTATTGTTAATTGCATGTAACGGGAGAAGATACTTTTAAATGATATTGGTACAGTTGTATTAAAAAATAGACATATCAATGCTACATATTGCACTGTGATATTCAATGCATACATTTGACAGATATATTTGTAATGGTATCTATACCTATCAGCCTACTGACAAGGGATGGCAAATCCATGGCACACGAAAAGTTTTGATGCTATGCAAAAATTAAAATATTCATATTACATTTATATATATATTTTGGTTAAATAATATATAATAATTTCATGGTACGCTCGAAGAACAAAAAGGTAATTTTTAGCCGTGGAATTCTAATAATTTTCAACCCCTGTTATAAGCTGTCACGACATAAGTACTGCACTAAGTGACATTGGGTACTACAAAATGAAACGCATCTGATGACTGATGACTAATTTACTTAAAATAATATTTTATTTTCTATAGGAATTTTCTATGCCAATATTGTATCATATTCTATTTGCTACCTTTTGATATAATGATAATTGATAAACATATAAACCGTAAACATATAAAACGTATAAACCATTAGCTAGTGTTGGTATCGCATAAGACTTACACGAGGTAACATGAAAACTACTACCTATATAGAAGATTATTTGATTCAAGCATGCTTTCTTTAATTGTCTGTTTGTGATTAACTGTATAATTAAAGTTTATACATTATTTACTTACCTATAATACTTTTCTTAATATACAACATCACAACAGCCATTAATCTGTGAATTGTTTTGCCTATATCTGTATTGAGACTTGAAACTATATTCAGATTCATACTATGTAAAATAATCGTTGTTGACTAAATATATAGTTTGAGTCAAAATTGAACATTTTAGGTTCCACTTAAAATTAATTTCAACTTTATTTGAAGGACGTATTATCTAATCTATCTATGTGTTATCCTAGTGGCTGACAATACCCAAGGAAGGAAGGAAAGAATGTGTTATCCTTATCACTTATCTGTAAAATATAATTGTTGCACCAATTAGACACCAATTTAGTTTCAAAAGGAATGAAAATTATTCAAAAGATGAATAGTGTTTAGGAATATTATGTTATAAATGTAAATAAAAACTGTATATTTTTATTTATGTAGGTATAAAAAAGAACTCAGTCCATAAGACATAAATAAATAAATTCCCGTGATAAAGATTTTAGAATAATTTACTTTTTATTATATTCAATTAATTTTTTGGAGTTTTTAGAGACCCAAATACATCAACATCTTAACTTTTGTATAGGTATAAGGTACCTACTATCTATCAAAATATAAAGACGATTTTTTTTATTTTAAATTTTATTTCATTATAGCATCATACGATTCATACGCAAATCTGCAAGTTTTGTAAGCAAATCATACATACCATGGTTAAAATGAGAGAAAACAAAATTTTAAAATTGCTAACTATATTAACAAATCGTACCAAAGCTCTGAAATTGCGTTAGTTATTAATAATACTCGTACATTTTGCAGTGGTTTAAATATTGAAAAATATAATATTATAACGCTTTTGAGATCGCTGTAATTTTGTGATTCTTTCAAAATTCACAAATTTTAATAAAATCACTTTTCATTTTTTCACGTACACCTATAAGTTGAATTTTTGTTATTTCTTAATTTTCCTCGTGGTTGAAATATTTGTTCAACGGTCACACAACATATCAGCACCTCAAGGTTAGGTTAGGTATTAAAAATTGCAGATATTGATATCTAGTATCTATTTTTGTAGACGCTTAATTTTTTTACAGTATCCTAACTGTTATTGAATATCATAATACGTATAAAATACCAATGTATATTCTAATATCTATTTGAAGTAAATAGTAGGCTAAAACAAAACGATTCGGATGAAAACTTTTATTTTACAATATAAAAAAAAAATAATATAATAAATATTTTTAAATAAATTAATAAATAAATAAATAAATAATACAATAAGTATATATGAATGCATAATATTATTCTGAACAATAATTTGTATTTTAACATCATCCTTTTGATATATAAATTAAATTAATACATTGATTGACATTAAACTATCGTTATTGAAACCAAAAATATTGAGCAATGTCTTATGTCAGGTTTTATTCCGTTTGTGCCATGCTTGTTATATTTGTGACATTCATGATTATCATATAAACGACAAACTAACTTTTTTTCTAAACATTAATTTAAGTGAAATATATTAGTTTAAATTAAGTAAACAAACAGAAGTCTTTTACACTAAACACTATAATAGTTTCAAATTAATTATTAAATATAATCTAACTGACCAGACTAATGAGTTGTCAAACTATATATAATACTAAATTTATTTTATTAAGGACGATTATGATCCTAATTAAATAAAAGTATAATATATAGTAAATATAAGGAGTGCATATGTTATGAGTTAATGATAATTATATTATGGCCTAGTTTAGGAATTACAGGAAAACTACTTTCCACAGAATAAGAATGTTTTCTCATGACGTCTTTTGATTTGTATATAATCAGACGATAGAGTTTGTCTATGAAATTGCCGATTCCCGTGATCGGCTCATTTGAATAATTAGCTTCGGACGAATACATATTAAATTGTAAATTGTATTACACTCGTCACTCTTTCAAGTTCACAAATAATGTAATAGTTGGAAAAATAGAGACATAAAAAATTTAAAAAAATCCTAATATTTTCTATAGTTTTGGTTAGGGTGAAGATATATTAGAAAGCGTGGGTGTTCATTGACTTGGAATTTGACCTCCATAGGCCATAGATTGTGCTGCAGCCTGGGGTTGTGCTGTCCTGGACACTCGTCTGATATAACGGCTAATGCCATCTTGAGAACCAGGTGAACCACCGTTGGATGATTCCATCACAGAAGGCTCGGTGGCCACAATACTCCTACCCCAAATGTTACTTCCCCAACCGTGATGGTCGTGATGGTCATCATACTCTCCGTGCTCTGGTGGCTCATAGTGGTGTTGGTGGTGAGCATTCTCGTAGTACACAACTTTGTCGTGGTGACCTTGCTTACTCCACTTGATATCGTACCAAATCTTGAAAGTGTTGGAAATGGCGTAGATCATTGCGATGATCAAGAACTTGCTCATCAATATCGATTGGATTGTCATGATGATCATCTTGATCTTTTGTTTGAACAGATAGATACCAAACAACACCTTCAACACGAATTTCTTGATTTCCTTTTGGATCTTCTTTTTCTTATGATGTCCTCTGCCTGCAAAAAAAAAGTTTAAATTAAGCATCTATTTTATTTTTTATCTGAGTTAAAATTAATTTTAAAAAAATCAATAAATCTATTAATTTAATCGTTCTGCATTCAGTAAATTTAATTTAAATGCATCTCTGATATTACAGAAGAAGAAAACTGGAATAGTTACAGGAATGCACAGAAAACGGAAACATTCGAGACAAGATTGTCTTAATCTTGTTGGAGAGCTTAGGTCGTTGATCGAAAAAAAAACGGCTGCTTTCAAACGGCACGACGGATATGTGACCTAGTTTAATTAATTTATTGTCGGCTGATTTCAATCTATCTTTATTTACAACCGGTTCCCAAGTCGAAGACATGTTGATTTGAACCTAGTTGGCCTACATATAATCAAGTATAATAAAAACACTGGAATAAATAATCACTTGGTTATGGAAATTATACCCTTGACAGTGGCATTAACCTTGCACATCTATTTCTTTCATGTCCATGTTTCCAATTATCTATATATGCATATAAAGCAGGATGAGTGTTCAATGGGGTAAGTGAATTTTCATTTGTACAGGTACGAAAACAGTAATTAACTAACTGCTGATAGATAAATAAACCAAAGAGTATTTGATTTTGATTTTAATAACGTTTAAATATTTAAATAAGAAATGTTCTAAATTTGTTATTTTTGAGAGAAATTTAATATTATCAGCATTAATTATGGTTATCATAATAATTAACGAATGTAAATTATTGGTTTTTGGTCAATAATTATGAAAAATATTTAAATAAGTGCGCATAACTGCATAAGTGAAATTATTAGGTAATTATTAAATTTAAAATTTAAATACCTAGGTACTTTCAGTGGTGTTTAAACTGGTTTAATCCAATAACTTAATATAGATTAAAATATATCATGTACGTACCTAGCTATATTTTATGTTAAATCATTATATTGATTTAAAATGCAACAATTAAATCGATTGAAATAGATTTTAGAAATTAAAAAATCGTAGATATAAAATTTATATTTGTCGAGTTATAAAAAAACTGATAAACTTATAAATATTTTCAAGTAGATTTTTTATAGAAAAATATATATTATACAACTTATAGTATTTCAATTTCAATTTTTGCTTTTGCTACCTATATAAGTCATGTTTTTAGACTTTATCTAAAAGAAGAGGTAAATTACTGAAAATAGATATCTAGTGCCTAACAAAGATAAATCCGACAATCTTATTTAGTGCGTATAATATATTTGTGTTTAAAACTGGTTTATTTCAGAGGTACTAAAATTCAGGCGATTAAAACTAGATGCTATAAATTATAATTGATTACCGGTATGGAAAAATCCGGTTGACATAATTTAACATTAAAGGGGTACCTAATGCCTACAGCCTACATAGTCCGACAGAAATTCACACAAACTTCTACTAGTGAGATTATGTAGAGGAGACAGTCGACATTCTATACTTTATTTTAAAAAAAATGTCAAGTACATCTTATTCAATCTGTTTTTTTGTTCAAGATTTCTCTTGTGACTATTTGAATACTACAATATACTAAAATGTAATAATACTTTACACTTATGAACTTGAATGCACTTCAAAAAAGTAACAAAATAATTTCCCTACATAATTTTTATTGACACATTGCCGTGTTATTATTATATTTTTTAAACCCTTAGATTATTTATTATTCATGTATGGCTTGTTAATGATAGTATGTTTTGGATATGAGTTTGTTTCAATCTCATCGGATTATTGTTTCCTTTATCAGAACTCAATATCAAGTAAAAAAACGAACAATTCACGCGATAATTTATAATGTTAAAATATGTGTAGGTAAATGATTAATTTTTAAATGTAGTAATTTATGAGTGCTATGAAAGTAGGTGTATGGAAAATATCAAACAAAAAGTTAAAGTCAAAATATGATCAATTCACTTTTATATTTTACGCTCTATATAATTTTGTGAAATTATTAAGCACCCAACGCATTTATAAAAATGTTGGTAACACGTCGAAATAAATATAAGATTCGCATGGAATAGTAATTTTCAACCATCATAAACATATTATAAACAATTGCATTAAATAAAAAGATTCGACATTAAACACACACTATGTTTCATACACAATATACCAGTTATCATGAAATAAAAACAAGTAACAACACGTGAAAATTATATTTTAATACGAAAAATCATACTTATACTGAACGCACCACTAACCTACAGTCTACACGATATGTGATAATGTTTTATAATAGGTACGTTACATATTTTCATTGCATGTGATATGTTATTTGAATATACCTAATGAAATAATGAATAATAAACATCCTATAACTCGTCGATGCAGCATTAACTGTTAATCCACATAACTAATTTTATAGCAGTATTAAATTGCTAATTCCCGTTAAAACCATTAACGGTTTTTGAAACATTACGTTTTGGAGTGCATAAATTGTTATGGGAACGACCGGTTTATTTTGTAAACGAGTTCTATGCAGATCTCTTTAATATTATTATTAATCGAACATAATTGTTGCTGTGAGTTGTTCAAGTTATAGACGGTAAGCTAAGGACACGTAGGTAACCATTATACCAGTATAGACACCTCCTTCGTTACAATTTAATAAAATACAACACATATCAAACTTTCTACCTGGACGTTTTAATTTTTTTTTTTTTAAGTTTTTTTTGTACATATAATTATGTAGGTACGTTATAATTTATAAATATACGAACATCCGGTTTGAGTATCGTGGTCGGCAAATCAAAAATATATTAATAGCATTGATAGAATTTCCATGACGTCTATACGGATTCACTCATTGTGTGATTAAATACTCGTACAAATATGGGAACTCTTTAACACGCACTGTAGTAGTCCAACTAGTTTCCGACTACGGTATTTTAAGTGTCCCAGTCTCAACGGTGAAACATATACATAAATTAACATATTTTTTTAGGATCGAACAAACTGGTTTGACATCTCGGGACTAACATTAATAATATTCTTTCTCCGAATATTTGCGTCTTATTATTTGTCCTCATCCGTAACACTTTTGGAAACTGGTTTGTTGGTAAATTTTGAAAAAATCCAACCACCCACAAAAATTAACAGTATTATAATGTTTCAAAGTACGATGTCCGCGATGAAAATGCTAGCTAACGACCAATAATTAATAACCAATGGGATAGGTACCTACATAATATTAAAGAAATCCGACTCAAAGGCCACATGAAATTATTCACACGAATTTCAGTAGTTAAATACAATACCTATACATACAATTGTCCACTATTGATTATTAATATTATTCTCTGGAAAAAATGAGTGTAAAAAAATAATCTAGGTTAAGCATGTACGTTTTGTTCACAAGAAATTCACTTGTGGGCAGCGGTGAAAAATGTATGCCGGTCATTATAGCCTTTGGTGGCAGAAAACAACTGTCGTCAGCAGGGCCGGATTGGTATACATCAGCCCATCGAGATTTTCACTTCTAAGCGGCCCATTTACATATTCACTGTCCCAAAATTTGGGTCTCTATTATTTTTTATTGGTTTATTACGTCTAAAACCGATACAAACTTATTTACTTATTCTAACATGTATTTATTTTCACCCACACTCTGACACTACCGGCCCTAACTTTAAGCGATCCACCGAGATTTTCTCGGTAGCTCGCCTAACCAATCCGGCTCTGGTCGTCAGATATTATTCAATTGTTTTTATAGAATCTCTTTCGAGAAATCGTATAATAAACACGTGACTAGACAAGAGGTGTTAACAACTGCGGTGAAAGTCTATAAGGCACAGAGTATCATCATATTCACGAAGGCGGGCATGGTGTATAAAATATAATATTATGTGCATTTAATATGTGTTCAGGTATCTGTGTTCCGGTGGCCTTGTGGACCATTATCGTTCGTGTGATTATTTAAACATGAGTTAGGTATGTACCCATAGATTTTCATTCGGAGTGAACAATACGTGAATGTTTTCACTTCGCAAAGATAAAAATATAAATATATATTTTTAATAAAACCCGTGGACAAACATCGAACAAACAAAAAATGGAAAACTCAATCGTAGATCAGTAATTGTGTCTAGATGAGTGTCATGAGTGATGACAAGACACGAGCCAATTTAAAAAAAATGTTATTTCACTACCTATAGAGAATGATTGTAAGTATTGTTCGATCGGGCTCCGATCAATGTCACTCCCACGTGTATCAATATATCCATTTCTACAACTATGCTCTCGTTGGTATACACATAATTATAAGTGATCGTATGTGCAATTCACAACAACTGATATTATGTCCTATACCTATTCTGTGTGTATTTTATTCATTTTTATTATTCGGTTATAAATAGTTATTGTTACAAGATGAATGGAAGAATACCAATAAAAAGTAGGTGATGACTGATGAGTTAAGAAATGTACATTGTATGTTTTCTTTTATTCATTACAGAGAAACAATGACCGTGATGAAAATTGTAATTCTCAATTTCTAGCTGAATAATGTATCAACAATTATTTTTAATTGGTGTTTGAATATTATTGGTTACAGTTTTATTTACTATGATATTTTTATAACTGCACCAAATGTAACATTAATTAAAAATCGTTATTCATTAATTGCCAATTTCAATTATTGTGTTCATAAATCATATTATGCATATAGTCTTTGGATAGAATGTTTCAAAAAAAACAACCTAATATGTACGAACTATAATTTCAAGTTTTTTAATATTTAATAGTGTTTATTCTAACAGCTGCAGATTATGCAATAATTAATGAAATTGTATTTATCGGATTGTCATGTATAACTCATTAGTCATTATGCAGCATAATTGAATTTACGGTAACTGTATCACGAATTTCAAATTTCATCTTATTTCATTAGATTGGTTCAAAAAGTAAATATTTCATGTTAGTTTAATATCTAATAATATCTTAATAGGCAATAAAACACTATTTCATCTGAAGGCGCCACAGGCCAAATGAAAAATTGTATTTACTATAGGTACACACACATGATGGCCGGTACATAAATAATATATTTATTATTATCGTTTAGTTAATAGTAACTTTTAATAGCTGTTATGGTGTAGCGTAATGTAAACATAATGTAGGTAGGTATTGTTATTGTATGAATCATAAGCTCGTAATTCATGATAGTACTTAACTATATAGGTAGTAAAAAATAATTCTTCATTCATACGTTATTATTGTAAGAGGATCGATGTCTTCATTGTTTAAAGATACATATGAAATATATAACATTATGCTGATGTCCCAAATCCAAATAAGATATTATAATAATAATTGTTTTTTTTTTTTTTTTTAATTAAAAACTTTTGAATTATATTATATATTATTTTTTAATTTTTTTATATCAGCATTAATATATCAGTCACAATTAGTATACACAATTTTTTTTTTTAGATTTTATTATAGAGATTGGTTTTTTTTAAGAATTTGAGAACCCGTGCATGGAGGCTCCGAGAGCTGCTTTCAACGTGATGGGTACGTTTGAATTTCCTAGTTTATTGAGTTTTAGAAATGTATATTAATTATAAAACGTATTTTGTATTAGCGACGATAATAATTAAATTATTCGTAATAAAATAAAAATATTTGTTGCGAATTATCCGCGACTATAGTTTCGAATTGAATATCAACTACCTAGTATACCTACATACATAACGATAAAGATTTAAACGAACGATTGTACCTACCTATGTATATTTTAATGAACAAATGAGAGAAAATGGGTAGTAATTAATATTGTTGACGTCGGCGTGACATCTGAATATAATAATGCACCTATTCAAATGTTCTGTTTTGACGTTAAACTCGCGATTACATGATTCATGTCCAGTTTGTGCCTAAAACAATCCTTTTACAAACTGGCCACCAAATTGAGTGTGGGTAAGATAATAATATCGTAATAATAATTGGACAGTAAGGTACATAGTTTGGTGTAAATACGGTCGGAATACGGCCATGACAGTCGAAAAGTCAGCAAAAACTGTAATTCAATGTCGACATTTATCATAAAAAAGTAAAAAACATTTTAAAATCGTAGTAAATAAATTTTGCGGTATCTATAAAAAACATATTATTATGAGCGTCATACTGTCTATATATGAAAACTATTGATATCCGCAAGTATAATCAACACCTGTTGGACCACGAGTGAAAAAATCGAAATTACCTATTACCGACGGGCTGTAAATACTAAATACCTATTCTATAATATAATATGTGATCGATGGTTGAGTACTATCGTGGTGTTTGACATACGAGTCGAATCGAGACAGTGAAATAATATATATTACCTATTCGGCAAATGGTGTGGGCAATTACGAGTGGGTATAGGTGAGTGTGTTATACGATAATAATAATAATAATAATAATAATAATGATAATAATGTAATGTAAGACGTATATATAGAAGACAACTCACCTTCGTCGAGGTCGTTCGGCGCGTTGACAGGTGACCCGCCGGTGGAAGGCGCTGAAGTTTCATCAACGTCACCACCGCCGCCGCCGTCACCGCCATGGAAGTAACTGGAAATGCCGTACGTGATGAAATCGCCGATCTGTTGGACCAGATTGCCGACGCCAGCTACGTCCTCGGCCGCGGTTTCCGGGTCGCTGTGGGCCAGTCCGACGGCCGTGTCGCGCATCGACTTCATGGCGCGGCTCATGCGCGATTCCAGGCATCCGATGGCCGCTTGCGGCTTCTTGTAGCACGCGATCACTTCGGTCCAGGACACGTCGCCGTCGGCGCCGTTCTGCTGTGGCTGTTCAGTGGACAGCACTGTCTGTTCGGCCGCAAGAGCCGCGGTGACGGTGACCGCCAACACTAACGCTGCTGCGTACTTGACCATCGTGGTGGACAGGCGAACGGTGTGCAGTGTCGCGGTGATGTAGGTAAACAATATTTTGATAATATGATGTGCGCGTGTGGCGTTCGTTCGGCGTGGAACGACGTGTGTGCACGGCCGCGGTCCCCGACGATGAACGGTGCAATGAATGATTGTGAATGGATGTCCGGTGACTTTATAGAAGCACAGTCGCCGCCGCCGCGCCGCCGCCGCGCCGCCGACGGGCAGCCCGGTCCGGACGTGACCAGTTTCGCGGAAGTAGCTCACGCGCGCGGTAGAAAAGCGCGCGCGCGCGCGCACGATACCGGTACTAGATTATCAGAAAATGCGCAATAGCCACCGCCGCCACCCGCGGTAAACCTACCCAACACGTTTCGGGCGGCTTCGTTTTCCGTGTGTACAGATTTTATTTTTTTAGGTGTAATATTATACTACCATATTATTATTATATTACACGCGCATGATGTTATTAAAGAGCAGGTCTCTCCGGCCGTCAAAGACGTCACAGCAGTGTATATAGAAGATATTCAGTGGCGTACCAAGGGATTTTCATTGGGGGGGGGGGGGGGGGCTTGAAAATCGATAAGATGTTTTTTTTTAGTAGTCTTATAATTTCAAACGTTTCGTCGAGATATTTGAGAATATTTGTATAACTTGAACTTCTCAACTTTTCTGGTAAAAAAGTGTTCTGATCATAAACTTCGATGGAGGTTTAATTTTTATAGGTGATTCTTATATATGAGAAGTTAAAATTGAAAACTTTCAGCATTTTTTATAGTGATCGAGAAAAACAAGAATAAATAAAAGAAAATGTGTTAACATTATTTGATCACCTTGGTTAGATTATTATAATATTCTAGAAAAACGGGAAGCAGGAGCACCATCCATTCTCGCCAAAGCCCTTCAGCTAGCCAACATCCAGAACACGATTTTATTCATAATCAATTCTAATTTAATCAACCATCTATAAAATAATTGTATATTAATATTAAGCAACTTTATTCCAATGTAACTCCATAAATCTGTAGTAGCCAATGGCCTAGAAGCCGAGGCCTTTTTTTAATAATAAAAAAAAAAAAAAATTATAATATTCATATTAATAGTATATTTGTGTGCTATACTTTTATGGCCCTATCTACGGGTATTAAAATGTAAATAAATATTTTATATGAAACAGTTAGGTAGTTAAAATGTGGCCCAATTCCCGGGCGCCCTTATAAATTCGTAATATGATCGTATAAATTGTATACGATCATATTGCGAGTTTTTTATATTAATGTGATCTAAAATTGTTAGGGGGGGGGGGGGGAAGTTGCATCCAAAAACCGCACACTTTTTCGGTCATTATATAACAAAATACGCCAAACTTATAGTGGTTAAAACCGCACATTATCTTTAGTGCTAACTAACGGATAAGATGAGATAAGATTTTAAGATTTATTGTAATAATCATGCCAACACGTTTTAAGATTTTTGTCACCACTAGTTATTATTTTATTAGTCGGTCTTGTCTCTTGTGTATACAGTATACATATACAGTGCTTACCGATAGGTATTTAGTGGTTTTTTGCAGTGTTATTAAATTATTTAAATATTTTTAATTAGACATAATAATGCATTTTAAAATAATTGAGAGTAATAAAGGGGGCAAGTGGTTAATATTCGACAATTTAGAGTGTGTAATAGTGGAAATGTGGTTTGGCGGTGTTAGGTGGAGATCGTTTGAAATTTTTTAAAAATTTCGGTAATATATTTCAGCCATTTAAACTTTAAAAATTGTACACGCTTTACATTTTTAAATTTTTGTTTAAATGCATTTTTATAATTTTTAATTTTGAGAATATTTGTATATAATATGCATATTTTTGTTTTAATACATTTTTACATTTTTAGATTTTGAGTGGAGCGAGGAATGTATTGATTTTACAATGATGTGTGTGTGTTTTTTTTTATGTCTGTCATCACGTTTAGGGGCAGTAAAAGTGCTTCGATTTTCGACTTTAGTACCTCCTTCGATCAGAAAGTGAATCTAGTTGGTACTTTGAGGAGTCAAAAGTAAAAAATTCTTAATATTTTTCTAAATAATCGGGATAAACAAACTAAAAATTAAGGGGAAAACGGGAAATTTTACGCACAATCCTGCAGTTTTCGACAAAATCGATTTTGGTTTTTGATGTAACGTTAAAACAAATGACCATAGATGCATGAAATTTTCACCAAATATTAAATTTATATAAGTATATTCTATCCACCATGCAATTTTCAAACTTAAGTTGAACTATTTAAAGGCACATGAAATTTTCGACCATTATTATTAGTTTTTTTTGAATTATCATCGATAAAAATAATAATACATATTATATAATAATATATAAGTATATATAATAATACTAGGCTTCTAACATATTGTTACAATAGCAGTTGAAAAATATTAAAAATACATAGTCACAATTTTTTTTACAAGCATTCAATGTTTGAATTTTGACATCATACGTAAAAATCACAAAAATTCGCAGATTATTTTAAGCTAGAAATTCATAAAAATTTATCTTTTTAAATCTAATATTTGGTAATTTTTAATAATCTATAATATATCCTAGACTCTCCGCTCAGAATCGTTTTTTGTATACAATGATATAATATAATTGGATTCAAATTTAATTCCATCCATTACAGTAACCTACCTGTAACCTATATACTGTACAGCAGAGCGACATACACGACTTACCCGCTTTTTTTAATTTGAATACTTGTAAATACATTTTTTTTTTAATAAACTATTAAGTATATCTAATCTAGGTAAGTATAACCTTTTTGGGGTCGAAATTAAAAATGTGCGATTTTTGGAGTCAACGAAAAAAAAGTCTTTGAGGGCCGTGGGTAGGACCACTCTGTTATAGACCATCCTTAGTTTTTGCTAATGTATAATTTGCATATGATTTAAAGGTGCATTTATGATATCAAAAATATTATGTTAATTATATTTATTTATAAAAGTTAGTGTTGTGAAACTGTGCACCTGTTTAAATACAATTTTATTTACATACTAATTGTTTAAGCTATTATATATTAACACATCATACACGGGAGAAGGAGGACTCCAACTAAATATGATAAAAAATTAAATATACCTACGTGAAACGATATATATAAATACCGACAGGTGACAATATTAGGGGAGGGAGTACTCGAGCATTACGTCCCTTCCTCATATTGAGTCATATGCAACCTCAATGAATAACAGACAATAGTGTATATCCAGGGGTGGCGAGCCTTTTTTGGGTCTAGTGCCAAATGTTTGCAATCAAAGGTTTGGCTATTTTCCACGCGCCTAAAGTTTGTAAACACTAAATAGAACATAATTAATATAGTGATAATATATAGTAACATACTTAATCAGTTTTACATTTTTACAAAGAAATATTATAATTTTTAAAATTTTTATAATTTATTTCTTTGAATATTTTACAAGCAACATTTTAGGAATAGCATACGTTTTCGAAATTTTAATTTTTCGGGTGCCATTGAAATTTGATAAACTGGCCATTACTGGCACACGCGTCGTGGGTTCACCACCCCTACTATATGATATATACTATACCTATTTAGAATTTGACATAATACATATTAGTTAAATACTGGTGTATTTTTATTTTTTAACCATTATAGGGCCGTAAATAATTTTGAATAAGTCACCAAAAAAATTAAACGTTGATATGTGATAATATAATACAATGTAATAAATTAATATTATGATTTGTTATTAATAGAATTCATATGAATACAAATAAATTTTTCATTTATTAGAATAAAATAAAATTGTATTAATTAAGTTATCAAAAAATAAATATTTTATTAACTACCTAACTTGTTGTGTTTCATGAACATAGTAACTTTTGATGAACTATCCAGACTATCACTCATACTTTACTTAATTGAGTCTTTTTGGTGAAGTGGAATAAATTATATTCCGAAAACAACATTTTTACATTTGACAAGAACTAGATACAATTAAAAGTTTTTGAAAAATAAGCCTAACAGTGAAAAAATCTACATGAAGATTTCTAATTTTCCAGTCCGAGTACCAATTTTTTTCATAAGATTCAGGTTCTTGTAGTAACAGTAAATATTATTATAGTAATATAGTAGTATTTTTGGAACAAAATAATAATAATAATAAATTAATTAATCTATTTTTAGGTTTTACAATATTATATAATTGTAATAGGTTCAGGTATGAATTATGATTATGTACATACTATTATGAATCGATTTTTGTGCGTTGTTATTGTTCATATTTGTTGTTTTAAAAACAGTTCACATACTAGTTAACAGACATCATGCACATAATATTAAATTATAAAGGTATCAAAATATTAATTGTATTGGTACATTGGTGATGGATATACAAATAATTCATAGGTAATTAACATTTATAATTTATAAATTCATATAGACATAATAACCATAGGTACTTTAAAAATGATATTTTTTTATAATTTATATTTTATATCTGCAATTAGTTAATCTATAATAATTATTGTATGTAATTTTCATCGTTGTATAAATGTAGTGTTAAGTTCGATGATTTAATAAAGGTTCATGCCATATCATAATATGACATCTCCAACTTCAATAATATTGTAAATTATTGGCTTATTGCTGATCGTTATTACAATCACTACTTTCATGTCCACGTTATTATGACTATTTGAATATAAATTGTATTAAGCTATGATTGCTATAGTAATAACTTGTAATATTAATAGCTATGATGATAATGGTACCTAGTAAATCTATTATTATCTAATTATGTTTTGACAGGGATTGAAAATATTATTTAATATAACTTAATATGCTGAATTAGGAAAATCGATAGCATCATGTATCAAATTATACAATTGTATCTTTTTGAGGTCATTAATTATTGGAGAGATCATTTTGTAATAGTTTAAAATAATGAATGGGTACCCGGTACCTACCAATATTTTTATCATAATTGTTAAACGTTATAATTATTTGGTAGAACATATTTGATTTATTCAAATTGTATTCATGATAAAAAGGAAAGTTTTCTTTATTACTGTAATTATAAAGATATCGAAACACTTGCTATGTTGTATTGACTACCTAATCTTAAGTTGTAACACGCGATGCAAGGTAGGTATATACAGATACCTATCTACGCTTATGTCTAATATACCTCTGAATTCATAATAATTAATTTAAATATTTATTTTAAACAGTAGGTATCCAAAGTATCTAATCGTTAGGTACCCAAACCTAATCAATCTATTATTATTTTATAAGCCGGTGTATAATTACTGAGTTCCATCACTGAACGAGGAAAATATAATATATATTAATTGAGTTCATACTTTAGAAAAGTAAAATGTGTCAATTGAGTCCACGTAATTTTATTTTTATTTTGTATAAGCTAATAATGGATTTCTATAGTTCTGGTTGAAACAGCAATACCAACATTGTTGAACCTGAGTCAGTACATTAATAGAATCTAACCAGAAAAAATTATGCTATAATATCCAAAGAAAAAAAAGTAAATGAGAGAAAAAGTATAGTTGTCACAAACAAAAAAATACCTAGATTTAAATATACCGCGTGTGTTCAATTTTAAAGGTAACAGGAAATATTTCGATCGTGTGACCTTGAATTTGATTCGGGGTTTTTATACTGCATATAGGACTTATAAATACATATTTTTTTAATAAATTCAAATTTTTAATTTTTTTTTATCAGCGCATGCGCAGTAAAATAAAAATTTCTTAAATAGCAACCACTACTTTGGAGACCGGATTTCGATTTCTTTATTTTTTCTGAACAACTTTGATCTTTACAGTTTGTTGATATCTTCAAAATTGCCATTTTTATGACGGTCGGAAGTTTTAAAATAGTTAATTCGTAAATATCGCATTTTTCAACGGTCTATCTTAATACTATTAAAAACAAATTAAGATAATAGTAGTAGATAATTTAGTAGTTTTAATAAAAATAAACTGTTATAATAATACCTATAAATACCTATAAATTAAGATAGACCGTTGAAAAATGCGATATTTACGAATTAACTATTTTAAAACTTCCGACCGTCATAAAAATGGCAATTTTGAAGATATCAACAAACTGTAAAGATCAAAGTTGTTCAGAAAAAATAAAGAAATCGAAATCCGGTCTCCAAAGTAGTGGTTGCTATTTAAGAAATTTTTATTTTACTGCGCATGCGCTGATAAAAAAAAATTAAAAATTTGAATTTATTAAAAAAATATGTATTTATAAGTCCTATATGCAGTATAAAAACCCCGAATCAAATTCAAGGTCACACGATCGAAATATTTCCTGTTACCTTTAAAATTGAACACACGGTATATACCAAGTTTATCGCTTAGGTTTTTCTGAATCTTTTGTATAAGTAAACCATAACATTAATTAGCTTACTATTTTAAACATCTTATTAATACAACATATTATTATATTTATGTATAATATTATGATCATTTGAAAATGAATAAAAAACCTATCTAAGGGTATTTAAGCTCAAGCGTTAAGCGTACCCGAAATATTTTTCTTATTAACTTTCCCGAGTCTGGTAGGACTCAGTTAGTTTGAATATGGACTCAACTAGTTTAAATTTTACATAGACCCAAATATTATACATATGCACAAAAATCTTAGACTCTATGTGTTCTAAAGGTGTTGTTAGGACCTTAGTTTTTGTGTGGTTTTTAAACACATACATACAGTCACAACATTTATGCAATTATATATTAAATCAACTCATCGCTTACTTGATCCAAGGAATTTACCAGGTAACAAAAATCATCACACGCAATTAAAATGTTATAAATTATATGACAAACGGTCACTTTGTACGGTCCATTGTTCAAAATGTACAACGCGGACACTTTGTACGGTCTGGTAAAAAGGTACATTGCAGAACGCGGACACTTTGTACGGTCGGGTAACAAGGTACATTGCAGAACGCGGACACTTTGTACTATTATATACATAAAGTATATATATTATAAATATAAGTTATATACCTAAGTTAGCAAGTAAATAATACTATATATTATATATGAAAAATTTTACTAAAAATGTTATAAATACATTTTATATAATCTGGGGAATCTCATGGGTACATATACATCGATAATAGTCTATCATTATGTATATTTCACAATCGCGATATCTACGTTAAATACTTATCATTTGCGTTTATCGTTGAAATGCATTTCACTAAGACACTGTCACTACCGAAATCTTCACGATGGCAACAACAAATTCCAGTAAATTAAGACCAAAACTTGTTAAAGATCGTTTTGAATATACGGTATTAAGAAAAAATTTGAATGATATAAGATGGAAATGTTCAGTCATCACGTGTGTAGGAAAAATTTCTACAAATCTTATAGAACCAGTAAGTACCTCATATATAAATATTTTATTTTTATTTCTTAACTGTGTAGATATATCATAGTTGTTGTTATACAAAAATATTTATTATAAATATTATAGGTACTATTTGTATATAAATTACGATTGTATTATTATTTGTGAACGTCAAATAATATGAATTTAACTTAAATATATATATATATATATTTTTTTTAGTATACCGTATTTACTAAATTTGTATCACATCAACACGACCCAAAACCATTGGATGAACTAACATTCTGTGCCGTTAACAACGCGAAAACTGAGATGAAGCAATGCGCAATTAACAACAAAGGAAGTACAAATCAAATTCATTTTGACGAATTATTCTAAAATTGATTTATTAAACCCTTAATATTAAATAATTATGTATGTGCACTTTTTATCTAAGCTTGATACCATTTTGACATATTTTCATACTATTATACTATACAATATTATGTAGTTTTTTAAAATTTTTGTCAATATTATACTTTACTTGTCATTTTGAGATATTTCCATATTATAGGTACTATGCATGTAGTTTTTAATGATTTTTTTTCATTTTTATATTTTATTTGTCATTATGACATATTTATATTGTACACATTTTTAACGGTGGAGTACGATTGCGCGCGTTTTACCTTTTTGGGCATACGATTGCGCACGGTGCCGGAATAACAAAGAACATGCTTTTGACTATTCAAAAGTGTACGATTGCGCGTGAAATTGGATGCGACGTTGCCGATTTATTATTAAAATTTAAAATAATTATCATTATTAAAAAATTATAAAAAAATTTGTTATTTGTCGTATATGTTGTTATTGTATTTATTTCTAATAACATTATAAACGTGGCATCACGTGTCAATTAATCAGTCAAAAATAGTACAAAAAGTTAAAAATAGTACAAATAGTTACAAAAAATAACAGATACTTTATATTCACACTTAATCTACCTAAAAAGTTCGGATATTTACCATGCACCTATAATCTGTATATTTGGCAACGTTGCTTAGAAGCAAAAATAATTTAGCAAGCGCAATCGTACACCTAAAAAGGTACCGTTGATAAGGACCGCGCGCAATCGTATTACAGCCATTTTTAATTTGCTTTAAAACTGATATCTAATATTATAATACAATTAAGATTTATAATAATATTATTGATTATTTGATTATTTTGATCATTATTAACATACGATGAAACAATTTACTTTTAATTTTTAATTTTTATATTTTAATAATTTACGTTATAATTTATAATATTATACATACTTACTACTGAGGTATATAACTTATATTTATAATATATATACTTTATGTATATAATAGTACAAAGTGTCCGCGGTTCTGCAATATACCTTTTTACCCGACCGTACAAAGTGTCCGCGTTTCGCACTTTTAATGCTCGACCGTACAAAGCGACCTAGAACCAAATTATTGCAGAATTCATTGCTAGGGAGACATAGGCGTGCGCAGACTTCAATTTCCGGTCGAGCCTAGTAACAATTAATGCCCCAATACTTGGACAGTGCCCCTATATATATATATTTAAAACCCATTAATTTATACTATAATTGTAAATTAAAAACTGAGTAAATAAAATCAAGTTGTACGGCGTACAATGTACGTGCACTCAACATTAATAAGCTAATTTCTAGACATATTTTTTTTAAAATAAAATATTATGAAGAAAACAAAATACCTAAAAATTAAAAAAAAAAAACTTGGTTTAATGAACAAAAAATTGTACATACATAATATTATATTACATATATTGTATATATTACATATATTACAATGTGTTATTACTTTATTAGTTATTACATTCAATATTTTAAGAATTATAAATTAATTCTCCTATTTCCATTAATTTTGTTGAATTTATCAATGACCATGTCAATATTAATACTATAGATGTTAGTTTTTGTTCAGTAAATATTAATAATAAACTATTAAGTCGGTCTTGATGTATAGTACTCCTTAACTTATTTTTTACTATTGTTAATTTAGAAAATACCCGTTCACAGGAACAACTTGTAACTGGTATTACACTGAATAATTTCAGTAGAGTAAAAAATCCATTAAATGATTTTATGTAATTATTTGCTTTCATATATTCTAGCCATTCATGAATTGATTCATTATTAGTGTTACTATTCGGTTTACCATCGGTAGCAGGTAAATATTTTAAAAGCTTTATCTCAGATACTAACATCTTCTTCGGGGATATTAGCAAATGTTGATAGAATTGAAATAATTTTAGGTGTAAACTCTAGACGAATCATTCCTGCTACAGATTGAACTAATTTTACAGTTAACGAGTTAACTAAGCTAACCAACCAGCTAACTCGCTAGTCATAGACCATAGTACATATTACTTTGCACAGTGTTTTTGTTAAATGAATAAATCAATAAAATCGATTTAATGGTACACAAATATTTCTAATTTTATTTTACTATTACGACAAATAAAATCGTCAAGTTGTAATGATCTCCTCGAGCATTTTGTCATAATTAAATATTTATATATACCTACATACATTTGAAATTATGTTATTATATGCCCCTTAAAAGATTCCGGTCGAGCCGGGGCTCACCCGGCTCGCCCCGTGCGCACGCCTATGTAGGGAGATAAGAAATAAAATTTAGATATTAATAGACAATAGTATAGTACTCTAATGATTAAAATTAGCATGTAAATATAGTAAATATAGTGTATAAAATGTAATTATTCATGATTAATCAGTTAATTACCCTGTTTAAAATCATAAAAATATATGTAAACAGCATGTGCCGATAACTACTCAAGCAAAGATTCAAATGGTTAAAATGCTTTTTAACTATGGTTTTTGGGATATGTGACCTCCTAACTAAACTAAATATTTTTCGAATAAAATTGTTAAGATACGTCTGAATTTTAAAGTAAGAAATACATTACTTAACTATTGCAGATTTAGTAATAAATAAAAATTGAACTTTTAATATATTATTAATTTGAAACTTTCGTCGTTATATTTTCTATTAGTTCAATTTGGGTTTTTAATTAAAATAATTTTTGGATTTGGTATTAAAAACTAAAATTGTTTAAAATGTTAACCTATCTCAAAAAACTATGATTTCTGCGTTAGTAATTAGTGAGAAAAAAACTGTTTAAAGAAAATATTTAATGTTAAGAATTCCTATGATACATGCATTACTATATCAATATTTTAATAACTTGTTTAACCCGTTATTTACTATAGTTAGTGAATATAATCGATTTCTTCATTACTTAAGTACCTATTAGGTAGATATTTAGTTATCAATATTTTGATGTAGATGAATTTTTTATTGTGGACGAGCATTAAAAATGAATACATATTATGATGGTTACAATTGTTAGAAATTAATTTTTACCATAAAAAATTTGAATTATTTTAATAATTTATTATCATTTTAATTTAAAAATAATACGCATGCGTGTACAAAATCAAAAATCTTTGATTTGCAGCTAAAAAGCTGAGATTTATTTATTTCTATGGTAATCAAATGAATACCCAATAACTATAACGGTACAATACACTATTAATTGTTATCAATAAATTTAAAAAAAATTTCCTAGGTATGTCATTAAAATATAGGTATAACATCATAATTCACACGTAAAGATTTATAAATAAACAGTTACTCAAACGTTATTTGATTTGAATGGGTAATTTTTTCTAGCTCACCAAGAACCACCTATAAAAATTTCAAAAATTATATTATGTTTATATAGTTCCGGTAAATTTAATATAAACGTGTTCTGCACCATCTATATAATATGCATGTGCGTCTCACTCGTAAACTAGTTATGGTTTTAATAGTTTAAGTATAACGGTTAAGAAAAATATTACATTTTTAAATAATCGTTAGTTGTCGGAATTCTAAAAGCTTACCCTGGTGTTGGAATTTATTTAAAATAATATACCGTATTATCGTGTTATACTGTTGAGGTGAGTAATTCAACACTATTATACTATCCACCTCGAATGCTACACACCACCCGATATCACATTATCGACGACAATGATATCGGTAAAATATCGAGCATAATTAATTTTTGTACACCTACATTACAGCAAACACGATTAGCGCTTGTGTTAGTGTTGATTTCTTTTGAATAGTTTCCTTTTTCTTATTGAAATGTTTACTATATTATTTGCTACTGAAAACGCCTAGAAACATTATAATCTACCAATTTCGTATGCGAAAATCATACTATTTATATATAAATATGTATGATTAGCTTATATTATATTAAGCGTACAATCAATAATAACATTTTTTTTTAGATTGGTAATATTTTCAATACATAGTATCTTCGGCGCACATGTATAGCAGTATACATTTCTGAGACATATTACCTTATAATCTTCCTTTGAAGCTTTCTAATTTATTTTCCAATTTTATAATAACTTGTTTTTGTGTCACGACCTACGTAGATGAGTAGAGTGTATTGTACAATAATAAGATGATCCCACCTAAACATAATATCTTCCATGTCCCCTATCTAGCATAAACTATAAAAGTGAAATCGATCTCAATATAAATATGTGGGGTTTACAAATCATAACTTACAGCACAAATATTTCCGTACGAAAACAATGACTAGTGAATAGAACATGTCGTTTAAATGTATAAACCGGATCTTGGCCAGGACAAATAGATCTGATGACCATTACACTAAGATAAGATAAATATTATAGTTGATTTTGAAATGTGACTCAACAGTCAATTATTTTTTATATTTAAACTGCAGTTGTTTTTAAAACCAAAAATAAATTCTACAGATCTCAAATGCTATATTAGATACCTACCATAGATAATCGTTACAATGATTACGTAAACGTATATGCAAATTAAAATACTAGGTAGCAAACATCACGATCATTTAAAATTAAATTAAAATTAAATTAAATTAAATTAAACTTATATTTATAAATAACTGTTTCCCAAAAATAATGATGATAACATCATAATAATTGTAATAAAGACAATAAAAACATATACTAGATTTGACTTCAAGTTTACAGACTATATATTATAATAAATTATATATGCTAAATATGTGTTTAATATATTACAACCAATCTTGTTCAAACCATGACTAGCAGTTCTTACAATATATGCGTACCATCAGTTGCTAAACTAATTTAAAACTATGTTTACGGATATTATATCAACTATTTGGTAAAAGTATAAAAATATATATCATTTACGATAAGGTGTAACAAGAACACCTAAAAAATAATGAAATAAATTTTGTTCTAATCAATTTTTAAATATTTTTGTGTATATATTTAATTTAAAGACGTTTGAGCTTACAAGTACAGTATACAATTTTAATTTAATTTTTTTGAAAACATTAAAAATAATCAATTTTTAGAAAAATTTTATGGTAGCAATTTTATTTAGGACAAGTGTGTTTTATAATTTTTAAGACACCAAAAGTTTTAGAGCAAATTAATTTCAATCGTAATAAGTTTTTAAAAATATTTTTTTGGGAATTTCCTGACATTGGTATATTTCTTAAATTATTTCTTATCCCTATAATTTTCAAAATTGTTGTCATCTATAGGTACATTTAACCAGTAATTATAATTTTTTTTGTTTTATTTGTCTGGTCTTATACGAGTATAATATGCAATAATTAAAAAACAAAATTAAATCATGTATAAACAAGTTACAACCGTTATGACTCTAACTATGTCTATTCTAGAATGTGGCAGACGGCAGTGTCTTTTGGAATCATGCTTCCGCATGTGCCTCAGCTATATTAGAAAGGGCACAAAGGAAATTCTTTTCCAGTTGATTGTTATATTAGACTAAAGTTTAGCTGGTAAGAAAGTGAGGGGTGTTGGCCGCTAATCGCCTCTCATTTTCATCGTGACTACTCAGTTTTAGAATAGCTCCAGTAGGTCTTTTAAATGATAAGTTGCAGTCACTTCCAAATCTATTTTTCCACTAAATCTCATTTCAGTCAACATTGAATTCCACATACTCTTTTATATCTGGTTAGTTTCAAAGTCCTATCATACCATATTAGCTCTTTCCTCGTTCAATCATCTACCACTATACTTAACTGTATTAATGACACACCGATCATTCTTCTTACGCGCGGCAACCAACGTGAACACTACACTCTTTATTTATTTAACAATGATTTTTGAAGAGTTTTGGGAAACTATTTATTTTATATTTCTCATTGTAAAATTATTATGTTTTTTTTGTATCTGTTGCATTATATTATCTATATTTTATTTTTATTGAATTCGCTCCATCATAATAGATGCATAAATACTTAAATAATTGAGAAAAAATCCATATCTAAGTTATGTTACATGCGTTATATAACATTATTATCTATTGGTTTTATCTTGTATTGAACTTAACTCGTAGGTTATTTATATACACTATGGAATTTCTTATAACATATTCTTCCTTAGGTATACTAATATTTTATTACTAATCTCTGTTATAATTATTCTAGTAAACACGCATGCGTACTACTGCACTAATTGCATTTCCTACACATTAAATTATAACATGTTACATGTTATATATATTTATATATTTGTGATAACAATTATGAATTAGATAATTGATAAACATAAAAAAATGGACAAAATTCACACGTTATAGGTGTTTCACATGTTTGTAGGCCATTTGAATGTCTTTGTGTGAATAATGTTATTAGTTATCATTAAAAACAAACAATAGTGTTATTATCATCAGTTATCATTAGTTTTCCTAAAAATTCAGTACCTTTTTTTTTTTCCGTTTTAACCGACGACGCCACGGGATCTGCTTTCGCATTGCTTCCGCGGCGCCGCCATCGTTTATTGACAGTAAAAATTCACTACCTACCTACATGTGAAGTACCTATTAAGAGCAATTTTCTCAAGGTACATTTGTCATAGTCGGAAAAGTAAAATCTTCACTAATGACTATTAATTTTTTGATAAATTAAATTTTATTAGGTTAAGTAAAATTTTGTGACGACAATCATTAAAAAGATTATTAAAATATCAAGTTTATAATAGGTATATAGTGAAAGTTTATTATTATTCATTTGATTTAACCAGGTAATACGTTATAGCAAAAATTAATGCATAATTATAATTATCTAATTTAAATATAAAATGTTTTTATGCCATATTATAATAGTTTTTTTTTTTATTTTAATTTGTAACATATTATGATTACCTAGTCAATAACTTAACATCTTTACAACTGTTTCTTTTTTAAGAATATAAACTTTAATTTAATAATACATTTAAGTATGAAGATTTAAGATAATATTATAATTAACATAATATAATATGACTGTGGGCCCTAAATGTATGCGAGCAAACCTCAGGAGTTTCGTGTTTAGGTATTTTGTTGCACTAGTTTTCTGATTTGTATTATTTATACAAATTAAAAATATACAAATTCACTAAACCACTAACTAGGTTATCCGTTTAGTGTACTGCATTTATTTTAACTTTGTATTTGGTTAACCCATATGACCATGTACTTAATTTGATGGTAAATATTTCAACTTATCTAAAGATAGGAAATGCATAACATCATTCTCCCGTCTCCGATTCGGTCACACCTTACTTTCCTATTGTTCCTTTAAAACTTTTATCGAGTGACTCACTCCTGTAACCGCTTCACAGTAACTATCCCAAGCTCTGTTACATTACTATATACTACTTATATAGTGTTTGGTATTTGCTATTGGCTGAAGCTCTAATATTAATTTATTAAATCAACTTAAAAATAATTAAAGAAATGTTTGGGATAGGCTTAGCCTATAATGCCCCCTTTGTACCAATGCAAATTAGAAGTTATATCTTCAACTGTCCCAAATTATCACCTTAACGTGCCACCTATTGTCCATTTTTATATCCTCCGGCATCATATTCGATATCTAAAATATATTCTCCCGTCATCAAAAAAATATTTTATTCTCCATACTATCAGCTTTAACTATACCGACTAATAACTATATAATTTAAATTGTCTAAATTTATTATAGCTAAACATATACATAAACAATATACAAAATATTTTAATAAAGAGTTACTAAATCCCTATGAGCTATAGCTTGAAGTTGGGTTAAGAGTTCTATTGTTTTACATACGATTTATAATTATAATAATCAGTACATATAGGTTTAATCATATAAGAAATTATACAATATAGATTATAATCTGTCAATTATACAACAGTGTGGATAACATTATATTAATTTTAATATTGTAGATAAATATTTTAATTTCCCAGACTAACTATTTAGACGATATGGTTAGTAAAAATACTTCTCAAGATCATAATAGTTGCATCCCTTGTGCCATGATTTCGATTTAAATGGAAACAATGCTCATCATATTATCATCTTATGTATTCATAGAATATTTATATATTTAAAAATTCGTTGCCTTTTAATAAATATAATTTTCATTTTAACTAATATTGTCCAAGAAAAGAACAAAAAAAATTACTTATTATAATTAATTATATACCTATTTAAAAGTAAAATATTTTTTTTCATAGCAATAATTTCTCAATAGGCATAATCAAGAGTGATTATTATATTTTGGTTTTATCGATGTGTATTGACTAGTCAAAGATATTTAGGCTAGAGCATAATATTTGATAATTATTTTGACAACAATCAATATTTTTGATCGGACAAAAAAATATGGGATTCAAAAATATTAATTATACCGGAGTACGGAAAATTACATTTTTTAACAAATTTTTGTATAATATGTATTTAAATATTTTACGATTTTTGAAATAATAATTTATTTTATTTTATTTATTTTTTTTTTTTTTAGGGGAACCCGCGGCAACATAGGCCATTGGGTGTGGGGGTGGTACGCGGTAGGAGTTATTTTTGTATATTTGTTTGTAGGTTTTTGAGTTGGTAGGGTTGTAACACGTGTTTGTGTATGTGTGGCAAGGATATGTTGCTAAAAATCCCGGGTGGTCACCCATCCGGGAGCTAGCAACTGCGGCCGGTACGTACGCTCAGCTAGTGCGTTCCCGCAGATTGAGCGTACGACCGCGCCTCACCAAGCCACTAATTTATTTTATATATTAGATTGTATTTGAGACTTAATTATTTAATATAATTTAATTCTCAACAAGTTTTTTTGCTGTTTTTTTATACTGACTTATAACGTTAACGTATAGAGGTACACGCCTTATTAAAATTTATTAAAATAAAATATCTAAAAATATTTATATTTTCCTGGCGTAATCGATATATACCTAATTAATTTATGATAAATTTACTGGTATGTACTTTAATATCGAAATTCCAAACGAAACATTTTTTATCATTCAATATTAACAATGAATATTCAAAATATCGGAACTATTTCGGGTCACGTGTTTGAGATCACTGTTTTAGGTTATGTAATTAATATATCTGTACCTGTCAATATCAAAAGACCAAAAATTCAATAATATTATTGTCTCATCACTCATAATTTAATATACACGTAACGGTCAACATTAATGCGCATGGCCATGCTTGTTTATTCAATTTACAAACTCGCTCGTATCATTTTGTATCAGTATCCGTGTCCTATATTATATTGTGGCAACTTGTCGAAGGTAATTCATTAGGTCATCGGTACGAAACAGAAACTACCTATACCTGGATAATATATGTACCTATACGATAACCTAGCATACCGCTGGTGCATGTCATATTATAGTTTTCACTGCAAACATAATATTTTAATGCAAATGAGCATTCATAATATCCACATTCCCCGATAGGTATTCACCAATTGGCACTCGAAAATCGTAATATGCCGTAATACTAGGATGTCTGCAAACATTATAATACTTACCTACTTAATGTCTGACAACGGACGGGTTTACGTTTAAAGAATTTCGATTCCAATGGGCGTTATGTATCGCTTATAATACGTATTATTAAATTCGTAGGTACATATACTTACACATTTTGGTGTATATATATAATTATTATAAGTGATTTAACTTAAAAAAAATTATATATTTGATGCGTATTATTAACTCAATATTAGGTTCACCGTGAACCTAACCTTCCTTAAAGTATAATTTAAGAACTTGTACCTATATAATTTCCGATGTACGTATAATTTGATACGATAATCATATTATATCTAGTTGTCTTATTTGAGTTTGGAATATAGACAAAACCATATTTTTACTTAGCTAAATAGTTTTCATGATATGGGTTAATTTTTTTTTTTAACATAATGCATGACTTCCAGTATCACACGAGAGTGTTGGGTTGGGATTATGCTTCAACCCCCCCCCCCGCCACCGCAACACAAAATGTTATTAGAAATATATTTTTACTTAAAGATCATAGTTATATCTTATAATTTTAATCATCTATATCGATTATAATGGTTTACAACCTCCTCTCTACCCATCGAAATTTTTTCTGCGTGAGTATAAGCACGTTATTTGATCGAAATGCCTCAAATGACGAATCTGACATAAAATATTTTAATGTGTTTAATGTTTATATACATACAAGCATATCGTTAAAATATTATATAAGGTATACAAACAGTATAAACTCCTCATAATTAAATCGCTCGGTCCCAACTAATATTTCCGTTATTGAGGAGTTTCCGTTTTAAGGACACTTAAATAAATATAGGTTATAGGTTATACGGGACTGTGATCATTTTCAATAACAAAAAATGTCCGTCATTCAGTATAAATAGGTAGATAGCTAGAAGCCTATACCAAGATTAAATGTTACGGTTTAGGCTCCGTGTAAGTTTAAGTTAGATAAAGGTGAGCAAAGACGTAAATATCTACGTGAGCTTTGAACTAGATCACTTAGAAACATTTTTTTTAGATTTTTAACCTCCCCACGGTGACTTCTATTTTTTCTTATGTAAAAATTGACGTTCGATTGAAAATTATTTAGAAGTTAAACATGTAAACAATTTTCAATTATTGTAACTTAGGATTGGAAACTAATCATAAAGTTAATTGTAAGTTGTTTTTATACCAATCCAAAAATATTTAAAATATATTTTGAATATATTTTTATTTATTAAAGACACTAGTGTATTCTAAAAACTTAGTGTACTCTTATCTTTTATATAATAAAATTCACCTGCAAACATGAACTTTTAAAACTCATTTATTAAACCAGAAAATTTAATCAAAATTAATCAATTAATGTTAATCATAATTTTTACACAATGAAAAACTCAAACTATAATGAAAGCCATTCATCATTTCTATAAGGTATTTTTTTTAAAAGACGTATACTCAATAATCTATACATCTCTATTGCTTGACTATTATTATGTGCTCTATAATAGTAAACACAAAGTTTTCTAAATTTATTTCATTTTTTCCATTTTTATTGAACCTGTTTATAGTTATTATTATCATCATCATTTTTGTATTTACGTGCACCAATACTCTTAACTTTGGTTATGTCCAAGGAAAGAAGAACACGATCGTGTTTTGTAAAATACACGATTTGTCATAAATTAGGTACTAACATTATTATAGCATTACATTTGACACTGCTTGACAACGATGCTAATATTAATGTAATTCATTGATTCAACTGGAACTATAATTTCCATGTTTTTATTTTATGGAATAGGTACTGTAAGTGTGATGAATGGTTATCATTGTATATGTGCAAAAAGAATAGAAGCATTTTATGTAATAGTAATAAGGATAATATTGCATCTATTGCACAATACAGCATACTCATAAAACGTCGACGGGTTATGGTATCGTACTGTCGTAAAATATAACGGCTTAATATTTATTTTTATTATGCTACATTATATTATGTTTATAATAGGTATAATACATATATTATTATTATATGTTTTTATTGTTTTTATAGTTCATAATATAATGATATACAAAGACAACACGATACTGAAATACTTCATTTTCATGTATACAGTTATTATTTTATCTACATCAAATTTATTTTTTGCATTTATACCATGTTTTAAAATTTGTACGTTGCTCAATTAATATTTCAAACAATGTTTATAATTATACATAGCCTGAAAAACTTGCATTCATCAATTTTGAATTATAACATATTACTTGACAATAATCTATTAATTGTTCACCAATTGGGCTAGACTGGCTATAGTGAGAGAGATTTTTATTGTACAATACTGTGTTTAGTTTTTTTTTTTTACATATAAAGTAAGTTAGAGTACGTTTTGAATTAGACTCGCCAAAACAAAAATCGATTTTATCAAATTTGCGTAAAAATACCCGTTTTTCATTCATTTTATTTTTGTTTTTCCAGGTGCTCAAAAGCTTTTGAAAACTAATGAAAATTTTGACTTCCCGAATGCACTAACAAGATTCACTTTCCCAATGAAAAAGAAACTGTAGTTAGTAGTATAATTTGGGGCATTCTGGATCACCTCCCCCTTAAATTTTACATGTAAAAGGATAGGCACCTCAGTATAGGCAATTTCAGTACATGCACCTCCCAAACTTGTATGAATTACTCAATATAGGCAACCCGCAACACCTATTAACCTACATTAATCACGACTGTCTGGTACGTGACTGACATATATTTTTCCCCTCCCCACATTACCTCCCCTTTTATTTCCCCTTATGAAAGAATTTTTTTTTTAAATATAATATTCTGGTATACTATTATATTGATCCTTTGTGGTATTTTACGTATTAAAATATACACGATACCATATAGGAGACATTAGTCCACAATGACACCACCGCCACCACCATTGTTCGTTCATGCCACACACACACACACACACACACACACAAATTCGCACATAGTTACAAGTACACACATTCCATTCTATCCCTACCACCCTTTCTCACGCCTTTATCTCATTAACCGTCTACACACCTATAGAGACATGTCTGAATATTTTTGGTGATTACTAGCAAGAAATTAGTGCATTAAGTGAAACGAAATCAGTCCGTGTATTAACGTTCAAGTGCCAAGTCGTGTTTTTACAGAGTTCCGAAGTAGTATTAAAGTGTTCACAAATATTTTATAAAAATTAAATTATTTATTTTACTAAAGCTAACACCATAGTTTGTTTTCTTCTGATATTTCTAGTATTGTGCGTATGCGCTTATAAAATCATTTCACACTGATATTTAAAGAGCAAATATTTTACTATATTTCATTACCTATCTATTCGTTGAAGAGTCAAGTCGTGTATAGTTTTCTTCATTCAACATACATAAATACATAATCATGTTCTCATGTGGTATTTGTGATAAGACATTTACTAGGATCGGTAGTCTACACAGACATACCAAGTCACACGATGTAACCAATACGATTTCATGCAGTTTATGCTCGGAAATATTCACACGAAGAGATAACCTCATAAGACATACCAAAGAAAAACACCGTAAGTAATTTTTAAATACAATATTCAGATCTATTAGATAAATTATTCATAGTTAAGGCTACGTATTTCATGTTTAATCATCACAATAAAACATATATGCATTATAGATGCAATATATAAATATATAATAAAGGTGTTTAAAAAAAAAAAAAAGTGTAATTTATTCAATGAATAATTTTTTTCAAGTATCTAATTAATAATAATGCTATTTTCAGGTTCAAGTATTGTAATTCAACAAGAACCAACCATAACCAAGCGAGAAATTCAAGATTTTTTTAAACCAGCTGAACATATTTACGATTATAATGGTAAATATATCATTCATATGTTTATTCACCTCCTATGATATAACAATAATATAAATATATATAATAAAATAATATTATGAACACCCCTCATATATTTACTAGTACTATGTACAAAAGTAAGTATATATCTAAAATAATCTGATAATATTTCAAATAAACATATTTAAAGTTATAATTAGTTATTATATTATTACGAACGTAGGCATTTTAAACATCTTATTATTAATATTATTACACAAAAGAATAATGTATATTATTGCTATATCTGAGACCTCTATATCATTTTTGTTTTTGCTTTTGCATAATATATACACACTACATATACATGTATGTAATACTATAGCTTCACAACTATCTCCTTTTATTAATATATATTTTTAAAAATCGTATTTTCTATAATATGTTAAACATATCACTAAAATTTTTTAAATTCCTAATTTTTCTTCAGATACTTTTATTAAAAAAACGTTTATATTTATAACAACAATTTATCTTTACACACATATTTCTATAATTTTTAGCATTATAATAGTAAATTATTTATTTTATTTCAGTTCCTTCGGCTTCAAATCGCAATGATCTTAAGCGTGTACATGCGGAAAATTCAAACGAAGCAGTAAATGCAAAAAAAACACGCATGACTATCGTTAAAACCCCCGGTTTTGTTAAGACTGGTTCATCGCTCTCTAATAAAATCATTTGGTATTATAAGAAAAATACAGATAATTTTAACAACTTCAGCGCATTTTTAGTATCATCAAAAAAAGACTTAATTCAATTACTTAAATCATCGTCGACAAATCACCCAATTAAATTCAACTTGAAACTCGAGGCAACGTTCAGTCGGCCAAACGTAGAGAATTCAGCAGAGAACCGTGCGTTTAAAACTTCAGCAAGAGAAATTTTTATGGATACGGATATCGACTCAATAGTAGAACAAGCGTTCGTAAAATTATTGGTCGAAGAGGATGTTTATACATCTAAAGGAAGTGGCTTTACTTTGGAAGCAATAGACGGCTTATTATTAGGACTATACAATTACACACCTATGGGGGGTTCGTCTTATATAACACTTCCAGAGGACGTTAAAAATAAAAAAGCAATTATCAATCCTCAAAACTCGGACCAACAGTGCTTCAAGTGGGCAATCCTAGCAAGATACGTTACGGATAATAACAAAACTATTATAACTGAAAATTATACATCGCTCGAAGATAAATTTAATTTCGATGGTTTAACATTCCCGACACCCATCACAGAAATAAAAAAATTTGAGAAAAATAACATGAACACGTCTGTCAATGTATTTGGATTAAAAAAAGAAAAGAATAAAAAACATATTATTTTCCCACTTAAAGTTGCGGATGAAGAAAAAAAAGATCATTTCGATCTACTATTAATTACCAACGGTGATAAAAGCCACTACACATATATATCAAATTTCTCACGACTAATACGCTCACAGAAAACTGCTCATCATGATAGTATCATTTTTTGCAAACGGTGCTTCACATCATTTGACACTCGACCCCGGAAAAATACGCTATGCGGACAAGCAGCACTTGATCAGCATAAATTGATATGCGGATCGCATAAACCTATCCTACCTCAGATGCCTGAGCCCGGTTCAATGTTGGAGTTTAGTGCATGGAACAAAACACAACGCCACCCCATAGTTATATATGCTGACTTCGAGGCGCTTCTAGTTAAATGTAACGAGAAAAAAGGAAAAAATACAACTGTAATTCAAAATCACGAGCCTATGAGCTATGGTTTTTTCATAAAGGCAGATGATCACATACCGAAAGAACTGCTTGAAGAATTTGAAATACCAACATCGCCAGTTATATACCGCGGAAGTAATCAAAATAAAGAGGTAGCAAAACATTTTGTACAAAGTATTGTGGAAATAGCAGAAAAAATATACAAACTGCTCAAAACCAACACACCAATTATAATGACACCGGAACAGCGATGCATACATGAATTATGTAAAGCATGTAATTTATGTAAAAAGGAATTTTCCAAAGAAAACCATAAAGTAGCTGATCATTGCCATCTATCGGGAAAATTTAGACAAAGTTTATGTAATTCATGTAATCTCAAGCTTCAACAACCAAATTTTGTACCGGTTTTCTTTCACAATTTAACCAACTATGATGCACACTTTTTGGTAACTGAGCTTGGATATGATACAAACACAATTTCTGTAATACCAAACAGCGAGGAGAAATTTATTTCGTTTTCGAAATATATCAACAACTCCTTCACAATCCGCTTTATAGATACATTTAGATTTATGTCCTCCAGTTTATCAAATTTAGCCAACAATTTAATAACACCAGACTTGGAGAAGTTCAGAGAGACGAGAAAACATTTTCCAATCGAAGACATGCCACTCGTTACTCGTAAAGGTGTTTACCCTTATGAGTATACGGATGGCTGGAGCAAACTGAAGGAAACACATCTGCCGAAGAAAACAGATTTTTACAGTACATTAACAGAAGAACACATTAAGGATGAGGAATATAAATTTGCAAAGACTGTTTGGAACCATTTCAACTGTCATACGCTTGGAGAGTATTCAGATCTGTATCTTAAAATCGACATCATGCTGTTAGCTGATGTGTTCGAGAACTTCCGAGACCTTTGTTTGACAACTTATAGCCTGGACCCGGCGTTCTACTATACTTGTCCAGGCTTTTCTTTTGATGCGATGTTGAAACATACTTCAATGAAGCTCGAACTACTTCATGACTATGATATGTTGCTGATGATCGAAAAAGGTAATGATATAATATTTTATAATATAATGTTATTATTTAATAATATATGATTTATTTTAGGTATACGTGGTGGTCTCACGCAAGCAAGTATGAGATACGCCAAAGCGAACCACAAAAAGACTCCAGATTATGACCAGGCAAATCCAAAATCATGGTTGATATACCAAGACTGTAAGTTTTTTGTAATTTTAATTTATTCAGTTAAATATATTTTTCTTAATTTAAGGCAATAACTTATATGGATGGGCCATGTCACAATACATGCCATACGGTGGGTTCAAATGGGTTGAACCAACACTCGACAAACTGAACAATTTGACTGATACTTCACCCATAGGAAGGATATACGAGGTGGATATATCCTATCCGCGAGAATTACATGATAAACACAACGACTTGCCTTTTCTACCACAGAACGGTATACCTACTGGTTCAAAAGTGAAAAAACTAATGGCAACATTAGAGTCCAAGAAAAATTATATTGTTCACTACCGTAATCTACAGCAAGCTATTAAAAACGGCCTTAAAGTAGATAAAGTAAGCGTTTATTTTACAACAATTCTGCGATGAAGATATTTTTAACATTATAATATTTAAAGGTACATAGAGTCATTGAGTTTAATCAGTCGGAATGGTTGGCTGATTACATCAACCTGAACACTGAGTTACGCAAGAAGGCCACAAATGATTTCGAGAAAGATTTTTTTAAATTAATGAACAATGCAGTATTTGGTATGTTATTATAAATGATCATTTTTCATTTTTCATAACATTTTCTTATGATTTTCCAGGCAAGACGATGGAAAATGTACGCCAACGTATAAAAATTAAGTTAGTATCCAGTGAAAAGTGTTTGCAGAAACTTATAAATAAGTCAACGTTTAAGCACTGTACAACTTATAACGAGAATCTAGCAGCTGTATCGCTAGAGAATAAGGAAATTAAATTTGATAAGCCAATATATATAGGTAACTATTACACACACACACCACAAATATTATATTTTAATGTTATTAATTCCAAATTAATTGATTATTTGTTTATTATAGGTTTTGCGGTACTTGAAATAAGTAAAACTCTTATGTATGAGTATCATTACGATGTCATGCAAAAACATTATGGTAAAAAAATAGAACTCATGTATACAGATACAGGTAAATATTTTAAAACCAACTTTATTTTCTTATACTGACTAACATTAAGTTTTTAGATTCACTGGTGTACCATATTATTACGGACGACTTTTACCAGGACTTGGCAAATAACGTCAATTTGCTAGAACGGATGGACACAGCAAATCTCCCGAAAGACCATCCGTGTTACATTGCCGAGAGGAAGAAGATCCCAGGTTTGTTTTCCGACGAGACGGATGGACTCGTTATGACAGAGTTTTGTGCGTTACGGGCAAAATCATACGCATATATTCTACAAGGCAAGGAGAAGATCAAAGCCAAGGGAATCCGTGGGCACGTGGTCAAGAATTACATGACATTCGATGACCATAAGAAGTGCCTGTTTGATGACAGTGATTTAGACGTTTACCATCAAAATGTCTCCATACGTTCATTCAAACACCAGCTCAAGACCATTAAATCCAACAAATTAACTTATAATAACTATGATGATAAGAGGATTATACTCGAAGACAATATACATACCTACGCTCATGGGCATTATAAATTTGTTTGTTAATTGTATTCATAAAAAATATGTATATATGCAGTTTATTTTATAGTAATAAAAGTCTTATATCTTATTTCAAATCTTGTTATTATTTATATTTCCTTTATAGATTCATTTGTTTACATTTGAATCAACTTACATTGCAAAGATACATAATAGGGTAGAAATTTGAGAGTATGTCACAATGATATTTAATATACATATCATTAAATGTATACGTGTTTGATAAAATAATTAATAATAAAAATGAAACATGCCGAGTTTTTTTTTCTTAGTACTAGTCGTTAATATAATTACTAATAATCACATACATATTTTATTAAATTCCATAATATAAATAGACATATTATATAAAAAATATATCATAATTTTGATAAAAGCAATAATAATTGACATACCTAGACAATGTTATCAAATTTGAATAAGTATGTTTTAAATTCATTGAAAACATCCTTATATAATACCCATATTGCTATTAAAAACATGCTCAAATAATTGTATTTTAGTAAATATATCGTAAATAACCTGATAATATTACAAGTATTTTTAAAAAACATACTTAAAGTACTCGAAAAGGTTAGTATTTTGAATTAGTATTAAAAATAATATGATACAATATATTATAGATCTATTGAAAAAATATCAACATAATAGCCATATTGTTATTAAAATAATTATATTATCTTAAATAATCTGTTTTTATCACAAATATTTTAAATAGGTAAGCCTAATTAAAGTACTCGAAAACACAAGTATTTTGAGTACCTATGGTAAAATATTTAAGGAATATTTTTAATATTTTTTACTTTAACCATGGCATTTATTTGATCGACATGCAATTAGTTAAAGGAAATGTCTACCATAGTGTTCTAAGTGTTCAGGTGCAAGCTATTAGTATTTCGATTTAAATATATAGTGGCTATTAAGAGTCTGCGACATCCTGGCGACACGGATGATTATTAGGCAGGTTGTATCTAATAGGAATTTATTTGATTGACGCATTGTTAGTTAATTAATATCGATACAGCGTTAAAATGATAATATTTATACCTAATTGCATATATTGTCTCCTAATGACAATACAGTGGCAGCCATTCGTACTTATAAATGTTTATTATGCAAAGAACTACATTTAGGTCAGACTGAGAAAATAAAATTTAAAAAATGAAAGTCCATGATTCATCATGACTACATCATCACACGGCGAAGATAAAGTTTTTACGTCTATATATTCTCCTCCAAAACTACACTATGTTAGTGTAGGTTAGAATAGGTTAGACTGAGAAAGAAAAAATGTGATTAAAAAAAAAATGTGATTAAAAAAAAAAATGTGATTAAAAAAAAAATGTGATTAAAAAAAAAATGTGATTAAAAAAAAAAATGAAAGATTGCTTCATCTTCACCGTGTGATGATGTAGTCATGATGAATCATGGACTTTCATTTTTTTTTAATCACATTTTTTTTTTAATCACATTTTTTCTTTAATCACATTTTTTTTTTAATCACATTTTTTCTTTCTCAGTCTAACCTATTCTAACCTACACTAACATAGTGTAGTTTTGGAGGAGAATATATAGACGTAAAAACTTTATCTTCGCCGTGTGATGATGTAGTCATGATGAATCATGGACTTTCATTTTTTAAATTTTATTTTCTCAGTCTGACCTAAATGTAGTTCTTTGCATAATAAACATTTATAAGTACGAATGGCTGCCACTGTATTGTCATTAGGAGACAATATATGCAATTAGGTATAAATATTATCATTTTAACGCTGTATCGATATTAATTAACTAACAATGCGTCAATCAAATAAATTCCTATTAGATACAACCTGCCTAATAATCATCCGTGTCGCCAGGATGTCGCAGACTCTTAATAGCCACTATATATTTAAATCGAAATACTAATAGCTTGCACCTGAACACTTAGAACACTATGGTAGACATTTCCTTTAACTAATTGCATGTCGATCAAATAAATGCCATGGTTAAAGTAAAAAATATTAAAAATATTCCTTAAATATTTTACCATAGGTACTCAAAATACTTGTGTTTTCGAGTACTTTAATTAGGCTTACCTATTTAAAATATTTGTGATAAAAACAGATTATTTAAGATAATATAATTATTTTAATAACAATATGGCTATTATGTTGATATTTTTTCAATAGATCTATAATATATTGTATCATATTATTTTTAATACTAATTCAAAATACTAACCTTTTCGAGTACTTTAAGTATGTTTTTTAAAAATACTTGTAATATTATCAGGTTATTTACGATATATTTACTAAAATACAATTATTTGAGCATGTTTTTAATAGCAATATGGGTATTATATAAGGATGTTTTCAATGAATTTAAAACATACTTATTCAAATTTGATAACATTGTCTAGGTATGTCAATTATTATTGCTTTTATCAAAATTATGATATATTTTTTATATAATATGTCTATTTATATTATGGAATTTAATAAAATATGTATGTGATTATTAGTAATTATATTAACGACTAGTACTAAGAAAAAAAAACTCGGCATGTTTCATTTTTATTATTAATTATTTTATCAAACACGTATACATTTAATGATATGTATATTAAATATCATTGTGACATACTCTCAAATTTCTACCCTATTATGTATCTTTGCAATGTAAGTTGATTCAAATGTAAACAAATGAATCTATAAAGGAAATATAAATAATAACAAGATTTGAAATAAGATATAAGACTTTTATTACTATAAAATAAACTGCATATATACATATTTTTTATGAATACAATTAACAAACAAATTTATAATGCCCATGAGCGTAGGTATGTATATTGTCTTCGAGTATAATCCTCTTATCATCATAGTTATTATAAGTTAATTTGTTGGATTTAATGGTCTTGAGCTGGTGTTTGAATGAACGTATGGAGACATTTTGATGGTAAACGTCTAAATCACTGTCATCAAACAGGCACTTCTTATGGTCATCGAATGTCATGTAATTCTTGACCACGTGCCCACGGATTCCCTTGGCTTTGATCTTCTCCTTGCCTTGTAGAATATATGCGTATGATTTTGCCCGTAACGCACAAAACTCTGTCATAACGAGTCCATCCGTCTCGTCGGAAAACAAACCTGGGATCTTCTTCCTCTCGGCAATGTAACACGGATGGTCTTTCGGGAGATTTGCTGTGTCCATCCGTTCTAGCAAATTGACGTTATTTGCCAAGTCCTGGTAAAAGTCGTCCGTAATAATATGGTACACCAGTGAATCTAAAAACTTAATGTTAGTCAGTATAAGAAAATAAAGTTGGTTTTAAAATATTTACCTGTATCTGTATACATGAGTTCTATTTTTTTACCATAATGTTTTTGCATGACATCGTAATGATACTCATACATAAGAGTTTTACTTATTTCAAGTACCGCAAAACCTATAATAAACAAATAATCAATTAATTTGGAATTAATAACATTAAAATATAATATTTGTGGTGTGTGTGTGTAATAGTTACCTATATATATTGGCTTATCAAATTTAATTTCCTTATTCTCTAGCGATACAGCTGCTAGATTCTCGTTATAAGTTGTACAGTGCTTAAACGTTGACTTATTTATAAGTTTCTGCAAACACTTTTCACTGGATACTAACTTAATTTTTATACGTTGGCGTACATTTTCCATCGTCTTGCCTGGAAAATCATAAGAAAATGTTATGAAAAATGAAAAATGATCATTTATAATAACATACCAAATACTGCATTGTTCATTAATTTAAAAAAATCTTTCTCGAAATCATTTGTGGCCTTCTTGCGTAACTCAGTGTTCAGGTTGATGTAATCAGCCAACCATTCCGACTGATTAAACTCAATGACTCTATGTACCTTTAAATATTATAATGTTAAAAATATCTTCATCGCAGAATTGTTGTAAAATAAACGCTTACTTTATCTACTTTAAGGCCGTTTTTAATAGCTTGCTGTAGATTACGGTAGTGAACAATATAATTTTTCTTGGACTCTAATGTTGCCATTAGTTTTTTCACTTTTGAACCAGTAGGTATACCGTTCTGTGGTAGAAAAGGCAAGTCGTTGTGTTTATCATGTAATTCTCGCGGATAGGATATATCCACCTCGTATATCCTTCCTATGGGTGAAGTATCAGTCAAATTGTTCAGTTTGTCGAGTGTTGGTTCAACCCATTTGAACCCACCGTATGGCATGTATTGTGACATGGCCCATCCATATAAGTTATTGCCTTAAATTAAGAAAAATATATTTAACTGAATAAATTAAAATTACAAAAAACTTACAGTCTTGGTATATCAACCATGATTTTGGATTTGCCTGGTCATAATCTGGAGTCTTTTTGTGGTTCGCTTTGGCGTATCTCATACTTGCTTGCGTGAGACCACCACGTATACCTAAAATAAATCATATATTATTAAATAATAACATTATATTATAAAATATTATATCATTACCTTTTTCGATCATCAGCAACATATCATAGTCATGAAGTAGTTCGAGCTTCATTGAAGTATGTTTCAACATCGCATCAAAAGAAAAGCCTGGACAAGTATAGTAGAACGCCGGGTCCAGGCTATAAGTTGTCAAACAAAGGTCTCGGAAGTTCTCGAACACATCAGCTAACAGCATGATGTCGATTTTAAGATACAGATCTGAATACTCTCCAAGCGTATGACAGTTGAAATGGTTCCAAACAGTCTTTGCAAATTTATATTCCTCATCCTTAATGTGTTCTTCTGTTAATGTACTGTAAAAATCTGTTTTCTTCGGCAGATGTGTTTCCTTCAGTTTGCTCCAGCCATCCGTATACTCATAAGGGTAAACACCTTTACGAGTAACGAGTGGCATGTCTTCGATTGGAAAATGTTTTCTCGTCTCTCTGAACTTCTCCAAGTCTGGTGTTATTAAATTGTTGGCTAAATTTGATAAACTGGAGGACATAAATCTAAATGTATCTATAAAGCGGATTGTGAAGGAGTTGTTGATATATTTCGAAAACGAAATAAATTTCTCCTCGCTGTTTGGTATTACAGAAATTGTGTTTGTATCATATCCAAGCTCAGTTACCAAAAAGTGTGCATCATAGTTGGTTAAATTGTGAAAGAAAACCGGTACAAAATTTGGTTGTTGAAGCTTGAGATTACATGAATTACATAAACTTTGTCTAAATTTTCCCGATAGATGGCAATGATCAGCTACTTTATGGTTTTCTTTGGAAAATTCCTTTTTACATAAATTACATGCTTTACATAATTCATGTATGCATCGCTGTTCCGGTGTCATTATAATTGGTGTGTTGGTTTTGAGCAGTTTGTATATTTTTTCTGCTATTTCCACAATACTTTGTACAAAATGTTTTGCTACCTCTTTATTTTGATTACTTCCGCGGTATATAACTGGCGATGTTGGTATTTCAAATTCTTCAAGCAGTTCTTTCGGTATGTGATCATCTGCCTTTATGAAAAAACCATAGCTCATAGGCTCGTGATTTTGAATTACAGTTGTATTTTTTCCTTTTTTCTCGTTACATTTAACTAGAAGCGCCTCGAAGTCAGCATATATAACTATGGGGTGGCGTTGTGTTTTGTTCCATGCACTAAACTCCAACATTGAACCGGGCTCAGGCATCTGAGGTAGGATAGGTTTATGCGATCCGCATATCAATTTATGCTGATCAAGTGCTGCTTGTCCGCATAGCGTATTTTTCCGGGGTCGAGTGTCAAATGATGTGAAGCACCGTTTGCAAAAAATGATACTATCATGATGAGCAGTTTTCTGTGAGCGTATTAGTCGTGAGAAATTTGATATATATGTGTAGTGGCTTTTATCACCGTTGGTAATTAATAGTAGATCGAAATGATCTTTTTTTTCTTCATCCGCAACTTTAAGTGGGAAAATAATATGTTTTTTATTCTTTTCTTTTTTTAATCCAAATACATTGACAGACGTGTTCATGTTATTTTTCTCAAATTTTTTTATTTCTGTGATGGGTGTCGGGAATGTTAAACCATCGAAATTAAATTTATCTTCGAGCGATGTATAATTTTCAGTTATAATAGTTTTGTTATTATCCGTAACGTATCTTGCTAGGATTGCCCACTTGAAGCACTGTTGGTCCGAGTTTTGAGGATTGATAATTGCTTTTTTATTTTTAACGTCCTCTGGAAGTGTTATATAAGACGAACCCCCCATAGGTGTGTAATTGTATAGTCCTAATAATAAGCCGTCTATTGCTTCCAAAGTAAAGCCACTTCCTTTAGATGTATAAACATCCTCTTCGACCAATAATTTTACGAACGCTTGTTCTACTATTGAGTCGATATCCGTATCCATAAAAATTTCTCTTGCTGAAGTTTTAAACGCACGGTTCTCTGCTGAATTCTCTACGTTTGGCCGACTGAACGTTGCCTCGAGTTTCAAGTTGAATTTAATTGGGTGATTTGTCGACGATGATTTAAGTAATTGAATTAAGTCTTTTTTTGATGATACTAAAAATGCGCTGAAGTTGTTAAAATTATCTGTATTTTTCTTATAATACCAAATGATTTTATTAGAGAGCGATGAACCAGTCTTAACAAAACCGGGGGTTTTAACGATAGTCATGCGTGTTTTTTTTGCATTTACTGCTTCGTTTGAATTTTCCGCATGTACACGCTTAAGATCATTGCGATTTGAAGCCGAAGGAACTGAAATAAAATAAATAATTTACTATTATAATGCTAAAAATTATAGAAATATGTGTGTAAAGATAAATTGTTGTTATAAATATAAACGTTTTTTTAATAAAAGTATCTGAAGAAAAATTAGGAATTTAAAAAATTTTAGTGATATGTTTAACATATTATAGAAAATACGATTTTTAAAAATATATATTAATAAAAGGAGATAGTTGTGAAGCTATAGTATTACATACATGTATATGTAGTGTGTATATATTATGCAAAAGCAAAAACAAAAATGATATAGAGGTCTCAGATATAGCAATAATATACATTATTCTTTTGTGTAATAATATTAATAATAAGATGTTTAAAATGCCTACGTTCGTAATAATATAATAACTAATTATAACTTTAAATATGTTTATTTGAAATATTATCAGATTATTTTAGATATATACTTACTTTTGTACATAGTACTAGTAAATATATGAGGGGTGTTCATAATATTATTTTATTATATATATTTATATTATTGTTATATCATAGGAGGTGAATAAACATATGAATGATATATTTACCATTATAATCGTAAATATGTTCAGCTGGTTTAAAAAAATCTTGAATTTCTCGCTTGGTTATGGTTGGTTCTTGTTGAATTACAATACTTGAACCTGAAAATAGCATTATTATTAATTAGATACTTGAAAAAAATTATTCATTGAATAAATTACACTTTTTTTTTTTTTTTAAACACCTTTATTATATATTTATATATTGCATCTATAATGCATATATGTTTTATTGTGATGATTAAACATGAAATACGTAGCCTTAACTATGAATAATTTATCTAATAGATCTGAATATTGTATTTAAAAATTACTTACGGTGTTTTTCTTTGGTATGTCTTATGAGGTTATCTCTTCGTGTGAATATTTCCGAGCATAAACTGCATGAAATCGTATTGGTTACATCGTGTGACTTGGTATGTCTGTGTAGACTACCGATCCTAGTAAATGTCTTATCACAAATACCACATGAGAACATGATTATGTATTTATGTATGTTGAATGAAGAAAACTATACACGACTTGACTCTTCAACGAATAGATAGGTAATGAAATATAGTAAAATATTTGCTCTTTAAATATCAGTGTGAAATGATTTTATAAGCGCATACGCACAATACTAGAAATATCAGAAGAAAACAAACTATGGTGTTAGCTTTAGTAAAATAAATAATTTAATTTTTATAAAATATTTGTGAACACTTTAATACTACTTCGGAACTCTGTAAAAACACGACTTGGCACTTGAACGTTAATACACGGACTGATTTCGTTTCACTTAATGCACTAATTTCTTGCTAGTAATCACCAAAAATATTCAGACATGTCTCTATAGGTGTGTAGACGGTTAATGAGATAAAGGCGTGAGAAAGGGTGGTAGGGATAGAATGGAATGTGTGTACTTGTAACTATGTGCGAATTTGTGTGTGTGTGTGTGTGTGGCATGAACGAACAATGGTGGTGGCGGTGGTGTCATTGTGGACTAATGTCTCCTATATGGTATCGTGTATATTTTAATACGTAAAATACCACAAAGGATCAATATAATAGTATACCAGAATATTATATTTAAAAAAAAAATTCTTTCATAAGGGGAAATAAAAGGGGAGGTAATGTGGGGAGGGGAAAAATATATGTCAGTCACGTACCAGACAGTCGTGATTAATGTAGGTTAATAGGTGTTGCGGGTTGCCTATATTGAGTAATTCATACAAGTTTGGGAGGTGCATGTACTGAAATTGCCTATACTGAGGTGCCTATCCTTTTACATGTAAAATTTAAGGGGGAGGTGATCCAGAATGCCCCAAATTATACTACTGTAGTTAAAAATCGATGCATCAAGTCGACTACTTATCATGTACACTACAAAATCACATCATTATAAAATCAATACATTCATCGTTCCGCTCAGAGTTTAAAGAAATTCAAATTTTGATACATTTTGTTAAAATTATGAACTCTTTAGAATCATTCTGTAGTTAAAAATGTATTAAATTTTGAATTTTTACATCTTAAAGTTGTAATATTTAGTATAAGGTTACTCATAAGTATTCATACTGGGATCAAAACCAACTGAAACGTACCTATATATGTAAAATAAATCACATAAATACCAATAAACACTACAGATTGTTTTATAGCGGTGATTTTAAATTAATGAATTTCAAAACATTTCCTAGATATTTCTTTTATTATTCAATTCGGGAATTTCTGATTTTGTGTACTTAGTTTTAAAGTACTGCAATTTAGAACGAATGGTCAAGCAATAAAAAATTAAGAGAAAGTCGAAATATGCTACCTAAATTTTGATTATTATCTTAAATTACTTGCTTTCCATACAGTTTAAAACAACTTACCTAGGTTAGGTTGATGTTAAAAAAGTCTGAATCTGGAAGATACTATATATTATTAAAAATATGTTTTACACGAATTAGATAGGTACTTTCTACTGGGACAAGATAAAAATTAACCACCTACATCCGTATAATAGGCGTATGTCAACGTGTCTTTCATTTTACATACCTATTACCTATTATTATAAACGTTATTCCATTATTTGCACTCAAATGGATTCTCACATTTATTTTTATAGTTTTCCGGTCACGCCGGCGTAGTCAGCCGGTAGCCTTAACTATATTATTATAGAATATAAACCATATAGACATTAGACACCACTGAATAATAATATTCTTGTCAGTCACACGATCTTTGTACACTCCGTAGTTTACGATCACGACAACACTATGAACCTTATTGTGCCTGAATATATCAATAGTTTTATCAAAGTGAAAGTTTTAGGGTATACCCATCTGTTGAAAGTTAAGTTTTAACAAATTTTCCGTTACCTACGGTGGACGTCTGCGGACTGCGATGTTTTATTAAAGTTATACATTTGAAAAAAAAATCAAATAAATGCGTTATTGGATCCATTCAAATGATTTTGAACGATTTTTCACAAAAATATAAAAGATTTCTATAAAACCAGTAACATCCATAACAATTTATAAAATAATATCTTATTCATCAGTCAAGGATAAAATATTTGACGGATGTTCAACGATTGAAATTAATCTATATTGTATATTTGTAATCTATATGATTATACCAGAAAAGAATGTTGCAAGTGAGCAATCTTAATACAGATTTATAATCTGAGAATTGTATGCGTTTTGACGACCGTGGAGTGATTTACCCTTCTTTTATAGTTTTACCATAGATAATTTTATATTACTTAAAAAAATTAAATAACAATCATAATATAATTACTTATACCATCGCGCCGATATCAACGGTCTAGATGGTAGTTAAACCCAGCGTCCCAGCTCATCAACAAAGGCGTTCGTAGGACATAAAAATGACTCAATTTATTATTCGTGCTTTGGAGCTATACCTACTTATACAACACTCCTTAATTATTTTTCTACCAAACATATTTTCCATTCATCCAATTTTAAACGAATATTCAAGTTCACGCCTCGTGTTTTATTTTATATCTATATATTTATATTATTATATTACAATATATCAACGTGTATCTATTTTATTTTGAATGACCATTAACCACTGATTAATTTTAAACATAACAGTGACTGACTGCAGCACAGATGTTTAACGGATTGTATAAATATTAATGTATTATACTCGTACTGTGTCATCGGTTAAAACAACACTGTAGATTTTAAAAATACTGTAGGTTATCGGTTAGTACTGTTATTTTATTACGACTTAAACACTCCAATCCCAAAAAATTAGGGCCTGAAAAATTGCCCATGGTCTTGATGATAAGAAATTGTTACTGTTTGGCATCTGCTTTGAAACAGCGAAACTGGTGTTACGACCTATATTTACCACATCTCAAAGACACAATATATTTTTTTATTATACACATAATTATTTGTTTGTGAGTAACATTTATTATGTTTGCTATAACGTACATCACATAATATGCGTTTAAATTGTCATAATGCATTTTCACATTTTTTTTTTTTAAGTATATATATTTTGTAAGCTCGTAGCATCACTAATGTAATTTCTTTATGATGTTCAAATCCATCTAATAATATATAATCATAATATAATATATGCCATTACGATGATTCACTTCTGCAGTTGTTAGTACCTTTGTGGTTACAATAAATGGCAATGTCGATGCAACGTTTTTTGTTGTGACAAGTAAAAATCTCATTTTTTTCTCAATATTTTTCTATATAAATTAAAGTGAGCCCACAGTATATTTCCATGGCTAATGCACTACTCGCATTTATTTTCATAAAAGTTTTTCTATGATTGACTTATAACTTTTTTTTTCATTCATATAATAATTTTTCAACAAACATTTCCATGAATAAATTATATATTTTTTATGCTTGAATTGATGTAATATATTTTTACATATACACAAACATAGTATAATTTTAATTTAATTTAAAATATTATTCTTGTATAATGACGTATTAGCTAATCCCAAGCACTTCATTACCAGTTGAAAATGCCAACTCTATAATATATGATTCAAATTTTATTCAATTTGATTCAAAACTTTAAAATTTTCTATTATCGTATTTCCATTCCAATTTCGACAATTTATATAAATACAAATAAATGTCTGTTTGCATGTTTGTATGTACATCTTTCATGCTAGATGGCTAAACGACTGGACAGATTTTCATGAAATTGTGTGTCTGGGTATGTGCTTAAGAGGTTCTCTGGATAATATAGATTTTTAATTGGGCCTACTTGGTCCATCCCGGGAAGGTGCTTAAACAAGAATTTTGATACTTCGAAGGGAAGGACATTAATGACGCAAAAACTATGGTGTGTCCAAATGTACTTAAATATATGCATCAATCGAAAACTTGAATTGTCAGTATTTTATCGAAAAAACAAATAAAAATACACATTTATATGGTCCAAAAGAAGTTGAATATTGTTGTAACGGTGTTAGTATAGCTTAACCGTTATTTCAGGCAATTCATTCTTAAAAAGTCTTTGCTTCTACAGGATGTAACACCCAAAAAGAGTTGAACACTCACAATTTGCTTACCGAGTCTACTAGACTTACGTCGGGTAATTCATTGCGTACAAAATAAAACATATTATTAAATAGATTTGGCATTTTTAATGGACAACAAAGTGCACGTGATTAACTAGTTGTACATAAATTTAAAAAAAATTGTTTGATCTCCATCAGCTATCGTTAATCTCAAAATAGTTGTATAAGGACCACTTTTAAAGTTTACTGCGAATGTCAGAAAATTTTTTTTGGTGCATACTTAGTGGTATAAAGATACCATGATAATTTTAAATCTTAATAACTGACATTGTTTAGGAGTTTAGGCTGTACGTTGATCAGTCAGTGAGTCAGTCACGACATGATCGCGTTACTCGTGATCATGACTATATTATATTAGGGGGGGCTGTAAATATGACGTTAAATTGGCGAATCTCGTATTCGATGTACCTCAAGTTAAGATTTTATTTATATAGCTACTGATAGAGATTTAAACGCAGTTCAAACTACCCTATAAACTTTCTCGATTACTCCCAGCAAAATCCTAAAATTTCAAATTTCAATCACGGTGTTTGAAAAGGTGGAATCAGTGCATAATATTACCCATTATATTATTATAATATGCACATAATATACACATTATTAACTTAAAACGTTTATAATACTATATCTAATGTTGTTAAAAAAAAATTATGCAAATTCAACAAAATTAACGGAAAAATAACTGTAATACTGTCACAGCACCATCACGGCATTACTCAACTATAGGAGTTTGAATGTTTCGTCAACTAAACTAAAATGTGTTGTAATTAAACCAGTTATTTATTCAGAGACAAACGGTGGTTGTACAGATTTATGTTCTCTTGATATGTACTTAACTACAATGGGAGTATGAATTCCAAAATAATATTTTGATATAGCGTGGGTCCTATTAGATCACTAATTATTAACGATTAGATTTCATATTTGTACAACTATATATAGGAAGTACTTAACTACTAACTATTGAAGTGCTGAAAACTGTTGAAGAAATGGCGATCGATATCGTACAGAGTGTTGTGTTTGGGCCCACAGTGAAAAATCAATGAAATAGATTCCTGTTTTCCAGTACCGGTTTTGACAAAATTATTAAGCCTGGGTACGATAAAATACATCTACACCTGCGGATAACGGTAACTTAAAACGTATTCAGCCAGTAATGGAAAAAAATCGTAAATTTTTTTTTCCAATTGTCGAATCGCCATCGCCTTTAAATGTCATACTATAGGGGCACCGTAACAGTTATGTTATTTCAAAAACTTGTTTTAATTTAAATTTGTTTCGTACGAAAATCGAATTAATAATCTCTTAGCGGTTAAACTCAGATGAATTGGTATATTACGCATTTAAAAAATGTTATTTAATTTAATTTAATAATAAATAGTATTTACAACTGAGTTTTGTATTAAAACGCCAGTAACCTAAAACAACATTCGTGAATAGATAACTAACTAAATTTTGGAAGTAACTATATTTTTAGTTCATATTAGGTAAATTTATAGCTTACTTAAATATGAAATATGAAATTCAATAAAAAAAGTATATTATTTAGCTTTTTACACATAGGTACGAGTGGAATTACATAATTTTTAAAGGCATACATAGTGTACACATTTTACGATTTCAGCAATCAACTAAAAAAGTGTTAATGTATTTTAGGTAGTTGTGACTCGTGGGCATGCATATTAATATGTGTTTCATAATTAAATTTCTGCAGTAAAATAAAACTATTTGTTATAATATAAAATCGTGAGAGTACCTTATTTGACATATAATATTTCTTTTCAATAAGTTTTTGTTTAATTTCACAGCATCTGATACACATAGAATATAGATATAATATTATAAATGTTAGTTAAATTTTAAAATATGTATTCAATATGCACACTATAATTAAATCATTAAAAATGAATATTTACATAAACATTAATGGCGGTGTATAAAATATTGAAGTTGTAAAAACATTCTTTATGATGTTCTTAATAAGTACCTTATCATTAGTAAAAGGGTTAGATCAGGCTTATTAACAATATAATTTTTAATATCTTGTTTAAATGATAGTGACTTGAGGTCACATAATAGTTTTTGGTAAATCTTGTGCGATATTAAGATTTTAGTCAAGGTTAAAAATACCATATCAAACTTAGTTTTTTATCATTTATATTTACCTATTAACTCATAATAATTACAACATGGACATCTCACACTCAACCTACGTTAAATTTAAAATTTAGGATTTAAAAAAAAAACTTCTTATTTTTAGTTCCTATAAATATAGTCAACAATGGCTTATAACATGTAGGTGCTAAAGATGTATTGTCCTGTAAGAAAACGATTATTATTACAATCAAATTTTAATTTGCAGTAATTTTACGTTTCCATTCTATTGTTTTATAAGAAAATAAGTTTTCTACAATTTTATATGAAAAAATATATATTTAAAATGAAGCTCTCGTATACTCTAGTCGCTATTCCTTAGTATAGTATACATACCAGATGGGAGTGCCTAGAAATTTTTATAGGAGAGGGGAGCAAAATTAATTTAAAAATAAATGAAGATTTTTTTAAACATTTTATACTTACATTTTATTCATAGAACATTATTATGTTTTGTCATTATTACATTAAATTATTACCTACAATTAGGTATTATTATTATACATTTTAATTGTACAAAAACTCCTTTTATGCCTCCAATAGCCGAATATGATGTCATATTATTCTCTTCCAGCCATATGTACCTATCTAAATAAACTAACTTTAAACCATCGTCAATATTTACAATTGTTAATTAGTTTCCTTTAACATTTTATAATAAACTAATGCCTTGTCAGTTTTTATCAACATTTTCGACTTTTTCTGTAAGACTGCTACCTTTACTCAGTAATATCAACTGCACCTATACTCGTGGGATTAGTTTTTATAGTCAGATTATTTGTTTTATCTAATGGTCCATTAAGACTATCGTCTAATTTACGTTTCTTAAAAAAGCTCATTCGTCCATAATTAATGTTATAAAAATATTTTACTTTGCCGAGGTTTGTATATTTTAATGCTCCAAGAACGATGACACTCGTTTCTATCGAAAGCTGTTTGGAATTGATGGGAGTATCATTGGATCCGTGTATAATAATAATGATAGGTATATCATCATGTAGGCTACACAATAATATACAGGATGTCAGGATGTAGCAGCTAATAACTTATTGCTATGTCAGCACTAAAAAAATACGACAAGACCGAATAATCCTATTATTAATAAAGATGGTTTACTTCTTTATATACATTTTTTTTTTTGATTATTATTAACTGTTTGTAGTATAATAATTATGCAAACATTACAAACATAAAATGTATGCAATCGACCATAAAATAATAATTAAGCTGTAACAAAAAAAAAAACAAGAGTAATTAAATATATCGTTACATACAATTGAATGCTTGAATATGTGATAACAAGTAATAGGTGAGGTCGAAATATAATATATATGTAGATAGAATTACCGTACAAAATATAGAAGAAAATAAATAGACAGATAATGAACATTATCATAATTAACAGTGTGATTAACATGAGTATATTGTATATATAATATATATATAAATTATTTGTGATTGGGACTTACTTAATAGTAAAGTAAGAAGGGAGAGCCGGGAGAGGAGTAACTTAATAATATTCGAGAAATCGGAGATAAATGCGGTTAGCAAAGTTTCAATAGGTATTTGAGGAAAGTCGAGAATGTTTTTAACCGGCGAAGTCATATAAGAATAGGACGGTTGATTTGTATCAAAAGAGGTTTTGGTAGAATTGTTTTTTTAAATAAGGAGTAGGTATGAGAGGATCTCGCCTCGTAGTTACACCGTCGTGATAAAATAATAAGTAATAAGTGGATATAATCTACAACACCATGAGTCCAATATTAAACATAATAATATTTCAAACCTTAATAACGGAATCACAAAAAAAAAACGTCGTACGTGAACACGGCATCAGTGAATATTAATGAGGAAATTCTATAGCAGAAAACGTTTTGCGCAATACGATTGAATCTTAAGAGAAATTTATAAGCGCTCGGTGTGGTATGTAAATTAATCGTGAATAAGTCTTAAATAATTATACAATTGGTACTTACTCCGTAATAAAGACACATTCACAGCTTTAGGTCGTGTATCGTTTAGTGCATTATTTTATTGATATCATGTGATAACCAAATACAACCAAATAAGAATTGACTACAGCTTAAACTTTTTTTAAACCAATATAGTTACCGGTTGTAACCATAATTATCACACCCTTGAACAACACGACCCATGACGTAACTGTGAATCCGGCTTAAGTTCGTGGGTGTAAAGTCGGATTCACAGTTACATCACCGTGTCAATCAAACCACATCCTGGTTGGTCGTACAACTTTTGGTATGGTGGTATAACCAAGTTAAAACCGAGGATACCAAGAATTAAATATGGCTCAACTTTTAAACCAATATTTAGTTACCGGCTGTAACCATAGTTATCACGCACTTGTACGACACGACCTACGACGTAACTGTGAATCCGGCTTAAATCCGTGATAGCAACATAGATTTAGTGCACATAAACTCAACCACGGTATTGGTTATTGAAACTGAGCCGTAAAACGCTATACATGCGGCATTTGCAATGTTAGCAAACTTTACTTTACTATGTTTAGCAAACATGCAGTCCGAATTTCTCTGTAGTCAAAGTTTCCAACGCTTATCGCTATACAATTTCCTCTTTACCGATATTTTTAATAGTATCTACCATGGTATATACCTAGGTATAATATATTATAACCATGATGTGAATATCACTATGAAATGTAATTCTTGCAAGTCTTCATTCTCTCTCGATCATGATAAGAAAAATAATCAAGGCAATAATGTACAAAATATTTATTTCACTCCCACACTTATTTAGTCTAGGCCGCTCAAAATCAAAACCCTCAGGTAGGGAAATTGTCAGTTTAAACGCAAGCCATCGTGGCCTGCATACTATAAATTATCGAAGTATGTCGTGTGCTTGGATGGCCAACTTCCTTACACCATATTTATTTAAATTAAAATATTTGATTAGCTGGGAATTCTGCAGGTAAGATGTAATCATAATAGCTATTGCGTTCATTATAATTTATATGTAGATAGCCTGTAGATGCTCAAGACGCAATACCGGTGAAATGATACTGAAACCAAACACTCAAGTATTAACTCTTATATTGTCGATTATAACACAGATGCATCTTTGAAATTACCTAATTATAATTAAAACATAGTCGTTGTTAAAAAATAAATCATTTTAATTTTGATTGTTTCCATCTACTTTATAGTTTTTAATATTATTATCTTAAATCACGCACGTTAGTTTTTGAACGCCCGACTTTATATTATAGTAAAATTATATTTTGTTCAAAAATTATTCATACATTGCTCTCCTCATAAATTTAAAGTATTTTCAACGTAATTTTTCTAAATCATTATGTTATTATAAGTTTAAAGAAATAATTTAAACACACATATTATATTATTTATCACTTCTATATAAGTTATTTTCTTTGGATAAAACTTTCTATTTGAGCATCAAATATATGATTAGTGCGTAGACAGCGTAATTTGAAAAAATATCGTACAATAATAAATTAATTTCTATAAGTTTTTAAAGATGTATCATTATATTTTATAATAAAATTCAGTTATAGACATTGTCGTTACGAGTATAGTATACAGAAATTCTCATGTACTATAATTATGTAGATACTTATAGTATGTAGCATAATCAATAATATTATTATAAATTTATAATAATATGCAGATATGTTTTTCACGATTCGATCCAACAATAGGTGGTAGAAACCTAGAGAAAATACATTAATAACAAATGCGTTTTATATTTAGTTATTTAAAAATTTTATAAACACTTTTTTATAAATTCAATTAGATAACCAATTGTATTTGTCTCGAGACGCGTAAAACTAAATAAAAATTAAATAACTCGTTAAAATTGATCACGCTCGAACTTGACATTAATTTTAGAACTAGATGGACACAATATTTTTAAGGTCATGATTGTCACATAATAATATTCATTGACCTTTTATAAAACCAATTACGTATAACCTACCAGTTAGATACCACTTGACCACATAACTGTGATGAGTATCAGTTATATTATAGGTAGTAGATGCATTTCCTAATTGATTATAGATTCCTTTCATAAGATCGTTGATTTAATTTACAATGTTTAATAATTATGGAGTCATAGCACCTGTAGTCTGTACAATGTGATAAACATCAGTAATCAAAATGGCAATTACAAATCATAGTTCTGAACTAACGTTCTGAGCATTTAAAACACTTCTCAAATACCTACTGAAAAAAAATGATTATTTCTCTATTACATTTCAAAATACACATGATAAAAATATATTAGGAAAGCATCGATATTAGTAAATTTAAATTTGATATTTTTATATTAGTGATTTTGTTTTCAAAAAAGTAACCCACAGAAAAATGTTGTTTAAAAAATACTTAGCTATTATTAATTTATATTCGGAGTTTTTCGTTAGTTAATTTATTATTCATAGGTTCCAATGTAGAATTATTATTTAGTATTTTAAAACAAATGTTTGACAATTTTTATTATAGGTACAGTTTAAAATACTAATAATTAAAAGAACAAATAGAAACACACATTTAAATTGTATACCTAAAAAGCAACTTGTGTTCAATAACTTTGTTAACTTTAACTGTATTTAAAGACTAACGTTTTTGAGAATTGTGTGTAATGGATAAATTTTGAAAAGGAACTGGGTTGTGGATTTCTCGAGGAAAGTGTGCCAAATTTTTCTTCTTTTTTTAACTGACTTCTTAAAACTGAAATTAAAGAAAGAAATCACTGGTAAAAATCATAGCTATACAGGTTAAAAATCCCAAACAAAATATTTCAAAATCAAAATATCCCCTGAAAACATTCCGTGACAAAATATCCTACATAATTATTAATTCAATGCTCTTTTAAAAAATGTATGACTTGAAGTACATAATAGTTGCTCTTTGTTTAAAGTGATTGTGTTATTCATTACTGTGTTAATTTTATCGTGTATCGTTTTATTCCTAAAACATCATGTGTTGTAAGTTAACCATATTAAATTTAATTTACTAGCAATTTTTTTAATTTCAAATTCAAAAATAATAGAATTTCTTCAAAACCAAAAAGGCAATAAATTTCTACTACTTGAAAGTCTAGTCGTTGTGCACCGAAAGAATAAAAACAAATTTGGTGTTGCACAAAATAAAAGTAAAATTTATTTGGCAAGATGTTACTTAACCGAAGATTTATCGGTCTATTGGCTTATAGTTAACTTGCAAGACACCGATTTTTATGTAAATACATAATTTCATTAAATTGTGATTTCTTAATTCCGGATATAAATTGGCATGTTTAATATAACTCTAAATAAAATAAAACGTATTCATATTTAAAAATATTTAATATAGGTAAATTCTTTAATATTTTAACAATAAGTCAATAAGTACATAATAATATAAAATAATATAATTAATTCATGTTTTTATATATATATATTTTTACCTATTGTATAAATCGCATATCGTAACAATTATCATTATTTGGTATGTGACATATGAGATGGATAATATGATTAAATTAAATTCACAACCAAAGTTTTTAGTGATAAATTTCAAACTGGCAAAATTATTTTAAACATTGTATATTGATGTTGAAATTTATGAATGTTTTTTAGATTCTGAGCGGAGCGATGAATGTATTGATTTTACCATGATGTGTGTTTTTATTTATTTATTTTTTACTTATTTTTTTTTTTTGTGTCTGTCATCAAGTTTTGGGGCAGTAAAAATGCTTCGATTTTTGACTTCAGTACCCCGTTCGATCAGAAGTTGAATCTAGTTGGTACTTTGGGGGGTCAAAAGTAAAAAATTCTCAATACTTTTCTAAATAATCGAGAAAAACAAACTAAAAATTAAGGGGAAAACGGGAAATTTTACGCATTATAAATAATACGTCATTTTAAATAAACTCGACTAAATACGTAAAAATTACGGCAATATTCAAATTATCTTAGATAGAAATTCATAAAAGTTTTTCTTTTTAATTCTAAGATTTGAAAATGTAATACATAGCTCCTATCATATTTTTACAATAGCAATTGAAAAATAAAAAAAATGCGTAGTCACAATTTTTTTTTATAAGCATTCAAAGTTTGAATTTTGACAACATATGTAAAAATCACGAAAATCACGAATATTCGCAAATAATTTCAATCTAGAAATTCATAAAAAATCTTCTTTTTAAATCTAAGATTTGAAAATTTATAATAATCTATAATATATCCTAGACAGATAAACCGTCTTCGCTCAGAATCGTTTTTCGTATACAATGATATAATATCATTGGATTCAAATTTAATTCCATCCATTACAGTAACCCACTTGTAACCTACTGCATGTACAGCAGAGTGACATCCACGACTTACTCACTTTTTTTTGTACATAAAAGCAAAACAGTAGCTGAACCTCGAGTTATTTTACTTTAAAACTTCAAACTTTAAAAATCATATGTGTTAATTCCAGTCCTGTAATGTATTTGAGTAAAAGTATTCAAATACTTTTTTAAGTATTGAATAACTTTTTAAATACTTTCAGCATGAAGTATTTTGAATGGTATTTTAAATACTTAAAAAAGTATTATTGTATTAAGTACTTGTTTACATTGAATACTTTGGTTTTTTATTTCGAACATTTTTTTTTTTTTTTTTTTTCATTAAATTCAATACTCCGCTGCCAAGCAGTGCTTCGTTGGAGCGGGAATTTAGTGTGGTGTACTGTACAGCAGAGCGACATCTACGACTTACCCGCCTTTTTTTCATTTTACCCAGTGTTGATGGCAAAAAATACAATATGGATTAGAAAATAGGTATTTAACGGTTGTAATATTTATTAATTCATATGTATATTAATATGTTTGTGTACCTTCCTATGTAATAATACGTTATAATAAATGCACAAAATCATTTAGACCATAAATGATTCGTTAGAACTAGTTACACCTAAGGATGTGCGCAAGAATGTGATTTTACGTTCGGTGCACCTAGTTTCTGTTAATGACTACGGTCAAAATGCAAACATTTTTATTTATATTTTTTTTAAACTGAATTTTGAGTAAAAACTAGTTTTTACGCATGACCTCTCAGTAAATACCTAACTAGTTTTATCCTTATTTTTGGATAGACAGACAATTTATTTACATTTCTTTCCAGTATATAAATAGTTGTGTTCGTTATTAGTTTAAATTAAATATATTTAAGTTAAATGCATTTTACATAAATATAAAAAAGTGCTTTAGGTAAATATGATATTCAAAAGTTATTTTAAATGATATAATTAATAGGTAAGTGTTTGTTGCATATTAAATGAGTTTAACAAACATCTTATATAATATAATATAACATTAAATATTATAATAAATTAATCGAAAATCATGTTATATAAACGTCGAATATATCAAAATATATACGTATACGTATATAATACATTAATATTTCCATATCACCACTGAACATCTATAGCAAAATGAATGATCTTTAAAGTCACAGCATCATATTCTTTTTTTTATTGATCTAATGAACATTGATGACATCGGTCATCAGTATAGTTTATTATTTGATTAATTACATTTTTTTCCTAATCTATAAAGATTTACAATTATATTATTTTAAATTAAATCAAACAATTTAGATTTTCTTAGATATGTTAAAATTGGTTAGATGGGTTTGTGTTCGGCCAAAGTGCTACGTCTAGGGTGTTGGGAATGTTGAGTTTGTTGAGTTAATCTTGGTAATGGAGGCATTCTGTAAGGATAAGGTTAATTGATAGTTCGGTATTGCAGATAGTGCACATAGGTTTTTCATTCTTTGCCATGAGGTATCCACCATGCGTAAGTCGAAGCATCATATCTATTACTTGAATACAATTTCAATAAATCTTATAATCATCTAAAAATAAGAATAAAACTAGTTTTTACAGTTATGTCATGTGTAAGAACTAAGTAATAAAATAATAAAACTGGTAAAGTTACATTCTTACGAACACCTTTAGATGTAACTTATTTTTATTAGTAAATTCTGGTTAAAACTGATTTCGGATATTTATTACAATGTAAACAATATATTCTTATATCTAGTTCAAAATATTTAAAACAATTGTATTTATACTATTTCTACTATTTTACTACTTTAATTAGAATTAAATATCGGACGATATTATATCTAATCTTATGGTTATCGCCTATTTAGGAGTATTTGGGAAAAAACGCATGTTGCTCAAATTTAATAAAGCACTGGTATAATTTTGTAATTAAATCAAGTTTTTGTTTCACTAACGTACTATTTAAAAAATTAAATAAAAACATTGAAGTTCAAAAATAAACACCAATTATTACGAAATATAAGACAAAATCACTCATCTTTAACAAAAAATTAGACATCTCCAGTCAAAGCTAGTGTCTGCTTGTAATCATTTTTATTAAATCAATAACTCATTACTGCTTTTAAATTATGACTAAATTACCACACAACTTGCTGTATTGCACTATTCTTTTTTAATTTATGTTGAAATCTTAGATAAACTCAATCATAATTAATTATTTTCATATTTCAACAATTAAAAAAACAGGTTTTTGCTTCGTTTCGTTTGCTTTTTTTGGTCTGTACACTCAGCTTTTCATAATGTTCCTATAATATACTTCTTTTAAAATGTAAGGTATACTAATAGAAAAATCTCAATAAAAAATTGTTTCTAACTTAAGCTAGATTATTTTATTTTTATTAGAACTAAGCCTTGGCAGAAAAGGCTATTAGCTGACATTTCGTCAAATTTTTTTGACAAAAATTAATTTACATATTATATATTAAATAGTTAACGATACATTTTCTAATTCTAATTCATTAAAGGTTTTAGCATTTGTTTAATGTATAACTCATTCGGATCTAGGGACTGATAAAGAAACTCTGAAATGTGTTTCATTCTCGCAGCTTCTGTTTATCTGCATTCGACGAGGATATGCTCAATTGTTAGATGGACTTCACATGTTGCGCACTTGATTTGTTCTTCTTTGTTCATTAGAAAGCCGTCTGTGTAGCAAGTATTTCCTACCCTTAAACTTGTTAATATTATTTCTTCGTTTCTAATTAGTTTAACTGTGTTTTACCAACATTCTGTGGTACTTTTTATTTCACTGATTTGGGTTTCTTTTCCTCTCCACTTTACTGACCATTTGTCTCCAATCGCAGAAATATTACATCTTAGTGTGTCTTCATAAGTACAGTGTTTCTCACTTAAATACAGTGTTTGTCATTAATTTGCTGGTCAGTTTACTCTTTCATTTCCTTCTATGCTACCGTGTCTTAATATTCAGACAATATAGCTATTTCATTTTCATGGTTATTTACTGCTTTTATTATTTTTGATTTTAGTCTGCTATTATTTCCATGGCTACTTAAACATTTTATGGAGCTCAGTGAGCCTGTGAATAAATTAATTACAGGGTAGCTGATAGTTTTTTCGTATATTTTATAGATAGCAGATTAGATAGATTATACTGCTAATATTTGAATATTTGATCAGAGAATATTTTGCAGTTATTATTTATTTTGTTTTTACCTGAAAATTAGATATTCTACTACCTTTTTCAGTTTTTGATGATTCGGTATAGATATGTTTATAATTGGGGAGTTCTTTTATTATTTCATAAAATAGTTTATAGAATTTTATATTATTGTTATTAATTGAGAACAGCTAATAGCTGCCCTTATTTATTATATGCTTTTGAGCCAAAAGGGCTGGTATTATTATTTATTATCAATTCATAATAACAATTCATGTAGCTCAAATAGTTACTATGAATTATACGTTTTATATTTATGTTGTTGTGAATTATATCGTGTTTCATTGTTACTTTTTTTAACCATTGTATTGAAATAGTAACTCAATACCAAACCTCTCCTGTTACCATTGATTATCTAAGTTACCTAGTTGTCCATTAGTTTTAAGCCTACACAGACACACACATATACACACCTCATACATCATTACACCGCATAGCTCGCTAGTCACTAGTATTTGTGTGGTGAGCCTTACCAAGCTAGCCGGGCTATTACACTACTACGCACGAAATATACAAGTCGGTTGGTGTGTTGTCACAGACAAGGTGGTGCGTTTAGCGTTTCGGTACCCGACCATTGTTCGTTTCTGATCCCAACAATAAGTGATTGATGTTATAATTATTTTTTTTTATAACTAGTTAAGGACGTAATTAAAATTATTTTTGATTTATCCATGGTGGAATATATGGTATTTAATGATGTATTATGTACTTAAGATTGATATGATGAATTGATGACCTACTAAAAAAGCTTATTTATTCTTCAATACATCATCGGATGTATTAGTTAAATGTTGTTATTAAGGGTATTGTTAAGCTTAAAACGGATATTGAATATTGTATGGTTGGTAGATATTTGGTTATACGTTGCATTTAAAGAGGCAAATTTGAGCAGTAACTTGTTTTGTCTATATTTTAAAGACAGTTAACCAGCAATTATCTATACAGAGTGTCCCACGGAGATCTGACATTATGACAAATGAAATAACTTTTGTTCTAATCAATATTAAAAAATTTTGTATAGGTAATGCATAAGCACTTGCGCTCAATTTTCTATCAATTTTTTATTTTTCATTTTTAATACTGAAAATAAAAAACTTCAAAATTGATAAAAAAAAATTTTGAAACATTCAATATAGCCAATTTATAAATTATATTTTAAGAAAAATTGATGTGGTAAAAAAAATTATTTAAGTAAAATGGCTGATGTTTTTAAAATTTTTCAAATATCAATATCTTCGTTAAATAATTTCCTATCTAGTTTATGTTAGAAATATAATAATTTCAAAAAATATAAATTTACCTAGGTGCATAATATGGTATTTAAAAATTTTCACATAAAATATTTAAAAAAAAATTATATTTTTAAAAATTATAATGTTTCTAACATAAACGATCTTAATTTACTTATAACAAGAATATTGATTTTTAAAAAATCAGCCATCTGACTTATAAATTTTTTTACCATATAAATTTTTCTCAAAATATGATTTACGAATTGGCTATATTGAATGATTCGGAAATGTTTTCTATCAATTTTTAAGATTTTTATTTCCAGTATTAAAAAGTAAAAAATAATAAATTGATAAAAAAATTTAATGCAATAGTGTCTATGCATTATATTTAAATTTTTTTTATAATATTGATTAGAACAAAAGTTATTTCATTCGTCAGAATGTCAGATCTCCGTGAGATACCCTGTATACTTTCTATTGGGCTACTTTGAATGCACCTAATAAGCTTAATCTTAAACCCACGTTGTGTATTATGTCTAATATTTTATGTATTGATTTTTTGTTGCAGTGCAAAATAATGAGCCATAAGCCCATAACCTATCACTGATCAAATAAATAGTAAAGTGTCATTTGACACAAAAATAAAAATAAAAACAGTTCATGATAAAATAAATAAGGTAGAATTTAAGCTTTTTACAGTAATTTTAGTGCCACCCATACAACTGAGTTCAATGCACCACTGCTCAGGATAACTGAATCCTTTGCAGTACAAATATTAGTTTGAAAATAATTATGTATACATATTATAATGCATATTAATGTGATTGTTCCTTACATTTTAAAATATGCACCTACCTACCTATTCTATGTAATCACGTGTGGCTTGGTGAGGCGCGGTCGTACGCTCAATCTGCGTAAACGCACTGAGCGTACGTACCGGCCGCAGTTGCTAGCTCCCGGATGGGTGACCAACCGGGATTTTTAGCAACATATCCTTGCCACACATACACAAACACGTGTTACAACCCTATCCACTTAAAACCTAACAAACAAATATAAAAAAAATAATCCCTACCGTACCACCCCACACCCAATGGCCTATGTTTCCACGGGTTCCCCTTAATAAAAAAAAAATATATAATCATGTAAATATGCCTGACAGCCTATTATAAGTCATTACAAATATTACTATGAGGAAGATTAAATTAGGAATTATAATGCCGGTGAAATGATACAGCTTAGTGCTATAATGGTTAATGTAGAGTTGTAGACAGCTCTTCAACCTATATATTTTAAAATTTGATTTGTATGACGTTGGCACTTAGAGTGAAAATCTATTCTTTATTTTCAAGGAACTTCTTTAGCCATATACCATATTTTAGAATCCAAATCCTAATCTGAATTTTAATATTCATTCATTCATTTTTTATTGCTGGATTAAAAATAGTTATTTGTTATGACGAACGTGTAGCATAGTGTGTATTAATCGATTTCAATGAAATGAAGGCGTGTAAATGTGAAATATACTATTCTGTGCAAAAAAAGTAAAAACCAGTTACTACGAAGTGCACGGGTTCAGCTAGTAATTAATATAAAAGAATATATTTATTTTTTAATATATCTATGTGGATCAAATAATAGTTAAGAAAAAATAGGTCAATTTAATATAATATAGTGATAGTTTTATTATGAATTATGATATATATTAAAACTTTCTAGTTTTCTACAAATTCTGTTAATTTCTTAAAAAAAAATTTGGCTGGTTAGTATGTGATTTATCTATAATTTTCTCATTTCTAGAATGTATAAATTTATATATACATATATATGTTATAAATCAACATAAGCGTGCACAGACTTAATTCGCAGGTTTTGCAATAAGAAAAATAGGGACCCTAAAAAAAAAAGAAAATCACCTAATCTATATTGCACCTGAAATACTCAACATAATTTTATTGAATTTAAAAAAAGAGCAAAAAATTTATTCGAAAAAACGATTCTGAGCCGTTCAACATTTTCTTTTACTAGGTACATACGTGTATCTACAATCTAAGATTTTAAAATATACTACTTAGCTTCTTTGCTTACCTCAAAATCTAAAACCACACATAGTTTTAGCGTAGAATATTAAACAATTCATTTTAGAAATTCGAATTATATTTATTTCTTAAAGATTAAGTATGTACTATACGAAATGTCTTTAAATAATTTTAACATATTTATAAAGTTGTTATGTCTATAGTTTGGATTATCTTATTGGTCGCGTGAAAATTTGAAACTAAAAAGCATTTTTTTAAATACTATATAAGATATTATCAAAAATGCTTTGCTATGATAAAGATAGTTATAGGTGGCCTATGTAAATCAACGAATCAAACTAGCGTTCATAACGCGTCATCTCAAATGGCCAAATATCATCGACATGACATCACAATATTATACACACAAAAATACAAATTATAATTAACAGAAAAGAAAGATACCTACACATTTTTAAAAATTAACTTAAAATTTTAAACGATAATAATAAGTTGCATTTCGTGATGGAGCTCCATAAGTCCGTAACCTCCCAATATCTGTTTGTGATTATATTATATTATATAATGTACCTTTTATAGTCATGTTATAATGTTTAATCGTAAGTAAAAATGAAATAATATTTTAGCGGTTATGCGGTGGACTAAAATGTTCTCCGTGATGTCCGTGTGACTCGATAGTCGAAACTCCGATAACGATTACGCTACGTCATTTTCAAACCATAAATAATAATATTACATATAATTATCGGTATGACATATTATTATTACTGTAGTGCATAAACGCAATATAATATGATGTGATGATTGATTTAACAACAACATTCACATGAACAATTTATTATCATTAGTAGGTATAGTGACCAGATGACATAACGACGCCACGCGGTCTCAAGAAATGTGGGCTTTACATAAAGTCGTAACTCGTAATAACTGATATATAGATAATTTGGTGAAACAATTGAATAATGTGGATCTACCAACCACATTAATACAATACATACCTACAGAAATCGTTGATTACTGTTACATAATATTATATTTATTACTATTTGGTAGATATTTATATTAAATGCAGTATATTGTGTGTTGTGTATAATATTGTGTTTCCTCGTCGTCTTTGTCCTCGTATAGTCGTATGGAACCCTGAATTTTTAATATTACATTCCTACGATATTGCTCCTCGTCCAGCCTAGTACTAATAGAACCCAAACTCAGAAGATATTTTTAGTGATAAATTAATCGATAAACTTTTTAAGTTTACAAATAATTTATTTTGTATTTAAGTAGGTACTTATGGTTTACTGTCTTAAATATTTACAAGAAATGCATAATCATACATTTTAATTTTGTTTGTTTAAGCCAAAGAAATAAAACATCTTTAATATAAAAATATATGTTTGGTACCAATAGTAAGATTTTTAAAGTTAATATTTTCGAATTCTGTGTTACAGATTATTATTTTAATTATTAGGTTTATCTACATTAAATATTATTATGTTGAGCAGGTATTTATAGATAATTTTTCAAAAACAATTGTACTAGAGCTAGACCGTCAAGTGACAAAGCTAAAAAAATTATGAATTAATGATTATTAAATATTGGTGATCTCTATAATACACCAGCGGTAACAATAGTCGGATTTAATTTGCAAATTGAATTTTTTCTTGAATACCTATCCTAGAACATAACTTTTTAAGGATGATATTCGTTTCCTAAATCAAAATACTTAAAAAAAACTTTTATTTTATTTATTTTAATTTTTAAGGCATTCTTTAAATCCGGAATGCATTTTTTAATCAGGACTTAAGGTGTGAAAAAAATCCGAGGTATCTAATATCTCCATATAATTTTATATGTTTAATACTCTAATTTATAATAATATAGATAAATGTTTATGTACTAATTTAAAAACGATGATTGTCTAAACATACTCATCCCACTTTTAACCCTGAATAATGTTGAAATTTGTAATTTATTTCATGTGAAATTGAAATAAATACTATCATTTTATATCATTAAATTGATATTATTATTTTAATTGATATCATTTTACAAATATTTACCATTAACTACTCATCACTGTAAGACAAAAACAAATAAAATGAGTGTTATTTATTTTGCGCTGTCAAACTATTTTTATTCCCGTGCAGGCAGGTATAAGTAATGTAGGTATAGATAATAGATTTTACCGACGATTTGGATCAATCGCAATTTCACCAATTTATACGATAATAACTATTACATATATAGTTTTGATTAATTGTTTTTATTTAACGTTATACTAAAAACAATTTTTTTAAATTTTATTATATTATTAGTGCATTAAATCATGTTAACCAAAGAGCATTTATTTTTTAAAACATTTAAATCTACGCCCTAACAATATATTATTATTTTACTCCTATACCAACTGAGAGGACGTGAGGCCCAAAGTATGACACGTTCTCTCCTCCTTAAGTACTCGGTTTTGTGAACACGTATAACACGGAAAATTCGCATTTAGGTAATTTAGGAGCATAGGTAGGTATAATTTCCGTTGTTAGTTTAAATGTTTTCTACTGTCAATAATCGACAAATTTGAAATTATCACATTTAAAGGTAGGAAAAAATATTATCTGGGTTTTACAGTCGGTTTTATTTTTCTTCATTTCAATATTTTAAATAAGTTGTAAAAATTAATCTTAATATTTTACACACCTATAACACGTCTTTTAACCCGCTCTAGAATTGAAATATAAAACAAAAAAAACCTTCTGCCAACGTAGGTTTTGCTTTTGAGTTTGGTAACAGGTCAAATTACTGTAATACGTATTAAAACTAACAACACAAAATGGATTCCGATGAACGCAAGATATATTCGCCGTGTTGTACCTATACCGTAAGACAACACATGCGGGCATCACGTGAATAAGGAATGAGGACTACCAGTCGGGTGAATGTGATAATGGATCGGCGTGACTGCGCATCTATATAATGTTATACCTACCTGTTGAATCCGCGCTGGTGCTTGCGGGCTATCAGTGACACCGATGCGATGACGAGACCGTGTGTACATGTAATCATCGCGCATAATAATATCGATCGGCATGCGGACTAAGCAGATTTAATGATATTATTATTATTATTATTATCGTACGGTCATAACATGTAATTTTATAATAATTATATCAATAAGAAAACAATATTATTATCAAATTACAAGCCGCCGAACCGTAATTATATGCATCGATATACCGCGAACGGCAAGTGCCGGCGAGGGCGAAAACGCATAATATAGGTTCGGTACCTGTGAGGATGTGCTGTAAAATCACATTTAAATAATACCGAATACGTGATGTTGCACGAATCTGTTTGGAAAATTATTCGAACGGCTGATTATTATATTTGCAAACGGGTTTCCGCAATTAATACTGTATCAAAAGAACATAGAACAGTGTACCTACATGCATATCAAATATTTTTATAAAACAAATATATTGGTACTTATTACATTATTATACTTATAGTAGATAATAATATGTATCAATACGTAAAATAAAAATACAAAAATACAAGATGACTACCTACACAAGGTTTGTCAAACTCAAAGTATTAACTGTGCCAAATATTATATTGAAGAGTTCACTATACAGGCCGTATTGTCTTAATTAACATCGGTGGCAATTGCCATTAGTTACAATTTGGTTTTTATTTTAATTTGTGTAGTGTTGTCCACGTCAGGTCCAAATGTGAACTTAAGAATTCCAAAATAAAAAATATATATTCATTTTTATAAATTTTATATACAAACCATGCAATAGTTTTATTATTTACAATGTGAATTTTACATCATTCGTTTTTTAATTTAATAAATAAATACTTTACACTTTGCATTTCTAAGTCAATAGAAAGCGTGTACCTAACGGCTAACACCTCATGCCCAATTAGATAGACGTGACATAACATCATTAATAATATAAAAATTCTTTATATGAAAAAATACTTAATAAGAATGTTTTTTTTTCATAAATAACAATTATTTAATAATATTATGTATCAACTAATATAATTCAAAACAATTTTCTGAACATTTTTAAAATGTGTACCCACTTATCATCCACCTGGATTCATTGTTCTCATTGTTAGAATCTATATAGTTCACTGTCCACAGCTGTAGTTTACTGTCCCTATATAGTTTATATGTAATGCTAGAGAAAAATTGTGATTTAAAAATTGTCTCCCTCTACGATTTGTAAACAAGTTTATTGGACAATTTTCAAACCTCCTGGACGTTTATTTTAATACACTTATATAAAATTAATTTTTGAACTTTACACTACAAATTAGGAAAGTTTATTTAATTTTTGTCTAAAAAAGCACACCAACGTCTGGGAATCGAATATATATATTTTTGAATCAGTTTTGAGTGTTTTACTTTGTTATATGTGGTACTGGTTATGAAGTTAGCACTACAAACATTGAAATTGAATAACCTTTAGAAATTGTTGAGATAACTATGCAGTAATTTCATGTAGATAACTTCAAGTCAGTTCCTACAAAAATTTAATTTGAATTTAAAAAAAAAAATTGATTTTGCTATGCTCAAATATTCCCGGTTTTATATAATTGTTGTTGTTTACTAATATTTTGAAAATTGCTGGGCAATGAGCATATTAGTTTTGACTCTTTACCTCTCCACCTTCTGCAAATACCATCGTCAAAGTTTAAAATTTAAGTATTTTAACTGCTGCTTATGACCCAATAGGTTATATGTATATTATTATATTAAATACCAGTGACGTTAACCGTGACAATTAAATCCTCACGGATCTACCCCTTCTTAAGCGCCATTAAATGTAAACTATAAATTTTTAACAACATTATTTTAGATTATTTTACATTTATTAGGTACACTAATTAATCATAAAAACTATTTTATTTTTTGTAACCAATTCTAAAAAATTTTGAATAAAAAAATGAAAGTTTGTAGTGAATAAATTATATTCAATATTTATTTGTTGAAAATAAAAAAGTAAGAAAAAGTAACCTATAAAGCTCTAACAACTGGTCTTGATGAATCTATTAACGAAAAATGCATGAAATCAGTCAAAAACTGTATAGATTTTCACGAGGGTCATTTAGGCGTAATAGGCCTTTGATTATATTATATTGATGGTGGCCGGTGGGTATATTTACTATTTGTAGCTGTAGCCCTGCAGTAGGTATGCCTGTCGTAGGTTGGATCTTTTTTCTTTTTATCGTTTTTCGTTTTATTTCAGTTAGAAATATATTATAGGGATCCATGTCAATATGGATAGTGGACAATAGATCACGTAGTATATACGACAATTTATAATGTCATGATTTTAAATGTATTTTTAATTTTGATTTTCCACAAATAACCATATTATAGGTAATACAAACACAGTTTCATAGTTTCATTGAGTAATTTGATGATTTTACAGTGTTTATTATGGACATAATACATTATATGATCTAAACACACAAAACTAGAGACGGATTCAACGAATGAATAAAAATTTATCTAAATCCAATACCGTTAAAATAAGAATTCGTCTTGATGTGCGTATATACAAAATATGTCCAGAATTAAGAAATCAAATCATAAAGGCAATTGTGTTCATAATATTATGCATATTTTGATTTTAAGGTTTGTTTCTTTTTTTAATATTCTATATAGGTAGTATATATTATAAATATGCTATTTGTGAACATTTTTACATGCCATTCTTTTATACTAATTATTATAATATTAGAATAGTGATCTAATCTGTGATTAATGGCAACCACGCATATAAATAAGTAATAAACATCGTATATTATAAATATTAAATAGGTATATATATATATCATTAAAAAAGTGAAATTCAATTTTTTTTTAAATTATTTATATAGCTTCTATAATAATAACTATGACAGCTCAACAATAATTTGAACTGTAAACATTATGACTATCGATTAAATTTAAGTTAAGTTTTAACACATCCTTTACAATTAAATACAGCTCCTTCTCAATGACGAAATCTCCTGCTCGACCATGTACTTTCCCCTTTTTAATTTACACACTTTCAACAAATATTTACAATACGTAAAATTATAAATAATCTGTTAATTATTAAAATTAGATCCAGCTAAAAACAAAATAAACAATACATTGTACAAAAATAATATAAAATATAAATTATAAATATTTACAAATCAAAATTATTATGAGCTATGCCTTTTAAATAAGTATTGTATAATATTTTGTAGTTTCATGATTTTATACAGTATATTTTAGACTTTCATCTGTTAATAAATTTTCTTTTTTTGTAGTGTCACTTTTACCCATAATATTTTTTTCTATTTTTATATCTCGCTCCTTAGAACCCTTCTTAGTTCATGTATAAAAAATAGCCACTATTGAATTGGCTCCCAATTTCAGGTAAATTTGAATTCGATCCTTGAATTGGTTCATGAAAAATTTATAATTGAATTGGCTCCCGAAATTGTAAAATATTATTATTTAACCATGAGTTCTCATATTATACGCGTTTACTTTTATGACGTAACCTAACCTAGCCTGGCAGTTTGCACTCAAATATAGTCACTAACGCTGGATATATCTACCTATATTATTATATTATAATATATAAATATTTTTGAATTTAATCCTATCATTTTAATTGTCATAATCTACTATAATAATCGATTATCATTGATCTATACATATATTAGTATTATTAGCCAATAAAAGTATAGATCTCGACAAATAGTTGAATAAATTTTTTCATTTAACTCATTAATGAAAAATAAAAACGATGTACATAGGTAGTTTATATTGTCTGTGTTTTAATCTTTTTATCTAATTTTTATTTTATATAATAAACATATATTTTATAATCACGCTCTACGCTATCTCCACTCTTATGAGATTTTTGTATTGTATTTACTAAATAATCTAAAAAAGATATCTAACTTTCAATTAATGATGTAAAATATACGAATGCAATATCGTAAGCCATGCGTTAAAATTAAAAATCATACTAAATTTATTTGGTTATTTTGAGTGTAGCCGACGTCAACTATTCTAGGAAATAACGTCTAAATTCAAATCATTAACAAAATTTTGGTAACCAATATATTTTTGAAAAAAACTTTAGGGAGCCAATTCAAAGTTTATAATATAAGGGTAAAATATTGAGTACCTGTATTTGGGAGCCAATTCAATTGCGCCGTAAAAAATAATATTTCTATGTTTATAATATTTTCGACTTCACGTTTTTACTGTTAGTAGTTCAAATACGCATATAATATACGGTAATATTGTTTTTAAATATTTGTATATTATTAAGATAAGTTGGAATAATTCAGATATATCTTAAAATCTTAAATAAATTAATTAAAAACTGGTTTTACTATATAGGAAATCGCAGTCTTCATACACAAATATATGTAACAATTATTATATGTGTAATACCACGTGGAATCCGCTGCTCTATAGTGTGGCTTGAATAATATAGGATATGTGCTGTACGATACAATTTCATTAATTTCATTAATTTCGATAAATATTATATATATATTTCATTGATAGGCAGTTTTCACATTATTGCCTAATAAATAGGAATCTACTTGTTTTCGTTTATTTGAAGCATTAAAATTAGTGTAAACTCGACTAAACCAGGAAGGTAGGAAACAAAAATTATGACTGATTTCGAAAAAGCGGCCATGAATGTCATCTAAAAATGTTTTTCACTTAACAAAAATTCTAGGTGGTGTTTTTGGCAGATATTTTCTGTAAGTATAGGTACCGACAGGATATTTTGGCATCAGACCAAATGTGATAAATAATTTGTTACTGAATATTATTATTTATCTGACTAAATAACGGGTAACCGTGTAGTGTTAGTATGTAAAGTATAATATCATATAACTGCACCAAGAAATAAATAAACAAAAATAAGTGGATTAGTTGAAAAATCCATAAAATCAATGCGTTTGTTTCTAATTCCATTTTTTAAATAACAACAACATAATACTGTTGTTGTCGTATTATGTAGAGTTAGGATGTTTATGACTTTTTTTATATTTTTTTTTTTAGACTGTACATTGCAGACTAATTTATAAATTCTGTAAATACTGTAAATAAATGCAGTGGCACCGAGTTCGCAAAAAATTAGTAATTTAATTCTCAAAAAATCACACCCATCTATACAACACTAAACGACATAAAGCCGCTCGCAAACTGCATACCGTTCATTTGTCAAACAACTTTATTAATGAAATTAATAAATCTAATTATATAAATAACTATTATAGATCTATTCGATTGTTAAATCTACAATTTAATAAGTTAGTGTTCAGTGTTCACAAGTATTTTGACAGCCTGCATGCATCATTTATAGAATATGAAAAATTATTTTAGTTCTTAACAATTTATTATTCATTATACAAGTATAAAAATTAATGCATAAGTATGAAAAAATATTGAGATTTTCATTCATGAGATAAAAAATATTAAAAATTTTAGTTTACCAAATATTAGGTTAGGTGTATCGATGATACAGATGTTGACCTGGCTAACTCAGCTACACCAGTTTATGATCTATAATGTAGATCATAAACTGAAAGATTGATAAAGATTCTATATCAATCTTTCTGATAATAAGAATTCTATTAAACCCGTAGCTATATTATATCTGGTTTTGAAGTCAGAATTCACATGCTCTGTTTTACTTCCTCGTCACTATGAACACTGGAGCTAGGATCATTTTCATTTGAGACACTTAACATTATTTATTTAAGTAAACCCATTTTTATACATTTTTTTATTATTATGTTACTAGCTGACTCGATAGACGTTGTCCTGTGTTAATTATAAATATTGAATTCAAATTGTTATAATTAATCAAAAAATTATTTCAAAAAAAAAGTAAGAAATAATATTTTTATCAAAAACTTTCAATATTTAGAATAAATGTAGAACTTTATTCTTTAAAATTGAAATAGCCTATACTTATTTAAAAAAATAAATTATTCATAAATCATAATATATATTAAATATATTAGATACTACTGCTATTTATTAAATTAAAATTAACTGATTAAAATTTAAAAACTATCAATTCAAGTAAAACTTACCAATAGAACAAGGATAGTTTCGTTCGAACTTTTTTCGATGTGGGGAAAAAAGAAAGAAATTAATCAAGGAGAAATTTTGGTTTTTTGTGTCTTACATTTCTTGATGGCCTTGTTTAACTCGTCATTTGTGAAGCGTGGGATGACCTCTCGAATTCAAACGTGTTCCTGTCAGGGTCAAACACCTGGTATATATTGTGCACAGCAGGGGAGGACGCATCTTCCTAGATGGTCACGGGGGGAGGGGGCGGAAAGAGGAAGTCGGCTATAGAAGTCTCCTTCCCTATGGAGACCGCTCTCAGTATGCGTATGCGTGGTCACTCGGCGAATACACCTCCAGCACCTGTCAATCAACATGCTGCAGACACCTGTTAAAGGTCACATCGATAATTGACGTGGCAGTACCTCATCTGAATGTGCATTTTCCAGGGTGAGTCCAAGGCTAACAGCGAGGTCAGACAGTAGACCACCCCTAGGATTTTTGGCCCTGGATCCCCACTCTACATTTCAGGTGTTAAAGTCACTAGCGAGCACGGTCTTATCATCAATCCTCACGCGAATGGCCACCTAAATATCACCTAGAAAGACCATATACTCCTGGAGAGTGGTACTGGGCATCCAGTATCAAATAAAGATGGAGAGGTCTCGGAAAGACATCTAGGTGAACCCGTTCCCTGAGCTCTGACCTTACTATACGTGACGATCGTCCTTGTGGTGGTTGCCACTGCAGCCTTCCTATAATCACTGAAGTATCACTTTGCACCGTCACCACAGCGTCTATAGGGTTCGCTTACAATTAATACGTCGACATTGATCTCCACAGTGGTCTGGAACATTAGCTGTTCAGTGGCCCAGCACCCGTTAAGGTTAACTTGGAGAAAGTTAACCGTCGAATAAACTGGTCTTGAGTACGCCGACCAACTTCCTGTCGATGCAAATGCCCGAGCTAAGCCTGTGGCAAAACTTTGGGTGCCCCGCAAGCTCGCACACCAAACAACAGTCGTCTGCCAGCAGTCTTTCATCATGTGACCCGTCTTTCCACGGGTAGACCTCGTGGCAGCAGCCGAACATGAGGCCATATGCGACGTCCGGATCTGACCAGTCCTAGCCGAACAACAGGTGATAACAGCCAATATGGGCAGAAATGAAGCACCTGAAAAACCTTTCCAGTGGAAGGGTCATGAGGCGCACCTGGCACACAGTACTCTCGGCCGGAACTTAAGTGAGCAAAGATGTGTCGTGTCTTCTCATTTTGGCTGTTTCTACCTTTTTTCCGGCACGGACTAGCCAGATCCGGACGTCACATATGGCCTCACGTTCAGCTGCTGCCGTGGGATCGTCTCCATAAGAGATGGCTGAGCGGAGAACCTCAAGAACCTCAGTTGTGGAGGACATGGCATCTAGACTGAAGACCTCGACCTGGACGCTAAATTGAATGACGTTTACAACAGAGTCCCCGAACTTCGTAAAAATGGCTGATGCGATGTTTCTGGCAGCCACGCCAGGTTTAGTCCTCCTGGCTAACTCTATCCCTGGTCCCACACATTGTCACATTCACGCTGAAGTCTTACATGGACACAGGACAGTCCACAGGATCTCAATGTGTGGACCTTGTCGGAGAAAGTTTTGCCCCCTCATGTGGCTTGATTAGGATGGCGGGTGGTTTCTTTGAGCCCCCGATTGAGGGTGGCTGGTGGCCGTGTGCTGTCATATATTTATTCGTGTATAATGCATAATTCATGCATAATAGGAACCATGTATAACTAACCATATATCATAAGACTCATTTAATCATTTAATATAACAAAAATATGTAAGAAAAAAAAAGCGGGTAAGTGGGTATCACTTTGCTGTACATTGGGGGTGGGGTGAACCTCTGACTAGGGTAGGTTAAATTTGAATGCAATGATAGGTATCATTGTATACGAAAAACGATTCTGAACGAAGATGGTTTATCTGTCTAGGATATATTATAGATTATTAAAAATTGTCAAATCTTAGATTTAAAAAGAACATTTTTTATGAATTTCTAGCTTAAAATAATTTGCGAATTTTCGTGATTTTTATGTATGTTGTCAAAATTTAAATTTAAATGCTTGTAAAAAAAAATGTGACTGCATTTCTTTTATTTTTTAACTGCTATTGTAAAAATGTTTTAGGAGCCTTGTATTAAATTTTCAAGTACTTTTATAGGGTCAAAAAAATTTTATCGACACTTCAAAAGAAAATTTTCAGGAAAATTGAAAATTTCAGTTGTCTATAAATATCTCAAAAAAAGTCAAAATATTTTGAAAATTAAATCATGTAAAGAAAATGCCAATCTAAATAACTTGTGAAATTTTCAAGTATCTACGACTTATACTTTTTGAATAATTACAAATATTTAAAATCGTTTGAGGATAAATCGTTATCGTTACGCTATTTCGTAAAAATTTAAATTTCAAACGCACTTAATATTTTTCCTATAATGATGTTTCGAGTTTTCTCTATAGCGACTTGAAGGAAAACTAATAGAAAACTTAGTGTTGTATTTTTAATCCTTAGTTATAAACGCAAAAAATTTTATGATCTTTCAACTTCAAAATTACTTTCAAATTTTCGCGTTTTCAACAGATTTCGTAAAAATTTGAACTATAAACGCTTATAAAAAAAAATTGTAACTTACGATATTTAATTATGTTTTTTGCTACAATAAGAAAAACTCATAAGGAACCTTGTATTAAATTTTCAAGTATTTTGATAGGGCCAAAAATTTAGATGGATATTCACTTTTACATCGGAAACCACCCCCAAAGTTTGAAATTGAAGCATTATTTCGACTAGTTATGCTGTACATAGACACAAAAAAAAACACACACATCATGGTAAAATCAATACATTCATCACTTAGTTCAGAATCTAAAACGTTATTATAGGATGATCAGAATTTCAATTCACAGTACCTAAATTCTTTACATATAAACATTCAATATTAACAATATTTGAAAATGCATGAGAGTTTAGCTGATTAAAAACTTAAGGTAAGGTTTTTATTTAAACTGTCTATTAAGGATAATTTGAGGGGATACGCTTTTAAAACCAAATTAAGATGCATTTTTTAAATTTTGGTTTTCAATCAATAGGTTTTAGTTATTATTTTATTAACAAGAATTTGATTTCAAATTGTATTGGACGTCTGGTAATATAATTATTTTGGGTACTATATCGGTATCGGGTATCGTGATAATTCGAGTGCAAAGCCCTACTTTAAATAATCGTGGTATTATTGGCTGTCACTGATAAATTGCGTTTTACTTTGGTCGTGCAGCGGACCGGGCTTAACAAATTATGAGGTTTGGTCGCCAGTCTGCAAATAAATCGATTATAGTGTTGTTTGTTTATTGTGTTGACTATATCATCAGTTGTTAAGTATTAAAAAACCTTTAAAGTACTTTTGAATTATACAATTAAATTTTGAATTCGTATTTTGATTTCGAAATACTAAATACTTTTAGATTCTGGGCGGACAATAAATTTATTGATTTTACAGTGATTTGTTGTTATTGTTTTTTTGTGCCTCTGTGCGCAATAAATAGTAAAGTAATTCTTCAGTTTTCAACTTCAAGTTGGTACATTCAAGAGGAAAAAATTGAAAATGTATAGCAGTTTTCAAAAGGGTAAAAAAAATATCAAGGAAATGGAAATTTTCACGCAAAATGCTTATGATAATAATTTGAATACATTATGAAAAGATCTTTTGACTATTTTTAATTATTTATAGGCATCAAAAGTTTTCTATTTTTATTAAATTTTTCTAAATTATAGTTGATCAAAAAATGTTTGTTCGGCCAAAAACCTTAAAAATGTTATAGTAGATTTTTAAATTTTTTCATAATTTATAATTACTATAGTGTAATTCTGTGTAAATATATAAAAAAGTGAATTAAAAATGCACAATAGTTTTTTATGGTTTGGTGTTAAAATTTTGAAATAATTCATCAAAATCTCAAAAATTTGCAAAATGTTGTAGGTAAATTTTATAAATTCATCATCATGATACCAATATATCATTATATACCAATGTCATATAAAATAAAGTACCTAATTCTAGTATTTAAAAAGTAAGCAATTATCATATTTAATATCAAAATATGTAATGTCATCAAATAAAGCACTATGACAACACTATTATCTCACAGTCACAATATTTACATTAAAATAATCTTTAATTATAAGGATATAAACCACCCTTTACGTTTACACAAATAAATTATATATAACTACATCGTTAATCGTTATATTTTAATCAATGTTATTAAATATTAAATTATAGGTAGTACTCGTATTAGAAAAATGGTAGTAAGTATTTTATGTACAAAGTATTAGGATAAAATACAATTCACGTCGTTATAATATTTTTACTAGAACAATATTTAATAACTGTATAATATCTGAAAAATTGTTTTACTATAAAGAAATATAACACATTAGAGGCAATTTGGCCTCCAAAAAAACAGTTTAAAAATGCCTCTCAAATTTCAAATCATAACAACAATATACTCATATTATGTATCTATGCTTAGTGTAGGTACAGACAATTAACAACACTACTGAATATATTTATATATATATAATATTATATATATATAAATATTACAAATAATAATAATTAATTATATTAATTATATTTTAAATGCGTTAATCACACATAACATTGTTGTACTCCGTATAGTAAACACTAATACCCATCTTATGGTCTGGTTAAACTGGTGGAAAGAGACTAGGTATACTTGAACCGACGACGTCGTGTTTTCTTTCTTTTTTTCCCATTGAACTTACGCAGCACACCGTCACTAAAGTCATCGTCCGCTTATTAGGGATTTTTCTACAGACATACATTTAGAAAAAACCAGTTTTACTTAACTACACGGAACTCCGAATAATATGCTCTACGAATATTAATTTATTAGGTATCAGTCAGCAAGTTTCACTGAGAACTAAAAGATTACCAAATAATAATAATTAATTTTTATAGGTTTCGTTTGGAATTAGGAACATTACGTTAGCCAAAATACTAGATGGTAAGGTATTCCAAAATTGTAGAAAACCCAAAAATTTACAAAATTAATATGTCTTGAACTATACACATGCTAAATTTCTAATAAGGTAATTTACAATAAAATTAATTCGTGTATAACTGCATAGACGAAATACAAAGATATCATTGTAAAACCAAATCTGTGCATATTTAAAAAGCATTAGTTTAAAACATAAATGTATTTATTTTTATTTTTATGTTTAATATCTTATCTTTAAACCGTTAATATAGTATATTTGATGTTAAGTATCATAATAGAAGGGACTTCCGTTTATTTTACGTTAAAAAAAATTTTTTTTATTAGCTATCTACTTAATGGTTATTACCATTAGCATTTATATTTTAACTATTTACGTTATTCGCCTACGTCCTGCAGCATATATAATATCACATATCATGCAGTATAAATTATATAATTTCTTGTATAATATAAATATTTTGATTTCTACTATTTTTTGTTTTTGTATACAATGTTAAAATAATATGATATTAAAACATACAACATAAAATACAATAGTCAATAAAATTATTTACAGCATACGCTATCCGGACGATTGGACTCATAAATAATGTCAAGAATATTCAGGATATGCAGATATCTATATATTATAATTGAAATGAAGTACATTAAAGATTGCAAACTACAGACCAACTAATGCTAAGGTTAAACACCAACTGAAAAAAACATACCAACATCACGATAATCAGTGTTCGATTTTAATTGTTTGGAATAATATTCAATATTATAAATATGTACGATTACGTGGAATGACACACTACGATTATAAGTTACTAAGAAATTTTTTTATTGTTCGTTTTGATAATTGGACATCCGATTGATTGACGTTCAGATCGAATAATCGGCGTTTTACGGGACATAACGTACTCATAGTATTATATTAAATACATTTTGTTGTTTTACCATTTACATATTATATATCTACCTCTTCATATAATATTTCATTAATTGAATTCGCATGTGAATTCATTGATATGCATTTATAACTATATAAACTTTATATTTTAAGCACCGTAAAGTAAATTATTAATTGATTCGAACAAATTTAAAATTATATACACATATCTATATAATTTATATTTTCAATACGATCATTTTACCTTGTACTAATGAGTACATCTTAATATTTCACAACTTGTACCTACCTCTGTATAATATAATCTTTAGTTGTGTTTTCGTGTGAAATAATGAATATTAATATATTATGTTTAATGTTTATATTATGTATTACCCATTTACTATACAAATTTTATTTAAGCGACGTAAATTCAATTATTTGATTCTGCCAAACTCACAACGTTAAGCTTAGTTGAAACATTTTTTTGAAAATTAATACTAATTGAAAATATAAATATTACCTATTATATTACCAATAAATCAACGAGAATATAATATGGGTGTATGTTTAATTTTAATAATTAAAATTTTTTCACAAAATATATTTTTTTAGTCTTTATTCTATTAATTCTTATTTGAATATGCGTAATATATAATATAGTACATGGTATATAGTTAAATATTTAAGATCTTGATCATAATTTGTCTAATCTATAGTGTATTTTTCTGATAACAAACTATATGGTTTCAAAATGTGATAGAGTAATTATCACTCCCAATAATTATTTGTATAGTTTTAAAAATTTTGTTTGAAATACGATAAATTATAAAATTAAGTTTTAAATAGTACTTAAAATGTTATAAATAAGGTCTACAGGTGAATTTTTGTTGAAAATTGTAGTAATATTAGTATATTAGGTACACAATAGTAGACCTTTGACTAGTTTTAAAATATGGCCATAATCAGTTGTCCGATTATCCTACAACAACTTTTTACATATTTAGTAAATATTCACATTACAACAAATAATAAAATTACCAACGACACCTGAAATTTCATTGAAAGTTAATTTTATTTTTTATATTCAATTATTAATTGAATGCATTTATTGCATATATGCGCATCATGCACGTATGATGAAAATCAAGAAACATACACTTTTCCTCTAAAATGTATGAGGTATGCATTTTAAATTTTCTATTTTTAAACTCATCTCATTGGCGTAACGAATGATATTGTGCTTTGATTTAAATTTTGACAATGCACAAAGTTTCAAAATTCAACTAATATTAAAAATATTATAATTTTTTTCGATCTTATTAAAAATTAGCTCTATAAATAGATTTTTTTTAATCTAAAATGTTTGACTTATCAATTGATTAACATACATATTATCTTTTGTTATCTTATAAGGTATAAGTTATAACTTGTAGACTCATGAAATATTATATAAAATATATACCTACAACCTGCAATATAAGTTTTTTAACCCACACTCAAAGTTATGCATTTTGTAAACAGATTATTAATGTTACTATAGATGTGTGAATTAAAGTTAAACAGACGCTCTTGTTTAAATATTCTTGATCAATAATTATAATAAATTTATTTGCATATTTTATGTAAGCGACTAACGGTTTTATTGTACCAGCAACTATACCTACTCAAGGCGATATTTGAAGGAATTTCAGCATGCCCGCAAATGACCGGAATAATAAACCTTCCGCTTTAATACAAGAAACTTCCAACAAGTTAATTTGTTTAATTCAAATATTGTTTGTACTAGTACAAGTGCACAACCGAATTGAGATTAATCAGTATATAGAAAGAAATTGCCCATCCATAAAGTTGTAGATAATAAAAAATAATGTTGAAAGATAAAATCATCACTCCTCTACAATATCATAAACTAAAAACACATAAGTAGATAAAAAATACATCATTATAAATAAAAAAAATAAATACGATCAATGGTTGCTAAAAAAAATGAAATTCTGTAGGTTAAAATGATAATAATTATAATATGCATTTGAGAACAATCTTTATGCAATTTAAAATCATTTAAAATACGATCACCTGTAATTACGAAATAAGTATAAAATATACTGAGAAAAATATCGTTTACTTAATTTATAAATTTATTTTTATTTATTCAATTTTTATTGATTAAACCCACGACAACATAGGCTATTGAGTGGAAATTATGAAAAAATACAAGTAGTATATATAAATACAAGTTTAAAATTACAATATGATAATGATGTTAAATTTTGCTGAGGAGATTGGAGGTGATGATCAATTGCGCATTATATTGAGGACAATTGAGTTGGGATCCTGGCTGAGTTCTATCGAGAGTACATTTATCTATTATTATTCGAATCTGTAAATAATCATCTTCACCTATATTACGACATATGTTCTAACAACTATTCAAGAAAAAAAAAACTTAAAAATACACCTAAATCCGGTTCGTATAGCGATATAAGTGTCTAATATTTGTTTATCTATTAACGCGGGATGACGACGTTAATTTAAAAATGTTGCTTAATGGAACTAAAATAAACAGTAAACACTCGTTCGTTGCTCGTAGAACCATATAAAAATAAAATGAAATCAAATGCATTTGAATGCATCTGAAGAAAAAATTACTACACGATTAGCACTTTTGGTAACAACAGAATAACCTGTTTCATTATAAGTATGTATGCCTATACTATTTAGATTCATTCCGATAAATGGAGTGAAAAAAAAACGTACTCAGAATTGCTAAACTTTCTCGGTTAGGTAAAAATTTTTGAAGATAACAAACGTGCCTAATAAAACAATACGATATAGGGTAATATGACGATTTATGTTTATGAGCACAGAGCAATATGATAATGTTATTTGTATTCAACGGCGATCGTATAACTAGTCAAATTCAAAAATCTGTAGAATATGCACGCATCAGATATTTAGGTACCTATCTACTTTAGGTATCCACGGATACGCTTGAATATAAGGAGGACGCATAAATAGGAAAGTACATAGATGAAGCTATGTGACCTCAAAACAAATAAACATAATGTAGTCTTGGAAATTTAATTTTTAAACTACCTAATGGTTTATACCATATTATACAGGATTTTCCATCCACATTAAACGTATAATATGTACATCGTGTATTTATTCAAGTTCTGAATTTTGGAATTTTTTGTAAAGTAATGCTTTAACCTTGGACACCATAATAATATAAGATAGGTACTTAACATTTAATACCATTTAACTCGCGAGTACCATGTAGCTATGCAAAATGTTTGAATGAAAAACACAATTTTTACTGTAAATGTTATTTAACATTATTTTTAAATGTTCGAAATTGCATCTAGGTAATTCGAAATTTAAAAGAGTGGTTTCTGAGTTAATAAACTTTATGTATTATGCAGCTGAGGATGAAAATCCTTTATATATTGCCGTTTTATATAAAATAAGTCCTAGTTGTTTAGGTAATTACATAATATTACTATAAATTTACAATAGTAATTATTAAATAATATTTGTAGAGTTTTATTTTAATATCTTATAAGTATGTTATGTTTTGCATGACAAATGTTAAAATTAACTAATATCTTATAATTCACAATTTCAAATATAACGCTACACTCATTACCGCTTAATTCATTATGTACCTGACTATTGAAAACATGTTTTACATTTTTATCATTTATACAACATAAATCATAATATAAGTAATAACATAATTATTATTTTTTTTTTTTTTTATTATTGATTAAATCCATCGGCCATTTCCCATTGAGTGAAAATTATGAACATATCACGGTATAGAAGATAACATGAAGGAGAACAAGCATAATCACTAATTGCAACTATTTTATCAGCAAACAGAGCTGGCAGACCGTAGTTTTGATAATTTAAAAATAAATAATTGGTGGGCTACTGGGTTAAACTGAAAAATTTGGAGCATTACATTATTTAGTACATAATGTTTTATTATTTAATATTTTACATATTATACACGGTCATGGTATTGAAAATAGCTTATCTTCCATTCCCTTTAGTAAGATCTAAATTAAAAATTCTATTTATAAATAATACACCTAATGTTGTGAGGGAATGATAATAATGTATATTGTATGCAATATACATTCATATATTATTATATTAATAATAATATAAAAACAGTATGCATATTGTATCGATTAATATGAATACCTAATAGTTATTATAAATTTTCAATTTATATATATTGATTTATTGAAGTAATAATATATAAATTAAAAATATGTCTTCATACAAAGGAAACGTGTGTGCTGTAAATAGCTGCAAATAAAAGAAAACTAATAATATGGGAACATTAAGATTTTGTGTAGGTACATAAACAATAATGTATTTTTTTTGTTATTATTTATTAAACTTAAATAACTAAAGATACTTGAATAAACATATTAATTGTAATTGTAAAACTATTAAATTGTTTGTGGTTACCTCATATACTGTCACTCCTATATTGGCATATTGCTTAATCAATCTTATTTAAGCTTAATTATTATTAATTTAACATTCGTTTAAAATGCAATTTGAAATTATAAATTGTACCTATTAAATTTCATATAAACTATGAAAAAATCATAGCTAAAATCGGTAATTGATAAAACGATAACAGATACGGTCTGCCAGCAAAAATGATGAGATAAAAAAGTATGCATCCAGCGAACAACGTAATTCGTATTAGCTTTCCCTACTTGTTATCTTCTATACCGTGAAACATATACAAAAAGGTTATAGAACAAGAAGTACACTTAAATACTAGTTGAAATTACAATGATACAGTAATGTTAAATCGTGTTGAGAAGATTGTGGAGGTAATGATGAATTTTATTGACGTGACACATGATTTGCGAGACCCTGGTTGAGTGCTGTCGAGAGTGAATCCGGAAGTATAGTATTTTCTATGATCTGACACGACATTTAGTGAAAATGTGTTTGATATTTATCTGGACCCATATTGGATCATCTTCTCTGGCCATTAGAAACTCGTGTTTCATTTTGGTATGACAAATTCTGTGCTTGGTGATAACGATTTCAAGACATAATATTATTTTTCTACCTACCATGTTTTGTATCCTATACTCAAATTAAGCCTCATTGTAAATTGCTTATCTCTATAGATTGTATAGATAATAATTTATAAATCGGTTGTCTGTTATGTATAATTCTACAGCGAGTAGATCTACGATATGTACAGGGATGAGGGTCACGGAAATATAGCCAAAAATAGTGTTATGTCTATTGTCTATATATTTTTGACGCTATTCTTTTGGCCCACTCTGTAAATAGCGTAGTGGTGCTCAAATGATACCAATTCAGCCATTTTAAAAATTATGTGTATAAATTATTATTCATCGAATTTCAAATAATCCTTCACTGTAAAATATATTTGGGTACCTATTTAATAACAAGAGAGATACTCACTAGTTGCTACCGCAAAGTTTTTTTTGTCTTATTAATTATTATTATTATTATTATATATTAAGTATTGGGAATAATCATGATTAATATTATAGTTTCCAAATGTATGCATATAATTAAGTTAACTTAAATCAAAAAAATAAACAATTTAGTTTTAATACGCAACACATAAAATTAATGTTCATTTTTGGTTAACAGATTTTTAATCAAATACTATGGATAATTATATGATGTGATTTAAATTGATTGGAAATATTTACTGTCGAGTTTTACTTTGAATTAGCTAATTGTTAAATACCTAAAAGTTTAAAACTAATATAGATAATACGCAATAATTTAAAGTTTAATTTTTGTATTGAAATATATATTAGGTATAAATATCAATTAGTTGAACCAGTACAATTAATATAAATACACTTAGACACGTTTAAATAATTTCTAATTTCTAAAGCAACATTTTGATTACTCTATTAGTTTGATTTTTAAAAATTATCGAGGATAATCAGATAGACCATGACTCCATAATTTTGTAGAATACCTAATTATTTATCTAAAGTATAACTAATATTTTTCTTTTTGAAAATTAAGAGAAATTTATGAATACTATTTTTATAAAATATTTAAATACATGTTCCGAGTACTATTTTTCATAAGTATTCGAGAATAATTTGTTCCAAATGCTTTTTAAAAGTAATCTGTCTAAGTTAATGTTTCTATAGAATATCGAAATGTTGTTGTTTTATCAATTTTTGCTTATACACATATGTTTGAAATTCTCAAATATCATTATTAAATTACCGAAAATATCGTATAAAATAATAATGAATGGGTCGGACAAGCGATTGTCTAAACATTCACGAAATGTATTTGGCGAATGTTGATAATAATCAATAATCATAATATATACTTTAAATAGAAGATAAATACATTAATTTTATATTAATAATTATGATTTATTACTAAAGTATAATATTTTATTATGTCATAATCAGTTACAGTAATTTTCTATAAATAACTAAATCTGATTATGTGAATATGGGTTTTCTGTAATAAATGTAATATTTTAATAAATTTTAAACGCGAAATAAATAAATTTTTTTTTTAAATATAAGATATTCAAAATTAATAAACGTTTGTATACTAAAACAAGTTTTACAGAAAAAGTAATGTTAATACAATAAATTATCAATGATAAATTTTAAAACGATCAGTGGTTACTGGTTATATAGGTGTGAAGTTAATATGAATTATATTAAGTTACTATACCGTATAACATTATCTTATAATTCGTTAATATATTATCCTCAAAATTAATCTTAATATTTACCCGATGCCCGCATTCTAACAGATCACTTAAAATAATTATTCTATAAATTACATAAATACAAATACAATAAAATTATAATGTTAGTTTAAAGTTTATACCGACAAAAAAATAGATTCAAAAATTGCAAAACATGTATGTGAGTCTAGAAATAGCAAACTAATAAGATTAATGTAATAATGTACAATGCAAAAAAATAAATACCAACTAAACATTTTTCAGGAGTTATATATTAAATATTCACAAAACACGAAACGAAAACAGAATTCTTCATCCTATTATTTGTGTGTGTGCTTTAATAATAAAAAATATATATAATAATAATAATAATATTAATAATAGCAATTCATGGACAAAAATCATAATAATGATCACAAAAGCATCACGTAGGTGTCTATCTAGAACGTATTATTGTTGACAGAATTTTTATTTTTTTTTAGAGCTCTCTGCATTATATCATTGTCGTCTGTCGTATCAGTTTCGTTTGCACTCTTCAAACAGTGTACGAGGATCTAATAAAGCACCGGGACAGTGTATTGAATCGAACTAGAAAACACTTTCCAATTTTAGAGATCTACGCATATCAGCTGTGTTAATAGTACATACACTGTAATAGGTCAACTGCCCTAAAACCGGCTTATTGACTTACCTACTCGTCGAATAAAATGTATTATAGAGGCATGCATCTACATCATACCTGGTCTAGTACACACTACACAGTACCTAGCTGTGTACCACTAAAATTTCATAAAACTACACAATAAACATTCTCATTTTCGTTCCATTAAACGATTGGACAGCGTTGAATTCCCTTGTAAAGTAAGTAGTAACAAGAAAGATCAAAAAAATGTTAGAAATTATAATAGTATTCCTCTGCATACACAGTGTGCAACGATACATTGTAAAATGTGTGCCTGACTACAGAATGTTGGATTGTCTATTAAAATAATATACGAGTAAAGCCAATTGAAAATTTCTCCATAGTCTCGTATACCCTTTACCGCCTGAAGCTAATTCAATGATAATTTATGGGTTTTGTTTAAGCAAAATGTATAGGTACACCGACGGGGAAATATCATCAAACGTCTAAAATGCATTACAAATTTCTAATAAAATAATTTTTTTTCAATTAAATCACTAACAATAATAAACACGAGGAAGACAATCTGTTGTACAATAAGTATCGACTGTGCCTTATCATTGAGTACGTAAATGAAATGATTTTGTTAAATTTGAGTTAAATAATAAATAATTTTATATGAAAACCATTGGTTCTAAATAGAAACGATGTGTCAGCATCTACTTTAAAAGATATTTTATTGATTGACCAATGCATCTTTTTACAAGTTGTCGCTTCTCGCTTTTGATGCATTGTCCTTATACTTAAGACGTGCAGATTGCAGATTTCAGATTGATGGATTTAAGCCACCAAATTTTTGACTTTTCCCTGACTAAAAATTCTCCTGTATAGATAGGTGCCACGGTATGTCATAGATCAGTTTATTATTTGTTTAATATTCGATTTGTCTTACTTATTATATAATGTAATAAACTAATATGTTTATAAATTGTATTTTAATTTTAATATTCATGTAACCCGGAGATGCCGTAAGCCATCCCGTTTTTTATACCAATGTAATATAATATTATGTATGATAATAATATTACTCTTTCTCTAGTCTTGGCTGTATGTGCATTTTTAATCAAATTAAGTACCTATTTACATTATAAAAACTGTTTTTATATGTAATAAAAATTCAATTTCAATAAATTTGTAAGTATATTATGTTAAAGAGATAAATACAAGTTCTGTTTTTTCGTGTAAATGTATTCAAGATAATGTCATTTTTATTATTAATACCTAGTACTTTCGTCCAAGTTCGTATTCTGATCAAGACATTTCACAGGAAGTTTCAAGTTGTTGTTATATATTATAGAGTATAATATTATCATATTATTGAATGTACATCTTTTTCTTTACTAATAATTTGTTTTTCAAATCAGATTTTTTTTTTTATTTAACAAATATTATAATATATGTATATTATATTATTGTAATCAATTAATCATAAACAAATATAACGTTTTATACGTTTAAGTTGTACAATATTTCCATTGAATATCATAAAATTTCGTAATAAATGTGACCGGAATGAGCATAAATTATATAATCACACTCGGCCAAACACTGAAATAGTTCAACGAATAATAATTGATAAAGGTATCTACACTAGACGAACTTACTATAACATTTATTTTTCATTTGATTAAAATGTCTTTCCATTATTAATGTTGTTTTAAATAGAGTAAAACTTCAAAAAATCGAGGTGATCACTCCGCGTTAGATTTCAAGTGTGCTTCTTCATCGAGACTATAATATAGTTTTGAAATGGATGTGTTAAAACATAATGGCATACTTAAAATTATTTTATTTTATAAGTTATATATATATTCAGACATTCAGTAGGTTCCTAGTCCTAGTATAATTGATTAATTTTTCTATTAGAGTTTTACTAATATGTTGAAATGGGTACATAGTCCTAATTTTTTGGAAATATTATAATATAATATATAATTGTTAATAATTTATGTGTATTAATTAAGACTATAAGAGGACTCCTCACGGGCGTTTGTTTTCTCCGTCTTAAACGTACAACATTGCAAATTTTACGTTCACAATAATACATTTTATTCTGTGATTTCTAAAATTAGAGTGAGATCACCTCTTATTAGGCGCAGATTCAGTAGGGGGACGGAGGGGGGGGCGGCGCCTCCCCCATAAGCTGTGTTTTGTTTAGGAAAAATGCCCAGTAAAAAGATTTAAAACTAATTTTAATACGTTTTTGGTCTTATAATTTACTCGGTTATCAGAGCAATTCTTCCGTTTATATACGTGGTTATTCCGTGAAACGTCTTCTTTTCAACGGTGTATTCGGATTTTATTTTCGTTCATTTTTAACAAAGTAATGGTTATTTTTTCCCAGAAAACTGTCAATGACGGCGACCACGACAATCATTGTATACATAATAATATATTATATTTATATATTATTCTTATAATATACAGTTGTAATCTTGTAAAGTTATAGTATAGTTTTATTTCAAATACTAAATAATAATTATTGATTATAAAGTTGTATTAACCATAACTGTTTCGTGTAAGTTATTTTTGAACACAAATATGTGCGCTTTCCCACATATTATATTTTTATTTTGTATGTAAAATATTTCCCCCCCCCCCCCCCCCCGTAATCTTGGGCTGGTTCGGCGCCTGCCTCTTATACGTTTTGAAGTGTACAAAAAAAAAACAGTTTAAATATGGTCATAACTTACTTAAAAATTATAATATAAATAAAATCCTCCAAAATTCTCTGGATAATATTCTTGTCTTTAAATTTTACAAGAGGTAAATTCACTCTAATCTTAGAAAATATTACAGAGTAGTATGCATTATTGTGAACGTAGATATAACATAATATGTTGTACGTTTGTAAAATGGAGACAACAAATTCCTATATGGCGTCCTCATGCGTAAGTTATTACTAGGGCTCGGATGTTGTTGCATCTGCAATTTTTTTTCTATTGTTCGGATTCGTTGCTAAGTAAGTTATAAATTTATTTCAAACGAGAACCAATTAATATATAAAATTTTTAAGTGCAATTTTGGGTATTTTTCACAGCAATAATGCAATCAATTTTATATCGTTTTTAGTGCAACAACATCCGAGCCCTAGTTATTACTATGCGTACCGTAGAACGATGTAAATAAGTTCATGGTTTATGTAAACGGCCTAAGATTAGTCTAAAAACTAAAAAAAAAAACATTGTGTATAGAAATTAAAAATTTGCGTGATAGCAAAAAGTCTTAAGTCCCTGAGGTTAATTTAAAAAAACAGCGTAATTTAATAAGTAATAGCTAGGTATACCTAGGCGTTCGTGTAGCAAATTATCTACCGTGGGGGGGGGGGGAGGAGTGATCTGCGAATTCAGAACAAGTGATCTATACGTTTTAATAGTATAAAGCACATTATATTTTTTACTACGAGTACGTCATATACAAATATTTGTCAAATATAAAAATAAAAAATAATAAACCAAATATAATAATAATTTCAATTACAGTGAACATTTTTAGTATCATTTAAAAATGTTAAAAAAGTATTTTGTTCACCAAAAGCCAGTCGTTTTTTCTGATCACAATGTTTGTTTCAAGATCACATTTATTACAATTTGGCGTTTCACTGTCATTTGGAAGTAAATTGTGAAGTTGTAAAAAATGTACAGTTGATTTTTCATCAACAATTATTTTATAAAATTCAGACGCACGCATTACAGACAAACTCCGACCAACGAACAATTTGAAACTAACCTATCCAACAACTTTGCTTATGACTCGTAGTTATATTATAAAAAATGTCATTAATCGTTGTCGGAATATTGTCCCACTGCAGTCTGCGATAATGTGCGTATAATAATAGTATAATATTTTTTTTTTTTTTTAGGGCTTCGACAACTGAGGTCATTAGCCTGGGGAACTGTAGGGGAAGGTACTGTAAGGTTTTATATCGTGGGTATTTGGCAGAATTTTGAATGGGCACCTGTGGGTTTCTGCCATGCCCGGTTGGGGGCCGGCGGCCTCTCTCTCCAGACATCGCGAAATGCCCAAAGAGCGATGCCGCCCGTGACCGAAATTCGAACCGGCGACTGCGTGCGTCGCAACCGACGTCTTAGTCCGCTCGGCCACTCCACCACCTAGTATATTATTATAATATAATAATAGGTAATAATAATTGTAGATGACCAACTACTCCTGTCTCCTTGTATAGTTGTATAATATAGTAGATCACCTGATACACCTAAAAAGAGGCCATAGATCACCTGCTAGACGAATGCCTAAAAAAAGCCAATTATTTTCAATATTTTTTAATTTCTTTAGTAAGAAGATCTTGAGTAACGCCGAATTAAATTTTCAGCTATTTTTGTTCATAATAAAATAATTTATGAACTAATATATTTTGAAAATTGTATCATTTATAATAAACATTAATATGAATCTGGGACGAAAGTTTCAAGTCCCTCGAATATTAATTTTAACAATAAAAATAAAAAATAAATTTTTGTCAAAGACTAGTTTATCGACGATTTTCGTATTTTTTTTCCAATTACTTAAAAAAGTAAGGTCCTACCACTACTGCCTACTTTTTTATTCTCCCAAAACACAAACTGAATCCGACTCGCTATTATAAAACACAGACGAAGTTCAACATTGAATCATTTTTCATTACTCCTGACAGCTACAACAAACTAACATAATTTCAAAACAAATACATTTATAGCCTCTACTCATTAAAAATTCATTCATTTTAAATTAATTCTTTTTAAATCTACACGGCATAATATATTTTTCGATACACTAACTAATCGAATACAATTGTATGGCGTAGAATGTATAATGATATTATTCTATTGATTTGTTATTTATTAATAATAATTTGATAACAACATAAAGGTACCTATCTAAATACACTATACACTGCAATTTTGGCATGACAAATGACCAATGCGTAATATACAACAATTATTAAAGCATGTGAGACGCCTTGGGAAAAGGGCATGCTAGCCAAATAATATGATTGTAATTTGTAAGTGACAGCAGTAGACTTTTTATTTATACATATGTAATCATATTTCTCTATTGTATAAAAATATTTATTTTTTTATTGATCAAATAAAAACTCGGCAGTTATGGCCATTAGTTACAATTTAAGTATGGTAGGTGTTTACAGTTTTAATAAATATTTTTTTCAGAGTACAAAATTAAAGATAAAAAAAAGAGGTCACATTGTATATACAGATAATTTACATATTTTTAAATTAAATTGTAGAGACCTGTTGCTTTAAAAAATTGCATCATCTTTCGATTTTCCTCGATGTTTAGTCCTAGTGCAACGTCCATGCTATCTAGCCCGATGATTAGTCAATGTTGCTCGTGTTTATGACATTCAGTTATTATGTGTTTTATATAGTTAGTTGGACACCGCAGACTTCGAATATGGGAGGAGGTTCTTTCTTTGTCATTAGGTAACCCGTAAGTCGCATATGTCCAATTCTCAATAGATTTAGTACCTATTCTTCTTAAGAATATTATTTAGTGTCGTATTTCCATGTTAAAAAAAAAAAAAATATGTATCCAAGAAGTTAGCAAAATGTAGGGAGGTGACGAGTATAAAAATAAAAATTTAAATTTCTAAAAGAGGCTGACTAACAAAACTATATATATATATATATAATGTATATGTGTGTGTGTTGCTAACTCCCAAATAGGATTTTTAGCAACAAAATCCTCGCCAAACATACAATACGTGTCCCAAACCAACCGTTCCCCCTACAAACAGCTAGCTAATGGCCATACTATGCCGAGCTTAGAATCGATAAAAAATATTACATGTCTATAATTTTGATTGTTGGAAAAAAAACGAATTAGTTAGACACAATATGCATGTCAATAAGTTTAATAATAAATTTAACACACTCAAATTCAACATAGGTAATTGTGTATTAACAATGAACATGATACATATTATTTTATGTATTTAATGACCGAATGTAGGTAAGTTTAAAACTATTGTAACATATTTGGTGGTTAACTATAATATACCTGCATAGGTCAGAGATACTATATTTTCCTCAAGTTAGTAATAACATTTAATTAGGTATGCGTTTATGATAAATCTTTTCAAAAAAAATTTTTTAAAGCTTGAACGAATTATCATAATAATACATATATATTTATTTATGATTTATATTGTATAGTATACCTATTTTATAAATATATAAAATTATCAGATACCTACTAGGTATATACTATATATTATTATATAGCCAGGGATTTGTTTAAGAAAATTGATATGAATTCTGGCATAGGTACAAATTAAAAAATTATTTTGGGAGGACTAAAGCCACTCCTATAATATTTTCTAAAAATTATATATGCTCAGTACTAATTACTGACTTTTGAATTGGGGGGGGACTAAGTCCCATCCAAACCCCCGCCTATTTGCGCCAATGAATTCTAGTTTAAATGTGTTTAGGTTCACTCCTAATACAAAACCGGTTCTATGTGTATTAAACGAAAATTAAGTTGTAATAATTAAAAGCCCTTATAATTTAAAAACGTTTCTAAATTATTATTGCTAAGTTTGTAGTATTATATTTAATAAAATTTATCGTTAAGTAAATTATTTATTTAATAATTTATTTAAATACGTACATTAGGTACATCTAATATTTATTGATTATTTCACGTTAGTCTGACGTGACGTAATAATGGCAACTATAATGTATAGTCACGTCAATAAATAGTGATTTTATTTATTTGTTTCGTAATGATACATTTTATTTCTGAAACGATCCATACAGACAGTTTGACGCCAAACTGGTGATACTACACACAAATCAAGTTATTCAAAGCATGTGATATAATTAAATGTGATTGAAGGATTCAATAATTAGAATACTAGACAGACCAGTGTTTGAGTTACTCGATTACTATTGAACAAAAAAATGTCTAAACGTCATATCAGTGGTTTATACTGTGATTTGAAACAACTTTGAAAAACGTTAAATTATAAATAATTAAACCAACAATAAAATACCCATGCAAATTCCATCGATTTCCTCATTTTTGAATGTAAATTCCATCAAAAGAATAAATGTTGAACACCAACAATCCGAATTCGATTGTAGCTAATTTTATTTGAATTAAATTAAATTTAAGAAACATTAAGAATTACCCGTTACTCTTGAATATTCCACGAGGAGGTGATTAAAAATAATCTTTTTGATAAATATTTTTTTAATATACTTTTATTTGTAGTGATAAGCTGCTGCATGGACATGACGAATTATTTCAGCATGGTAATATTCATATAATAGCATTTTTCTTAAAAAAAAAAATTATTTTCCTGTTTAAATATTCATGAAAAATTTATCAAATTATTTGGTTCATAAAAACTTTTTAATTTAATGTACCTAGGTGAAAGTTGAGATTATTAAACAGTCGACTTGTATATAAGTAAAAGTATATAAAGCAATATCGTAAATGTAATTAGTAAAGTACTGATAAGTTAACTACCACAGAATTTAAATTTTTCAGGTAAAAAAAATAGGAAGGTTGATGTCACAAATTATGCGATCCTAAAATCGATTAGGTACATGTAAGTCGGTGAAACGTACTAGCGTCTATACGAAATATTGATGTTTATAGTGATTATAATTTTCGTTTGATTAAACAGAAATCACAAAAACCTGTATGGCCACAAAAAAAAAAAAAAATTACCGGCACTGACGAATATTTATACAAGAAGAATCGAGAACCGGAACCGACCGTGACCCATCCCTAATATATACAAAATATGAGTAGATACACGTTTTATTATATTTTATGCAGGTATAGACAAAATTATTATTAATTAATAATGTTATGTATAAGAAGCTTATAATATTCAGACTCATTAAATAGATCTCAATAATTTATGCATCTATAGTAAATAATTACACAGTACACAGTAATTAAATAATCTTGACAATGTACCTATTTTTATACAACTGATGCCTCAGTATAGTCAGCACTGTAATATTTTAATTTTTAAATATTAATATCATCAGCCATTTAAACGCTAAAATAAAAATTTAATAATACTGAACAAAATAATATATAACATATTAAGTAGTTATATAATTGTATTGGAGATTTGTGTCGTTATTCATAAAAAAATAAGAATATCAAGTATGCAAATTATTTTGTTCATAAAAAACCGTAATATTATACTTAAAAAAAGTATATAAACGATTTTAGGTCAAAACAATCGTTAAGTATTAGAATTATAAAAAATGTATTAAAATGCTTTAAAAAAAAAAATTAATAATTAAATAATTAATTATATATATATATATATAAATTAAATGTATTAATGAATAAAATACTGTACGTAGGTATAATACTTAAATATATAGGAACCTATACAAAATAAGATATACAATTTTATATTCACCACGCAAGCCTATTGTAGGTATATACTAAATTATTATAAACCAATTATAAAACATAAAATATTATAATAGATTTATTTTGAATTTCCTATCGTCCAATGATGGGTCATAATAAATCATTATTTTTATAATGGATGAATATATGAACCATTGATTTAGGTCAAACTAATCAGCTTTCGATATTCTTCAAAACGTACGTTTTCAAATAAAATAAAAATATAGTCACAATGTAGCATTTTTATAATATAATTAAACTTCAATTGCAAATTTTATCAAATGATCAACGGAAAAAATTACAAATATTTTAAATTCCCCTAATTCTATGACAACCTACAGGTTACAATGCAGGCAAATTCAAATTATTGTATCTTCTAAATTATTTACAAAAAATAACCAATATAAAATATAAATATTGTAGAGAACGACTAGAATGTATAGATAAGCTGTAAATGTTACGTTCGAGAAACTACTAAAAAAATACTATTATTATAAAATAATTTGTGAAACGATTTTAAACGTGGCTTGATTATTAAAACGAACGTCAATGCCTAATATACACATATATATATGTCTATTAGGTAGATATATTTACACTTTATCTGTGTAGTTTGTTCTCTATACTTTTGGTAACTAGTGAGAACATCAAAAAATAACTTAAAACAACTAAAACGCTTGACCTGTAAAAAAAAGTGGTGATGTTATAATGTTTTTTTTTTTTTCAATATGAGTTAATTTATTAAAACAATATGTTCATGTGCATTGCTATACATAACATATGTGGTAAAATGAGACAGTACTTACAACTGGATTTCTCCACATGGTAAATGGACAGTGATTATAGGTAATACCTAGTAAAATAAAACAACTTTGGAATACCTTAATACTTTGTGAGTTATGGAGGTAATTTGGATAATTTTTGATAACAATTTAATGATAACTGAGTCATATGATAAAATACAGGGTTTTCAATGATATTGAATACATAACTTATATATATTATAATTGGGGCTATTTTGGAGTCTACTTTTACTGGCTGGAGATGTAAAAAGTTTTACCCGCAAAGTTGTGCTTACGGAGAATTGTTACGCAGTCTGCTTAAACCGACTGCAATTTGTCACTCCCCAAAAAATTCTCGTTTTTTTCTTAATTCGTTTATTGTTTGTCCCGCCGTTTTTGAGAACTACTAAGAAGTTTTTATTGTTAACTCTTCAAATAGTATCAACTAAATTCACTTACCTTCCAAAAAAATGTCCTTCTGAAATATAATATACGATGAATTTTCATTGCCCTAAAAGGTGATGATGACTACAGATAGAAAATAAAACACACATTATCGTATAACCAATAAATTCATAGCTCCATCAAGAATTTAAAATTAAAAAGTAAATTTTACGTAATTGTAAACCGTGTTGTAGTTAAAATGTGTTGATTAATTAATAATAACACGGTTCTGAAAGATCAGAACTGACGTGTGAGCACTGCAGGCATGTAATTATAAATTTGTGATAACCCAGTAACAGAAAGTTCCTTGTAAAATATTTTACTATGAATAAAATGATTTTCAATCAAAAAAGAATTATAGCTAGTACAAAATGATTAAATATTTTACGGTCCTTAGCTATAACTTAAAAATTTTATAGTACAATTTTTATCTTCATATTTTGTAAAAAATGTTTATTTCAATTTTTTGTTTAATGTCTTCAAATTTATTACAATTTGAAACATGTTTATATATTTTAATTGTCATTTGTTCAGGTTATTAGAAAAAAAATCAATTCAATAATAAGTGCCGAGACCTAACTATGTATTACTTTATCAAATACCTTATAAGTTATAAATTACCTATTTCATAGCCTATTTTTATGTTTTTTTTTAAACGTAGACCTTCAGAAATGTTGGCACAAACAATTAAAAAACTGAAAATACGTGGCTTGATATATAATATGTTAGTCGTTAACATTATATGGCACCTAAGGGCACCACTAGCACTTTCCATGAGCACCGCAGCTTATAAGAAATCATTTCCAATATATTGGAATAATTTTATTTTTGTTTATTTCGAATTGAATTTTATAAAATTTCTAGTAACTATTTTCTTGTTATACTACAATTAAAACCAAATAATGCAACTACCTAGAACCCTGACCTCCAACCTCGGTCTTCAATAATAGGTACAACTTGAAATGTCAAACTTTGCAAATATCAGCAGCCATTTAATACATGTCATATGTTAAAATGTTACAATATTCGCGTCTAAAATAATTGTTTTCGTCTAAAAATGATTTTCATAATTTCTTATAATAGTATAATAATTAAATAATGTATTACTTTTACGTTCAAGAAAATTATCAAAAATTATTATCAATGAGAATAATTACCAATTATTAGCCTTAATTAAATATGTATGTTTCTCATGTTATTCACAGAAGGGCATCTTTTTTTTTCAAAAAAGAGCACTGCAAAAAAAAAGTTTGGAAACCACTGTTTTAATATAATGATTATAATCTATGGAGGTGCGTAATATGGGTAGCAGGGTAGCAGCGCCAAAAAATAACGTATCGTTTAAAATATGTACCTACCGGTCTTCACGATTTAGTGTTCAGATAAAGAAATCGTCAAGATCGTTAAAAATCGATTATGAATAATTATTTCGGGGGGGGGGGGGGGGGGGGGGGGTGTAATGGCCAGGCGGATTTAGGCGTCGGTTGCGACGCGGGCAGTTCACGCTGTCTGAAGAAAGAGGCCCCCCTCCCCCCCCCCCAAGGGCATGGCAGAAACCTACAGGTGCCTGCTAGAAATTCCGCCAAAAAAACGCACACATGTGTACCAAAAAACAAACCCATCTTAAAAAACCTTACAGTACCCTCCCTGCACCCAATGGCCTGTTGCCGCGGGTTAACTAAAAAAAAAAATTATTATTATTTTTGAAATCATAGCTTGCACACACTGTTGTGATATGAAATAATTAAGTATTATATAAGTACCTATAAATAATTAGCAGCAAATAATAACACACTTACATACCTATAATTATAAGTAATAGATACTATGTAATTATAAGTGGTCACCGTTAAGGTGCGTGGGCGGATAGGTGATCTTTGACCTACCAGGAAATTTTAAGAAGCAGAGTCCTTTAAATGAAAAAAGGCGTTCCCTCATTGGCAAGTGTATAATTATTTGAATTTTTAATGTATTATATTATAAAATGACCAATTGTATAAAAACATTCATTAGGTACCACCGGGTATTTTGCACAACCAATAAGGCAATAGATACATTCAAATATGTATGTAAACATTGTAAACTATGCCAAAACATGTGATAAATCACATTTGCATAAATTTAAATTTACCTTATAAATTTACCGAGCTCAAATCATTTATACTTAATTGTGGTACACAAACGTCAATAAATAACATGAATAATTAGACAATATTGATAAATAAATAAATACCTAATTTATCATGATATTATTGATTTTGCATATTTTGTAATCACTAACTGAAATATTACTAATTTATACTCAGTCATATAATACAGCATATTTTATACATACCTACAAAATACAATTAGCTTACAGTTTTTATTTTACTTCAAGTGCATTTTAATATGTTTATTTAAATAAATCGTACGAAATTAATTTACAGATCGATAAATAAAATACATAGGTATCAATAAGTAATATATATATATATAAGTGTGTGAATAAATATTTTATTTAGTTGCACAAATTACAAAATTTCGATATAACACATACATTTCGCAAGCCTCCCTCCCCCGGGCCCCAATACAATTTTTTTAATTTGTTTTTGTTAAAAATTAGTCTGTCACACTATACATGTTATCAATAAAATGTGTGTTTCAATAAAATATTTACAAAATAATAACTACATTGAAGAGGCCTACACTTGACCTATTTTTTTTTCTCAAAAACACGCTTTAAATAAAATAAAACACTCCCGCCTCAAGTGATCCGATTTCGATCATTTTTGTTTTTGAAAGAGAAAAAATCTTATAAAACGGCACATTGAACTTGTATTTTCAAAATTATACTTCAAATAAAATAACATTTTATTTCCGTAGATTATGATTATGAATATGGCCAACTTTCACAAGATTACCTAATATGTTTTGTTTATAGTATTTGTTTAAGCAACGAAATTAAAAATCTAAAGCCTGTAGAAAATTATTTTTATTCTAAAGAATAAAAATTAATCAAATCAAACTACCTACTCTATATTATGTATATACATGAGTTTTTTTTTCTGTAAAGCGTGTTTTGGAAAAAAATTTTGGTCGGCGGTGCCGTTGACATTTGGAAAAGCGCAACGCTTGTATACATAGCCCGGTACAATCACAGTCACACTAATCATTATTTACTACGTTTATACGATGGCGTTAAAACGGTTTGAATTTAAATCGATTATAAATTCTCAAGCTACATAGTGCGAGCGTTTTAACTTTTAAAACCACTTACATTTTTTAAACCGTTTTAATGCCATCATATAAACGTAAGTAGTAAAGCAATAGACACTAAAAAAACTCGAATGCAATGGGCAGCGGCTAGTGTTTGCATATTGCCTAAATATTACTCCGTATTAATGACACGCAAGCAGGCCACCTTAACATAAATGTTGGCATTACACGATGTCGAGATTTGTGACTACACGTATATATTCATTTGACAATCTCGTCTCCTTAATCACACAAATTTTAATGGCATGAATATAATAAGGTGGTTTTTTTATTATTTTAATTTTAATTTGTATTTTGTACAATCTGTATTATGCAATATTTTTTACAATAAGCACAATAGATGGAGGGATACATAAAAGGACTTGGATGGCTTGATTGAAAAAAACTAGTCAATAATAATATAGGACTATATAGGCACCTACTTCATGCTTATCAATGATAATAATTAATTATAAAAAATATAAAAATGAACAACTGTTCATTAGTGAAAAATAACAATAAAAAATATATATATGTAATAAAATAACAAATGAGACAGCATATTTTGTCATGAAAGGGTATCATAGGAAAAGTTCATGAATGACACAAATCTTTTTCTTGAACTTTGGATTTTAGAATGTACAATTTAATTTTAATGAGGGCCACATTATATTTGTTAAACAGCCGCGCAGTCAGGACTACTGCTATAATTTATGGATAATATATAATAGATTAATATGATTTGGCCTAGAGTCCAAAATTATTTTAAGCCGCACTGGTCTTTATTGCTTAATAATTGAAATTTTATCTGTTGTAGAACTTGAAAAATACTTTTAACTCTGGGAGAGTTTTAGAATGAATTTAGTAAGTAGATACTATATGTAAGTATTATATTGTGAAATATATTAGTCAATTCACATACTACTCGTTTAGTATATAGGTAGATGACCAACCAATTAATGTTTTTAATAATCTCTAATTAGTATAATTACTCCAATAGAATCAGAAATCCTATAAATTTGTAAATCCAACTTTGGTGCAAATATTAAATATGTGGACAATTAATGCAACTCAATTTTATAAATCTTATTATACATGCAGTAAGTACCGTGTGGATACCGTGTAAGTGCCTAGATATAACACAACTTAAATAAACTAGAAAAGTACAAAATATAAAATAACTAAATGTTTTAAATTATGATTGAATTCTAGTACAAAAATGAAAGCATTGAATAGATTTCTGTCACATCCTTGAACTTATAAATGGGTAATGATAACCAATAGATAAAAATATTGGATGTTATTAAAATGCACTAACCACGGCAAATTATAATTTAATTTATGATAAAATATATAATTAATAATATTTATATAATAAATACAACATAAGAGCAAGTAGGTGAAAATAAAACAAATATTTTGTTTATGAAATTACAAAATGTTTAAATTTCAATCGACACAAGATTAAAACATATTTAACTTTTAAATTATAACTTTCGAGCCCTATTTATAACAATACTTCATCTAAATGGCATGTAAAAATAATAAATTCAAATTAACAGATTTAATAGTAAATTTCCTTGATTAGCTTATATTTTAGAATAATACATAACGTACTACAAAAAAAAACATAATATTATTCATGCTATTCATTAAAAAAAAAATTTATAAAATAGGTAGACAAGGCAATTTAAAAAAATATATATATTTTTATTTTATTCCACTAAATACTATTTTTGATAACATTATACATTTATACTATCAGTATTGACATGCCTATAAACATGTGTTTATTACTATTGAAATAAACATAAATACAAATATCTATATTAATAATTTATAATAAATTATTATAGATAATATGTTAGGTAACAAACTAACAACTAATAAGTATTACAAGTTAAAAACAACTATTTTTTTTCTGAGATTTTTTTAATATAATGTATAGTATAAATAAGAAATAACTGATGTTAATATGATATATTTTAAAAAATCCTTGATTTTTAAAGATAATTCTAAAAATTAAAATTTGTTAGTTATTATATAAGTTTGAAATTTTAGTTTTTAATAATTGGCTTGGCATATACAAAGTTTTCAATTGTTGTTATAATCTCTAAAAAGTTTTTTGTTTACAATTTATATAAACATTTGAAATTTCAATCATGATGACATACATAATATTTTTGATTTTAACAAAATTCGTTATTTTCCATAAAAATACTTTAAAATATGATATTTTATTATTAAAAAATAAATAAAAATAATCAGATTCAGATATTTCAAAAATATTTATATAAAAATATTGCTATATTTTGAAGAATACAAAAGTATACAGTAAATAAATAATTTAACAACATAAAATATGTATATCAGTCAGAACATAACATTTAAGTATTAATATCAGATAAATAGATGACTATAAACCTATTTAAAATATAGGTATATATTAAATATTTTATACATAAATAATTTAGTATTTTTATATAATCTATAACTGGACATAATATTCGATACAAAGTTAATATAATTTTTCAATTTTTCTTTTATTTAGTAGTAAAAACTTTGTTTTCAGTTTTTCACCTAACTTAAAAATTTATAAATATTATGTTTGTTGATTTTGTCCTGTATTGTTTGCGCTTTATACCCAGACAAAGTTTTGCTATTTCTTGTAAAAAAAATTACACAACCTGTTAGTATTGAATATATATATATATATATATATATATATATATGTTGAATATATATTGAACAGTTAAATTAATTGTGTAAGATTTTAAAACAAAACTACTTGATCAAGATGTATAGAATGTTAATTTTTTAATTTAAGCATAATAGTCACATTTTTAAAAGTGTAAGTAATTAAATGAAAATCAATTAATTTATTATATAGTTAAATATTATGATGTTAAAATTTAATTACTAAGACTAATATATATATAAATCATTTTTTTAACATATGATAGTATACAATGATGCAATATAACATTATTAATTTTGTTTATTTAAATCCTCAGTAAGATAATAAAAAGTACTTTATAAAACCTTAAAGTTAGCGTAAGCTATTTTGTGTCTATTTCCTAAGGTTTCCATGCTTAAATATGATACTTTTTAAACAGGCAAATCCATATTATTAATAAAATTATGGTTATATTTTTTAACTGGATTATTATTAATAATGGATTATTTATATTAAACAATATTATTTTTTTTTATAGGGAATCTAATAATAATTTATTTTCTTGTTTCCAAAATGGGTAAAAACATAATAAATAATTACCATTGTTATTGTGTTTATGTATATTCTACAACCTGCAATATAATTAATAGTTATTGGAAAAAAAAATACCAAAAATTAAATACTAAATGGTAATAAAAAAATAAATAATCAGAAAAATACACAATTAATACATTTGGTTGATTGTGGTAGAAACTAATTCACTACCATTGTTCAAGACTGTACAACAGTATTCTGATCGTTTTGAATTTCTGTTCTTTTAAACATGGCCATGATCCGAGGACACCGGGGGCACATTGGTACTTTTCTCGAATCGTAACATTTCTTGTGATAACATGACCCACAATCCACACATCTTGTGACCAATCTGAAGTCCCAAGGAAAAAGTATTTTGTTCTTGTTGCATATTTCACAAACAAACCCTCTTGCTTGGCACAACTATACATTATAGTAATGAGTTTTTACAAAGTTACCGTACAAAATATTTACTTTATCTTTTTACCTGACAATTAATAATATGTTTATTACAGGCAATGATTAAGTTTTGCAGTTTTTTACCGAGCTCTCCGTTTTTGACATCCACCAAGTTTTGGATGGAATACAAGTCTGGCTTAAGAATTATATGAACGTCCATAGTTTCCAATGTCTCTTTTAATCTACTCAAAATAATATTTATTAATGTAAAAATCTATATTGTTTACATAAGAACAAAGCATAATACTGAAAACGTGCAAACTGATTCTACTATTCTAGTGTATATTTGTACCAACCGATCAGCGTATCTGCACAAGAAAATGAAATCTTTAATGTAATGCAATTGCATTCGATACGTTCTGACTTTGTCTAGGCCTCGAGCGCGTTTATACAGAACGCTATTCAAGTCGGTTATATTAAACAGCGGGTCAAATAGCATTTTCCCTAGCAGAGTGAATGAGAAACACGACACTGGATACCTGAATAAACAATACATGTCTATTAATACAATTTAGAGTATAGACGACGCTTTTACAGCACTCATGTGACGTACTTAGAAAAATCCCATTTTTCAATTATTCGACCGGGTATGATAGCGGTTTTATCTACATGACACCCTGTGCAAAAATATCGACCCAAGTAAAAGCAATAACGGAACTTGGAAGCGTATTTCACTGCCACTTTCATGCTACAGCCCGCACATCTATAACCCTGTAATTCCATTATATTTTTCCTACTGTAAAAAAAAAAAAAAAACAACAAACTTAAACCAAAAATTAAATTTACAATAAACGACAAGCGTACAAATTGTTGGTGAACAATATCTATTGCAATATAAAAATAAAGTGTATTTGAATTATGTATAGATCTAATACTAAAAATCGGAGCAATAACATAATATTGAAAAAATTCTGTTCGATGAAATACGTAAATGTATAGCATAGGAAATTACGAACAAATAAAAACATTAGGTACAAGTTTTCAGCAGGAGGTGAGTATATAGTAGAGGAAACTCACCTTAACTGTTGCGAAAGACATACGACAAAACTCAAATAATTTTTAATAGACATACACACGACGTACAAAATACACAAAAATTAAGCTATTTGATAATTTTTTTAGATTTTTTTCGCTTACGTATATTCAGTACCATAAAATATAGTAATGTATATGTATAATACGAAAATGTATAACCTAAAATTTTCCTTCCCCCTAAATAAAATGTTGTTTACGCACCTGTGTACAGCAACTCTAAGATAACTGACTATTTTATATTCAATTCCAGTTTTTAAAGTTTAGTGAAAATATCAGTGGATCACACTCAAATAAAATTACATGAATAATATTACAATTTTAAACTAAAATAGATTCCTATCAAAATTGTTGTTATTTTTTCAGCACATAATTTTTTTGATTGTTTTTCTTTCCAAAGTAAAATTAATTTTTTGTTCATTTTATCTGAGATATCTGCTCCCCCAAAATGTGATGCCCTAGCACAATTGCGCACCGCCTCCACTTAAAACCAGCCCTGCTTACATTGGCGAAGGATGACTAGTGAAAATGATTTGTGGTCGTGGTGGTGCCCAATCACTTGTGCCTCGCAACCGAGACGAAGCCTCTGGACGATCGTCGACGTGATCATGCGGGTTGACGGGCCAGCTCGACGGTAGAGGCAAAATCTGCAATTGTTCAAACACATTTAATACTCATGTATAATATTGTATTTCCAATAAAGTTCACTCTCTGCTAATGTTACACTGCCTCGCGCGCCAGTAGTGGCAATTATATGACGGTTTGTGTTAAATTGAGTGGGAATGGGTATTGAGTTTTGGACATTAGGATTTGGATTCTGTTAAGAGGACGCTACACCCACATACGTTGTCTCCGTCTTACAAGTGCGTAACAAAACAAATTTTATGCTCAGCAGATCACGTTTAGCTCCGTTAGTTTAAAATTAGAGTAAATTGACCTCTTACAAAAATTAAAGGTAACATTATTGTCGAGGGCATGACGTAAGTTTTTTATTATATTTTAATTTTAAAGTGAGTTATGTGTATTTTAAAATTGTAAATAGTTTGTATATCTCAAAATACTCATAACTCACTTTAAAATTAAAATATAATAAAAAGCCTACGTCATGCCCTCGATAATAATGTTACCTTTAATTTTTGTAAGAGGTCAATTTACTCTAAATTTTAAACTAACGGAGCTAAACGTGATCTGCTGAGCATAAAATTTGGTATGTTACGCACTTGTAAGACGGAGACAACATATGCGGGTGTGCGGGTGTAGCGTCCTCTTAACTTTGAATATTTTAAAACCATTAATTATTACAATTATAAGCATAGCCTCTACTAGCATGTGCAGTAACAATAGATGATAAGAGATTGATAGTGACGACATGAGGTACCTTTTGCGGGGCGTCATTTTCAGATATTAACCATTGGACGTTGATGTCGACGGGCCAGTTGTTCTTGCGGCTGATATGGCGGATCAATGACCGTGCAACACTTTCTGCCGTGACTGTTGAACATACGCTAGCTGATCGCGTCCGGTTTGCGTTTGAGTTCGACAACGAGCCCGCCGACGAACTGCACACTGAGAACATTGATGAACAGATGCTGTCGTCGTCCAAATCGAACTCGTCCATATCGTCAGTGGTGGACATACTAGATGTGGTTGAACAGTAAGAAGACGTTAGGGAACTCATCGTGGCTAAAAAAAAAAAAAAATGTGTAAAAACATTTAATTCGTCGAATAATTTATCAGCCAGAAATGAGGATCAATCAATATGCCTAAAACAAACCTTTATAACACTGGAAAGAAAACCATGTCGATCGACAACACCTGCATCAATGGAGTAATATTTTAGAGAGATTCAAGGGGGGTCGCAGAACATAAACATAAATTAATTTTTTTATTTTAAATCAATTTAAATTATGTGAATAAATAGAATGTAATTTTAATCAAAAACAAATAAGGAAAATCTCATTCTTCAAACGTTATGTTAGTTTAATTATTAAGCATTTCTAAACATTTTTTTTTAAATATCTGCTTTGAATTTAAGAGGTTCAATTATTTTTTATATTATTATCATTATATATAAAATATTGTATTTTTTATAGACAATTATATATTATCACTATTTTTTTGAAATGTATTATTGTATTATTATTTATTATTAAATAGCTAAAAACTTTAATTTTTCAAAAAAATATCATCTGGAATAAACGTATAAAAAAGAAAATGGTTTTTTTTGTCGGTTTGTCGTTATATAATAGCTCTGGAATATTTATAATAAAATAAAATAATTGAAAACACTATCAAATTTAACAAATTTAACATTTATATAAAAAAGAAAATCAGTTGAATAGACCGAAGGTTTCGCTATTACAGAGTTCAAAATTTAACATGATTCCAAAGCCAATACTACATGCGTAAGTCACAATATTATGTAAGTATTATACATTTTTTTATTTTTTAATAGTACAGTTTACCTACATTCAGTTAAGCAATCGGAAGACGACGTGCCGGCCGTCGGCGTCTGTTCGGTCTGCAGCTTTTGCCTGCGGCGGCAACGGATTTTTTGTTTTAACCGGTTTATCTCTTCATCACTCTCGTCGATCACTTCGTCAGTGAATTTCAATTTTTGATTGCATTTGATCTGAAAACGTCGAACACACAAATTCATGCATGAGATAACAGTGATAATTAACGACAAAACTGTTAAAATTAAAATTAATGTCATAACGGATATTATAAGCAAATAATTTATTGGTAATTAAAAAAAATAAAAACGAAAATAAAATAGGTTACTCGGGATGCTCTGATCCCGGTAACGAACAATTTTCTAGCGAAAAGAAAAAAATTAAGTATACGACCGCAGAGGTATAAAAGTAAATACTAAAGCAAATAATGAACCGCACAAAAGAATACAGTCATGCAGGTATAATTGTTAGAATGAAATGTAAATGAATATACATTTTAGATCATTCAAAAAATAATAATATTAATATTTTGATGTCTTACGCGATCTGTAAGGCACTTTTAGGAGTATATTGTTATATTCTGTGAGTATACGGTGTGTGTGTGTGTGTATATTTTTACATTTATAAAGGTATATACTGTATATCAGAGGTTCCCAAACTGTGGGTCAAGTTAAATGTTTAGATACCTATGTATTTAAACGATATGATACACTCACACAGTTTAAATTTGCTTTTTTTTCAAATAACTAAAGTCAATGACTTAAAATTCTGCAGAAGTTGAAAAAACAGAGACAGTATACTCGTATGTGTCAACGGTTAAAAAAAGAAAATTAATTCATGATGAGCTTATTTAAAAAAAAAAATAATGTTATTGATATTATTGTGGGCCGTCAAAAATTTAAATAATTTCCAAAATTGGTCGTACTATAACCAGTTTGGGAACTTTTGGTGTATACTGTATATACATTTTACACACACGTGATTATTATATATAGGAAGATTATTTTATCACTAAAAAGTCATTTTCATAATATAATTTTTGATTTATATGTTTATGAAATTGTTTTTTGTACATAATTTAAAGCATTACACACATTAAAAAATATATATTTTATTATTTTTTATCATAATTATAATTTTATAATATTCTAGACAGGAAGCAGAATATATTTATGACAACTACAGAATGTTGGACCAAACACCTTACAAGTTAATTAGTTAATATTCAATATGCAGATGAGCAGAATGGACTGACAGGGTTACACCAGTACATTGGATATTGTATAAATTAATTAAGTACTGAATACTGAAAATTGTACAAAAGTACAATGAAAAATGTATGTTGTCATTTAAAGAAGTAAATATTATAATTTATAACATTTAAGTAAAATGATAAAAAATAGTAAAAATATTTTCATAAACACATAAATTTACTGGGAAAATGGCAGTTCAATGATATAATAATCGTCTTGTACATAAAGGGAATTCCATGTGATGGAAGAAAACAGCACACTGCGATGTCGAGAATGCATAAGTAGATTTTATTCTCTCCCGACGGCCGGTTGTTTATGGTGAGCAGGAGACATTTGGCCGGAATCCCCTGGCCAGACCGATGACACTACGACCGTCGAGCACTTGCAGAAGACAAAAAAAATTGATGTTGCCATTGATGGGACAAAAAATATTTTTTTTACATAATGTAAACAGTTGGTATAAATACAAATATTATAGTGTTCATTTCATACTATATTATGCGATAATACTATAATACACATGCGGTTAAAACCTAATTACCGCTTGACTGCTGACAATAAATATATTTTTTAAACTTGTTATTGATATAAGCTAATGTAATTAATATTTTGGTACTTGTAAGAAGAATGTAATTCTGAACAAAAAAAAAAAAAAAAAAAAAAATAGGAAAAAATTTAATTTGTAACATAATTAATCAATCAATATTATGAAAACATAAGATGATAATATTATTTAATACAGATTCACCCAATTATTAATTGTTTTTCAGAATTAACGTTAAATCTGATAGAAACCTAAATATTTGTAATTAGGGTCAACAATAAATGCAAAATAAGTTTCTAAGTGTATAGCGCCATAGTTGACTATAGCGTGAAGATAATAACAACAAATTTATTTAATCCGAAATAAATCAAGCAGTTAGTAGCTTTTTTTGTTTTGAGATTTGTCCTTTGTCAAAATGTATTAAATTATTATTTATTACATTGACTGAACCACATGGTAGTTAATAGTTATCGCCATAAAACAATAGTTACAAATAAATACTAACTTGTTCAATAGTGCCAATGATTGCTTCAGAAATTTTGAAATGAGCATTTTCACGATCTAGCTCAGCGTTGGCTTGAAGAAACTGTCCAGAAGATAAGAACTTGAACAAATCTTGATCGGGAAAATATGAAGATACTAATCCGAATGTTCCTACATACTTTGAAGGTGGAAATTCATCATAAGGAATCAAAGTTCTAGACCCGTCAGAGATATTGCTTCGAGTGTCATCGTCAGATTCTTCTAATATTTTCAATGGGAGTGTAAACAACTTTGATCGTCGTTTATTTTGTTTGGGCAAATCATTATTTGATAACTGATGTTTATTTGAATCATCGTTATCGCATAGAAGCTGTTCATAATTTACATCCAATAACTTTGGTAACAAAATCTGTGCCGTATTTTCTATTGTTGCACCTTGGAGGGTACAATCTAATAAGTTGTCAGATGTTTGCATCACATCAAAACTTAATGACCGTCTGAGTTTTGATTGATGAAATGTCGTACGATAAATATCTGGCCAACTTTTATAGCATTGTCTTTTACACAAATGTTTAATTTTACATTTAGGTAGATCATTATGATATCCAGTAATCATTTTATGCTCATTGATGTTTTCAGATGATTTATAATTCAAGAGATTCGTCAATGAACCCAATTGTTTGAAATATTTAATATGTGTTTGTTTATGTAACAATTTTGGCAAGGTAGAACAATGTTCACTTTTAGATGAATAATTCAAGTACTAAAAAAACATTTTAAAATAATATAGTATCAACAATAATAAAATAGTTAATTAAAAATGGCTTACTAATTTGGGATTGATTTCCAGTAATAAAGACGGTTGATTCAGTTCAACAGCTCTTAGACATAATAATGCAGCATCACTATACTCTTTTTGACATAAAAAAGCTTCTGCCTTATAAAATTTATATAGATGATCTTTGTCAGATAATAACAACCCAAGTTTTTCAGATAGTGAATGGTTTTCAAGACTAAAAAAATTATAACATAAAAAGGTAAAATTACAAATTAGGTAAGTAATCAGCAATAAACCAATAAATAATAACAACAAATTAATAATCAAATTTCTGGAAAATATTAATTCATACTCAATATCAGTGATTGTTTTGAGTTGCAAGAGAGCTTTCATATTTGTCTTTATTTTTAATACGCAAAAATATTATCAAATAATAATTTATGGTTATCATAACAGTTTTAATATACTACATAAGTATGGTTAGGCTGTCTTTAACAAGAGGGTAATTTCATTTAATCAAAAGAAATATATTGTTTACACTAATTCCAATACTACTATAACTAAGATCTATTTAGGTATTTTATATTTCTTTATGATTTATCGTAAATCTATAACTTTTTTAAAGAAAAATAAGATAAAAAACAATATCTAGCACTAGCTTAAGGTATTTTCTAAATACAATTACCACAAAAAGCTTTTGGAACATCATGACTACACAAGTGTAGCAACAATAAATTCCAAAAAGTCCACAAAACAAACTTAATACATAATTTAAAATATGACCCAACATATTATTATAAATCCTATATAATTATTTAGAAAATCTTTAATTTTAATTCAATAATATCAATTTAATGAAAATATTTTAAATAAAATTACTAGTAAGTTAGAGGTACAGTCAATTCTGGTTCTTGTTAGTTATTTATATAAGTATATATTTTATAATGTAAAATCTGTGATTATTTTCTAAAAAATATACTATTCATTTTTTCTTTGATAATCTACTAATCTATTTTCTATTGGCTATTATAACTTAAGACAACTAATTGTTTATTAATTTTGATAAGAAAATCAAGACGTACATGGAACCTTGAAGTTCAAGAGAAATTAATTTTTTTTTTGCCTTATTAAGATTTTCGACTTATTGAGGTTACACTGTAACACATTTTGATAAACTTAACTTTGGATACAAAAAATATCCATCATGTGTAATTTTTACACCTTGAAGTAGAATAAATTATCAAAAATGACAAACATATTTCAAAATATAAGTAATGTGCTTTAGTTAATTAACTTTTAAGAGAACAATAAGGTAAATTTTGAAATACAAATCCATTATTAGACACTAAATTGACAGAAGAATAATAATTATTATTTTGTCAGTCCAGAATAATGAATTAATTACAAACAGAACATTTAAAAATCCCATTATTGCAATACAACTAATCATTAAGCACTGTCACATTATTCATTATTCATACTATAATTATAATTCATCATATATATTTTTAGTTCCTTCATGACTTAATTAACACTAAAAATGTTATTTTATTGAAAAGTTTACGTACGACCAATGAAATAAGCATAATATTTAGTTACATTACATAGGATCTCCAATGGATAATATTCTAGATTCTTATATAATTTTACTCTAATAACTTAAATTGTGAGAAAGCCCACACTGATTAGGTGTATTTAGGTAGAATATCTGAATATCAATCAATGCCTAATACCCCGTCAAACCTAATTGGTGGACCTCAGTATAAAACTATAGTAACAAAGAGTCAAAACTAACAAAATAACTTGTGTAAGTCAGGTATTAATAATAACATTATAGTTGATGCAGCATAATTTTAAAGATATTCAATATTCAAAAATAGCTCATATGTAAGATACCGTCTATAATCTGTTTGTTGTTATTTTTTCGTGAAATAAGTTTAAAAAAATTGTTGGATACTAATATATTATTGAGTGTAACTAGTGAAATTAATTTTATCAAAATTTCCTAAGAAAGAGAAGAACTTTATCTGGGTTTTTTTTGAAGAATATTAATTATGTACAACTCCTTATATGAAAAAAAAAATAAAAGTAAAATTTTTGAGAATAAAAAAATCTTTTTGTAACTTAAACAAAATATAGTTTTCAACCTTTATCATTTATCATAAAAATAAATACTATACTACTGTAACAAAAAAATAAAATAAATAAATAAAAATGAAAATAATAATTGTTGAAATTGATGAAGTTATACTAGAATTTTTGTTTGTAAATGGGCAGTATATCAAAATATTTAAATATTATTTAACCAGAAATGTATAGGTGCATACATAAATATGTCATAACAAGTATGATACCTGAAATACCAAACTATTCATGAATATGTGCTATAAAGTATCATTAAATTAAATGTTGTAGATTATATAAGCATCCAGCTAACAGTTAACAACTTTAACAAATTTCCAAAAAATTTTATAATTTGTGTTTATTATATTTTATTTGTTAACTGGGTAGTGAATGAATTTTTGTCATAACATACCTTTTATATATCCATAATGATAATTTATCCAAATTTTCATTTTTAGGGCATGTATTTCTAGACAATGTGTATAATGATGCTATTGTTGGGTGCAACCAATTGATTCCTTGGATAAAATTCCAAACAACATCTTCAGCCTTTAAAAAATTATAGTTAAACATTGTTGCAAGGTTAAATAAAATCATATTGTATACAAGCACGCCACAAAATTTCTACTTACGTTTGAATTTATCGCTATACATCCATGACTAAAAATATTCATCATAATTGAATGTAATCGATCTAGGCCACCACATACTTCCCAAGTATTGGTTTGAGCGGACATAGACAAACATTCTACGGTAGATTTCAGATGATCTAATATCACAGGCAGTTCTTCCATCTATTTGAATATTTTAAGAAAATTACAAGTATACGTGTTATAAAACATTAAAACTAATTTTGTACACCTAATTGTTTATTCACGAGAAAACTATTTACACAAACAATCACTATTGAGTGTCAGTCAGTAATTATAATTCATTAGAGTTAAACAATAAAAATAGTAGATAGATGATTTATTATGATATAATATATACGTGTATAACATACATAAACATTAATCATACATCGTTAGATACAAAATAAATAATGATAGAATAAATATTTGATTTCAAATAAAATATTATAATCATAAAATGTAAATTTGTTTAAATTATATAAACTATGGCGGATAAACAAAGATATAAATACTTAAAATTATTATATTCATGAAAAAATTAAGATTAAACTATTAAAGTATACAGATCTGTGAAATAAATTTAGTGTAATAGCTGCAAAGCTGCAATGCAGCATCGATCCACCTAGTATTCTAATCTATCTCGAATCTCGATGTGAACAATATAAATAATAACTGATAACACATTTCAGTTATCAAAATGTGAAGTAAGGAATAATATGATAAGACCGTATTCTGCCATTCTGGTGGCTGGCAGTCGTAATGAAGTAATTTCCAAATGTTGTAGATATTTGTTTCCAATTGGGTCGTAAGCAGTGGCGGAGTGGGAGAAAAACACAGCCTGGGAAAATCATAATTTTGTAGAGGCCCTCAATATTAAGTACCAACGACCTTTTAAATATATAATATATTTTTTATACGTCATGTGGATGCTACAACAACATGTGTACCTAATAACTATTTTAGATTCTGAGCGGAGCGATGAATGTATTGTTTTTATAAAATGATGTGTGTTCTTTTATTTTTATTTGTGTCTGTCATGACGTTTTAGGATAGTAAAAAAGCTTAGACTTTTTCAACAGTATCTCTTCTGATAGGAAAGTGAATCTAGTTGGTTGTTTTCCCAGTAGTTTTCAAAAGTGCCGTGAAAAACAAAAGAAAAATTATGGAAAAATTGAAGTTTTACTCAAAATTTATTTTATTCTGTGATGTAACTCTAAAACAAATGACCGTTGATGTACAATCGTTTTTCGTAAACAATAATATTATATCATTGAATTCATATTTTAATAGCACCCATTACAGTGACCTACTTGTAACCTACTGTACAGCAGAATGACATCCACTTTTCAAACTTGTAACAATAAATTGTGAACAAGCCTGGTCTGGCCGAACACAAGCCAGTCCCGCATTTTAAAATACCTAATCAGAAAACTAGGTTTTTATGTTTAATAATATTTTATATTACATACTTATTACTTATTAGATAATATTTTAATTTATAATTTCACCATTATAATATTAATAAATATGGTATATTTTATACCAGCAGCGGCCCACCGGGAAATTTCCCGGTATCCCGGTCGTCCAGTACACCACTGGTCGTAAGTCGTAACTAAGAACTTTAACGCTGTACTTGTATATTATCATAAATGTAATTCGTAAGCTATATAATCTATAACGCCATACCTACACTGGCTATACTCATATAGGCGAAACTAGACACTTTTATTAAGTTAGACCTAATAAAAAATATAACAAATAATTATATAAACAACTTTATAATTTAGTAATTTCGTTTATTATATAGATCTATATGACCTATATGTATCAGGGTGTCCCACGGAGATCTGACAAATGAAATAACTTTTGTTCTAATCAATATTTAAAAAAAATGTCTTTTAAATATAATTCATAGACACTTGGGCTACATTTTTAGAATACATTTTTTATTTTTATTTTTTAATACTGAAAATAAAAAACTTAAAATTGATAAAAAATTTTTTGGAAATATTCAATATAGCCAATTTGTATATCAGATTTTCAGAAAAATGTATATGGTAAAAACTCTTATTTGAGTAAAATGGCTGATTTTTTACAATTTTTTTAAATATTAATATTTTAGTTCAGTAAATTACGATCTAGTTTATGTAAGAAAAATTTTAATTTCAAAAAATATTTTATATGAACATTTTAGAGGTTCATGTTAAAATCTAATTAATTTTATATTGTATCTACTATTTTATTATAATAATATTATTTGGTAAATAAACTCATTTTTCGAAATTTAATAATTTAAATATATAATAATAGACAACGATTAAATGCTACCAATTTTTTTAAATCTTCAATGACATTCTCAACATCAACGTAATTAACCAAAGACTGATTATGATGGTTTTTTTTGTACCTATCTAAAAAATAATCACTGACAAAAATTATATTAAACAAAATTAATTCCTAGTCACGCGGTCTTTTTGTGACTAAAAATACCTATAAATTCAAAAAAACAATAGATGATTGTTTTAAATAGCATTAAATGATAGCTTGACTTGGAGATTGAAGGTATTAAAGTACACCAAATAATATAAATTACTTACAATGAGTAATTTGAAAAATTATAAATGCCTGGTCTTTTAGACAGCGATGCAACTAACGGGGGTTTAAAATTAATTATTTGGTGACTTATACTAATGTGTATAATAATAATAATTAGCATGGTATTATATTTTATATAATAGTTAAAAATTTTAACCCATCCTCTATCAATAAAAAAAATATTCTAATTAATAATTACCTCTCCATGATTTTGTGATGTAAGAATCTTGTGATTTGTGAACAATCGCTGATTAATGATAAAAATAAGAATTTATACTAAAAGAAATAATATGAAAATATTAAAGTGCGTAGAATCGACATTAATTGTCTACAGGTAACAAACATTATCGATTGGCGATTTATTACGTAAAATTAACTATTACTTGCTATAAAAATAAACATCGAAGGTCTAAATTAAACAATAAACTGGTGAAAACCGATTATTCGAGTACATTGAATAGAATAAAATAGAATACGACTCCATATTTCCATAATCGATGTTAAAAATAAATGTTATTATAACATTTCCTTTGTAGTGTGTACAATTTAATTTAAGAAATCAAGTCCACATATTGCACATAACAGTGCACTATGCACTTCCTGCGCTTATAATAATAATAGCATTGATTATAATAGGTACAAGTGGTTTAATAATCATGCAGTAGGTAGGTACGTAACATTTAAACGGAAAATGTCATACATTTTAGATGCTAAAAATAAAGTTTTTAGTTTTAAATAAATATATTATTGGGCATTCTAAAAAATCACTTTATATGTTATATTATAATCCTCGTTTGAACCAATTGTACCTATATAGTTGATTATATTATGGTATTATATAAAACGTACAAATGTATACGTTAACATGTATAAATATATTATTTATAATGCCTAAATAATTATTAAAATATATAATATATACAAATGTTTAGTCAGTATTAGGTCAGGCCATGGCCATGGCCTGTCCCGTAGTTTCGTCTATGCCTATACTATATGATAAAAATATAAAATATATGTATTGCTTGTATTAATAAATAATAATTAATATTGTCGTATACTCGTATATAATACGTCCCACGTTTCCTACAATATAGGAATCTAGATTGTTTTTCAAATGTTTAATTTATCCTAAGAACTACTATCGTGGTTTTACGAAGAACCTTGACTGTTTTCTTTATAGACAAAAATTTGAAAATGAAAATTATTATTATGTTGAAATGTTTATGTTAATTTGATCGAAAACAGCCAAAAAGTACATTTAAACGTCGATACGATTAATAAATGCCTATTATATTTGATAACGAGGAGGTAATTAACGAGTACGTGATTTGTTATTTAGAAACAATCAAACAATACTATAATATTATTAAATGAACGTTACATTTTACGAGGTGCCGAGTGTAAAAAAAAAAAACTGCTGTTCGAATGCTATGTTTGGGACATTCCATTGTATTTGCAGAAAGAAATGAAATGATTTTACCTTTTTTTTTTCAGGGTTGAACCGACGACGCCACGGGAATTGCTTTAGCCTAAGTTAATTTATCTATATTATAGTCATTTATTTTTATTTTTAATGAAATAAACTTTTAATCTATCAAATAGCACTTCCAAAATGTTGAAATTTTAAAAAATCATAAAAAGTTATATGTTTTTATATAAGACAGATTTTAGAATTGGACATTTTTAGTTTTTTGAAAAAAATTTAAATCAGATTTAAAATATTTATTTTTAAAATTAAAATTAAAAAACAAAAATAAATGTTATAAGTATGTGCAGCGCCAATATCATTAAATTAAATATAGAAAAAATATTTAAAAATATTGTTAGAACGAAGTTATTTAATTAGATATTATTATTATTTAATTTACCCGTTTTTCCTGTTCCTGTATAAATAGATACTATTATTTATTTAAAATAAATAATGTAATACAGCTGTCAGGACAATATAGCAAGTCCATGTCTACTATATAGCAAGTATCTTGGAAAGATTTTATATTGTAATACACTAATACGTAATACTTATATAGTTTTATGTGGCAATGGGTATTAAGAGGACGCCACTCCCGCATGTGTTGTCTTCGTCGTACAAATGCGTAGCATAGCAAATTTTACGCTCAGCAGATCACGTTTATCTCTGTTATTTTAAAATTTAGAGTGAATTGACCTATTATAAAAATTAAAGGCAAGATTATTACCGAGTGCATCTCATAGGCTTTTTATTATATTTTAATTTTAAAGCGAGTAATGAGTATTTTAAAATTGTAAATAATCTAAAAATACTCATAACTCGGCTTAAAATTAAAATATAATAAAAAGGCTATGAGATACACTCGGTAATAATCTTGCCTTTAATTTTTATAATAGGTCAATTCACTCTAAATTTTAAAATAACGGAGATAAACGTGATCTGCTGAGCGTAAAATTTGCTATGCTACGCACTTGTACGACGGAGACAACACATGTGGGTTTGGCGTCCTCTTAATAAATAATATATATATATACCACAGAAACTTTTTACCTAAATTTGAAATAATATTTTTAAGATAATTTGAAGTAACTATATCTGCTATTACCATGTCTCATCATTACAGAAAATTGAGATCGATAATATGTGTTAATTTCAACTGCAGATTTACACCAGTATCTACCTAGCTATGACCTAGGTACTTACCCAACACAACAATTTATTTGATTTTTTTGGTCTTTCTTGTCACACGCTGAACTTTCCGGATTTTTAACCTATTGAGAGGACGTTTCACCCGTATGTGTTGTCTCTGTCTTACAAGTGCGTAACATTGCAAAATCTGTTTTACGCGGGAAAGAACCAAGAAAGTTATAACTAAGAAACGAAATTTTTACCACATAAAAAGGAGAATTTTGTCTGTGCAATATCGTTTTTATTTTTTCGATATCACTTAGGTATACAAAAAAAATTCTTATTGTTTTATAATACATTAATTTTGCGTTTTTTAAGCATGAATAACTTTTTTTGAAGTTCTGATATCGAAAAAATAAAAACGATATTGTGCAGACAAAATTCTCTTTTTTATGTGATGAAAATGTCGTTTCTTAGTTATAACTGTATCTTTCTCGGTTCTTTCCCGCGCGAAACAGTTTTTGCAATGTTACGCACTTGAAAGACGGAGACAACACATGCGGGTGAAACGTCCTCTTAATACGTATTTTATATTATTATACCTAACTACAGTCTACTTTTCCAATATTATAAATGTTATTACCTTGATAACTGTTAAAATCGATCAAATTTTTTTGTCCATTCACTTCAATTGGCACTTGTGTTTGAGGTTTTTAAGGCTGAATTATAGCAATTATTTTAAAAGTCAGTTTCAGTATTGACGCCATATTATATAAACTGCCTATTTAATGCAAATATGAAAATATGCTATAGATATTGTGGTTTTATAATCACTAATTAATCAGAATCAACACTTCAAAAAGCCGCGAGCCGTTTGCAAAGCTAATACTGAATTATGGGCGTCTCCAGGGGGGGGGGGCAAGACGGTATACTTGCCCTCCCTTAGAATTTTAAATTTATTTTTAAAAGCTTAAGTGTAAAGCGTCAATTTAATAAACATAATAGATTACTTTTAAAATGCGAGCATTAAATGCATAAAAAATCTTCATTTATTCCCCCCCCCCCTAGAAAAATGTATTGGGAGTGGGGACGCACATGTACGGAATATATTCACAAATTCGCAAACTTTATCTGCAAAACTAAATTTTTCGCTACCAACTTTTATATATTTTTATTTATTCACCCAAGTATTCACCACAAATACCGTGTGTTCAATTTTAAGGGTAACAGGAAATATTTCGATCGCGACCTTGAATTTGATTCGGGGTTTTTATACGGCGTACAGGATTTATAAATACATCTATTTATGATAAATTTTATTTTTTAATTATTTTTATCGGCGAATGAGCAGTAAAATAAAAATTTCTTAAATAGGAACAACTATTTTGGATACTGGATTTAGATTTCTTTATTTTTTCTGAACAACTTTGATCTTTACAGTTAGTATTGATATATTCAAAATTGTCATTTCTATGACGGTCGAAAGTTTTAAATTAGTATTAATTCGTAAATATCGCGCATCTTTCAACGCTATTGGTCAGATCATAATCCTTATTGGACAAATGATTCAAACTTTGAGCTTGTGTGGGGAACAAATGTCTGGTGTAGGCTTTTATGTGGTAGAATATTAGGTCCTTACTTTTACTACGATACTCTGACAGATAGAAGATAGGTACCTAGACTTTTTGACTTTTGTCGAACACACTACCAACATTTTTGGATTAATTCAACTTAGATATCTGCATGAATTTATTTTTCCAACAAGAACCTAACCTAAGCCACCCATAATGCTGCAATTGTTCGAGAATACCTTAACCAAACTTTTGGCCATAAATGGATGGGTACGAATGGTCCAGTAGTCATTACAATGGCAGTAGATCAGGGGTGGCCAACAAGTCGATCGCGACACCATTTGGCATTTTTTTAAATTTTTGAATTTTTTTTTGTAAATGTGTATCTTCCTGTGTATACTTATCCTATTAATATAAAAATTAAATTTAGAAAAAGGCAATAAATAATTCTGAAAAATGAGTCTATACAATGATATAGAGTTATATATCGTGTAGGAATTAAATTACGTGTTGTGTGAAATTGTGAAAATTAAACGTGTTAATAATACTTGTGTACAATAATAATATAACAACACTTCTATATAATTTATAATTAATTTTTCTTTTGTTTATTGACCTTCTTTTTTTTTTGTCGATCGCGACAACCTTAAAAAACTCAGAGGTCGATCCCTAGTCTTTTAAAGTTGGCCACCCCTACTTTAGATCACCTGGTATAGTGATATAACACCATTAGATTATTTTTTATGGAGACATTTAAAAACATTAGTTTATGCTAATCCACCAATTAATCTTGAAGATTTGAAAAACAAAATAATCTCACCGAATGTCAAATAATAAACACAAAGAGAACTATTACTGCGACGTTCGGAAGCGTGTATTATTGAAAATAATGGCAATAACTTTGAACTGTAAACAGTTCATTGAATGAATTGTAAATGATATTTTTTTAATCATAAATTTTAATAATAGTAATAACAAATACATGTTGTAGTTTTAATAAAATAATTGTAATAATATCTAATGTGTAATCAAGTTAGAGCGTTGAAAAATGCTATATTTACGAATTAACTAATTTAAAACTTTCGACCGTCATATAAAAATGGCAATTTTGAAGATATCAACAAACTGCAAAGATCAAAGTTGTTCAGAAAAAATAAAGCAATCTAAATCCGCCAAATCCGGTATCCAAAATAATAGTATTTAAGAAATTTTTATTTTACTGCGCATGATCCGATAAAATAATAATTAAAAATTAGAATTTATCATATATAGATGTATTTATAAGTCCTGTACGCGGTATAAAAACTCCGAATCAAATTCAAGATCACGTGATTGAAATATTTCCTGTTACCTTTAAATTTGAACATACGGTACCTATTATAATATATATTACCACTCAGATTAAACAGTTTATAAAATTAACTTGATCAAATAAAGAGATTATATCCTGGCAATTCGTATTACTCTGCGATGGCGGCAACTTAAATATTTAATTTTAATAAAAAAATCAATAACATAAAGGCCAAGGCCGATGATTAACATATAATACTAGTACGTCATTACTTCATTAGGTAGTTATTATAGTGTTTGAAGTCGAAAACGTGAAACATTGAAATTTTTTCTAATATAAAAATTAATGATGGTTATTTGTCAATAACCTAGACAAAGAAAACCATCACTAATGAGTAGTTTGTGATTATTTTCCATTATATTATAAAATTGTGTAAGTAAGTTATGAGTTAATGACAATTATACTAAAAAATAATACTTATATAAAAAAAACTCAATTTTAGTATTTATTTATTTATTTTTTAATGTTAAATTAATTTTTTTCCTATAAATATACACATTTTAAGAAAAAAAAGAAGTAGGTAATGAATCAAATTAACCATTCATTATAAATAATTAAATATAATATATTCTACAGAAAAAGATTGATATATGTCACTTTCTTCGTATTCGTCTGATTCTGGTATTATCAATAATTAATTATCCATTCTTCAAAATGTATAATTTCTAACTTTAAAAACAAAGACATATTATAAACAAACATTAATAACCATTTAAAGAAAATAACGCACTTGTCTTACCAGCAGTCAGTCGATAGATATTATGAGCCTGTGAAAATAATAAATTGAACAAATAGTTCACTAGTGCAATATTTTATATTGGTATACATATCTTATATTAACATCTGTCGATAATAAATTATTTGATTGTACATTTTATATTACGTTAAAAGTTGATAAATCCCTAAAACCATGGATTTTACAATAGCTAGTACATCATATTTATTTAAAGAAATCCATTTTAGTAAATTACTGTTGCAGCTGAATGCAAAAAATATTTATATTTTTAAATAGCTATCAATTTCGTTTATAATATTATGTATATAGTAAACAATTGGTAAAACTGCGTACATTCAAGCATCAATACTCGGGACTAAATATAAAATAATATCGGGAATATTCGAGGACAACAAACGAGTCGTGTGCACTGTGCAGTTTACGTTTTATTTTTATATTCGATGGATAATCAAACGTCCATATCCGATACAGAGGCAGACTAATGACTTTTATATCAGTAGAACATACTACATAGGTCGTAGCCTAAATTGTTCGTTTTTATTATTTTATTTGTTATTATGGCACCAAAAAGAAAATGTCATTTTTGTGACGAATTTAATATTGTTAAATATTATTAAACAATAAATTTATAAAAAATTTTACATTGTTAATTTGTAAAATTTGTTACAGTAATTAAGTGTATAAGTTATAACACTATAACCTATTGTGTCATTTTTTTAATACATACGCAATGGCTTATATAATTTAATGATATTAATTATTTCTAAATGTATTTACTATTTTTTTTGTCTTTCATCCCGGTTTTGTTTGATGAAATTATGGCAACCCTAAATACTCCGAAGTTCAAAAATCATTAAAACACTTAATATTTCAACACAATAATATAGCAAATGCTGAAAAAAAGAATTAAAATTTTAAAAAAAAATTTGTTATTTTTATGGCATTCAAGAGAGTATAATAACTGCATACTTCTTAAACTGAGAATAAAAATATTATAAATAAAATTAATTGTATATTATGTTAAACAATGTGTGTCACGATACCGATAATAATAATTGTATATAAATTAAAAATTAAAATGTAAATAATATATATTATATGATGGTAAATATTATGTAATTAGTGATCAGTGATCACCAATATTACCTTGCTATTACGACATTACAGGGCTTTTTGATGTTATAATTTATAAAAAATACCGAAAGTTAAACCATTGGGGATCTTTTTTACCAGTGATTTTTATTTCCGCAATTTATTCAATTTAATAAGTATATTTTTCAATTGCCAGACAAAAAAAAAAAAATATTATTGTTAATTATTGCAGTTGACAACTATTACTGCTTTGTGATAATATAACATATATAGATACCTACTTAAATTTAACCTACACTACCTACCTATTTATTTTTCTATTGATAGAATCAAAGTTTTGACAATCATTGGAATCATTAAATCGTTATCTATACTTTGTATTTCTACTTATTAGTTATTATTCCGTCGTACCGACTTTATAGTATATAGGTACCTACCTAGTTGATTACTCGAATGTATATTATAAATTATAATTAATTATATTTCATAACATTCTGTTATCTAGTCCTAGTGCTCAATACTGCTTGCAAGGCAAGACAGGACGTTAGCTTAGGAATAAATATAATATAATATAATATTAAATAAGAATTATAATAAAATATGAAAATAAATAATTAAACAGGAAAATAATGATATAGTAATAATTGTAAAGATATACTTACTAGAAGAGTAGGTACGAACTGGACATTTTGTCATATTCGACATTAAAAAAAAAAAGGGCGCTATACCATTTCACCTTGCAACATTCTGGTCAGGGTCTTTAACTCGTTTTGTGTTTTTTTCTCATCTGTTCGTCCGCTTAAACGTGTTTTAAAAATATCACTTGTTGTCATCGCTATATCTACCGAATACGACGGTTTCGTAATAATATTACATACCCATGGACATACCCTACGGCTACAGGAATATTGTATTCCAATTTGTTTTTTACGTGCTACAAAGTGGTTTTTTCAATAGAATTAATTATAATTTTTTTCTCATAATATAATTTATTTTTGGTGTGGTGAAACTTGTGAAAGCAGTTACGTCCATTCCACCGTTTGGAACTCTTGGATTCAGAGACAAATTCAATTAAAAGTGTCGTATTAAAATCATGCAAAACATAATCAACACCGTTAAAGGAACTGCACAGGGATTCGCTGGACTTTTAACTCCAGTCCTAAAGGTAATCATGCACGTGTATATTATTAATTTCAAATAAAAATTGTCTCATCAACAACAAGAAAATATAACAGCTTTGCTTAATATTTTGTTACAATATTTTAGAATTTTAGATAAACAATTAATATTTGTTGAAATAACTACAGCATATTATGTAAATAGAATACTACCTACTTAGTAACTATCGACATAATTGACCAATGGGTTAATTTATTTTCAGAACAATAATTTAGCATATTTTATAAATGGTTACTATATTATATTTATTTACTTATTTTATCATACTAAATGATAAGTATTTTTTGCAATATGTATCTACATGCATTTCATATTTTTAAATAAAAACAATGATACTATTTTGTAGGAATCAAAATTTAAAGATACAGGAGTAGTTACACCAAATGAATTTGTAACTGCTGGTGACCATTTAGTGCATACATGTCCAACTTGGGAATGGGCTTGTGGTGATGAATGCAAGATTAAATCTTATTTGCCAAAAGATAAACAATATCTAATTACAAGAAATGTTCCCTGTTTACGCCGATATCAACAAGTAACTAAACAATTTATTTGAATCACATGAATTTATTTATAGATTATTTTATTAACATGTACATTTTTAGATTGAGAACAGCGAAATTATTGAAAATATTGTTGAATCAGAAGAAGGTAACGAAGGGTGGATTGAGACCCATCATTTGGATTCTTATTCCTATTCGCCTTTGAATGAAAACAATTTTGAGACATCACATCACGAAGTAAGCAATACAAAATTATAATCAAAATAAGCAACTGTTTAGCTCAAAATCTTAATTAAAATAGTCCTATAAATACATTATTATTTTAATTTAATTTTTCCTTAATGTTAATTTACCTACTTGTATTGTGTAATTATTTTTGTGACCAGTGATGGTTTATTAGGAGACAGAAATTTTTAAAACATATTATGTAGGTATGCTTTAAAAAAATATATCTGTTTAAAAAGTATTAAATGTTTTGTAGGGAAACTTTGAAGGACAAAACAAACATCATCAAGTTTCCAACATTGTAACCCATGAAAATCAAATTATACAAACTTGTAATTTCTACACTAAAAATAGTAATATGAGTGATAATGAAGATGATGATGACGACGATGAAGGTGAAGCAATAGATATGGATGCGTTTGTAGAAAGTGGTTTGTTGGAAGATGATTCGGTAACTTTTTCTCCATAAATTATAATTATTTTTTTTTTGAATTTTCAAATTATTAGGTAACATTTTTTGGTCATGGTTATATTATTTATAGATTTATTTTTGAATGAAATAAATTGAGAAGCTGAAAAATCAAAATATAAGTAGGTATGTGCATAAAATACAACTTATTAAAAATGAAAACCAATTTTAAAAGGTTTTTATAAATATATTTTATTTAGTTTAATCTGGTTATTCATTAAATTTACGTTAACTAACTGGTTATCTAACTGATTAGGTATTAGTATTTTTTTTCACTGCATAAAACTTATAAAACTTATTTTATTAAATTTGTTATTCACTCAATTTCATAGTCTTTTGATAATTATTTTATCTTTATTTTGGTTGTAACCATATATATTGTTAAAGAAAAGAAAAGATGATTAAATAAAATAATAAATTATTAAAAAATGAAATTATTTGGATGAAAATATAATTAAAACAAGAAAAGATTTTCATGCACTAAGAAATAATAAAATATGCTCATGGATCAAAATATAAATCACTATAGTAATTATTATAGTTACTATTTTAATTATTATCTATTAAATCAGCAAACTTTATACTTTTTTCTCAATTATCATACTCAACTGAATAGTTATATATTATCTTTTGGTTATATTCTAATCTGCAGGTACTAGCTGACCCGTGCACTTCGAAGACCGTTAAAAATCCTACCTCTATTATATGTCTAAAAATATGTGTTAATTCGTTTTCTGTAATGATGCTAGCAAATAGCAATATATTCTTATACCTACATATAGATAATCGCTAAAATATAATCTGTATTACTACCCGTTGATGCTGGGTTAAAGTAAAAAAAAAATAAGATTGTTGAATAATTATATATATATATATAAATAATAGTGTCGAATGTACGGTGGAATATGGGGAATACCCCATGGTCTCTTATTCGTTACTTATTAATGATATTTTGATGTCGGTGGTAAGTGAACTACGCCCTTCCCTTAGGGAAATTAAATATATGCTAACGTATATCTCCCCTTGTTAAAATCATAAATACACCACTAATAATTAAATATTTGGCACGGTCGTACGCTCAACTGCGAAAACGCTCTGTTGATGTTTGTGAGCACCCAGATGGGTGATCACCCGGGTTTTTAGATACAAATTCTTGCCACACATGAGTACATGACACAAACATTATAGATACGTGTTCCTAAACAACCATTTCCCCCTACAAACAGCTAATCAGAGGCGGAAACTAATTCGAATTATGGGTGGGAGGAGGGAGACAAAACAATAGTATTCAATAACCACTTATTAAGAAATTTTCGCTGTGCTTACATAATATTATATGCCTAATACCTATATATATACAGATAATACATATATTTATTAGGTATATTATATACCAACTAATAACAATCTTGCTCTAAAAATAAAAGCATATAAATTGGAATAATAAATATAAATTATAATACTTAATAATACAATTTATCAAATAAAAGTATAATTTACTTTGTGATATAATAGTATCCACCATAATTTTTTTTTAACAATACCTATAACCATTACCTAATCAAAAATGCATTTCCAAAAATGGAGTAATTATAAATGAAACTGATACCTCATTTTTCTATCAAATTTCTATTTCTATTTATTGTTTTATTTTCATTTAACCATAAAAAAAAGTATAAAATGTTTTATATCAAATGTTCAATGTATGAGGGAAATTGCCCCCCTCTTGCTACCCTAGATTGCGCCTCTGCAGCTTATGACCATAGTTTCCGGGCTTATGATAAATAAAATAAAAAAAAAAAAAAAAATAACACAAATATTTAAAACATAAATACATAATAGTTATTAAATTATTATGTATTTATGTTTTAAATATTTGTGTTATCACCGTGCGTCGTACAGACCACGACGACAACGGAGACCGTTTTTTATTATTTTAATATATTGTAATAATTGTAATAGCAGCGTAATAGTTAGTCTATCATCTGTCACCATCCGCCAAGTTCGGAGCGAGCACAATGTTATAACTTATAATAATATAGACATTATATTTAAATGCCGTTATTGTTTCTTTTTCTAAATATCACCAAGTTGACAACTTTTAATCGAATATCTCGATGTTTTTCTTACGTACTAAACATTACATATGCCACGGAACGACGGAACGAAAAAAAACAATTTCAATCACCTGCTATGGCCGCTATATGGGAAATAATTGATATTCCGTTTTACATAAAAACTAAATTTATTAATAATATTATTATATTATATAACAATTCTACTGTTATTTCACAATGCCACAATGTAAAAGTGTATATTATACTATGTTGTAATTAATGTACTAGCCGCCAGGCAGTAATGCACGTCACCATTGCCGATGACGACACAGCAGAATTGCAGCAGAAGTGGTAATAGTGGAGCAGCGACGTCATTTGGACATTTGGAGAGTCACGGGGTAGCAATAACAGTGAAAACCAAGAGGGAGTGAGCTAATGAGATTTTTCCCTCCCTTTTACCCCTCCCCATAGATCACGTGAAATCTAAAAAATCTTTACAACAATTAAATTAATTGAGACAACATTAAACTAATTAATGTTTTGGACTTTTCTCTTTTGACGGCTCATTTGCACACGGAGTACTTGCGTTAGAAAAAGAAATCATGAAAATCAGTCGAGTAGGTAGAACTTCAGATATAACAGCCATAAGAAAGACACAAGAAATCACATCCACAAGAAATTGCCTAACGTTTTAATAATATTTTAAGTTAAAGATTCTAATCATTATTTGATTGATAAACACTACATTTAATGGCATCATAAGTTAATCTAATTATACATTTAAGGGGATTGGAAAAGGTGATTTTCTGTTTTTGTCTAACACACGTATAACCAGTGGCGGACTGAACTTAAATTTTAAATGACGCAATTTCATATTCAAATATATACCACCAGTCACCACCCCCTAATCAAGGCTAAATACGCTGTAAAAGTCTAGTACATAGAATATAGATAGACAGATAGTAGATCTAGTATACAGTTGTATACATTATTTACTTATAAAAAGTTAGCATGTGATTCCACGCCACTGGCACGGGATGGTAGCATCCCCTGTAAAATGCTGACGCAGCTGCATCAAACTTGACCCCTTCAGTCCACCACTACGTACAACATATGATTATAGACGTGTTCTATTGCCAACGTACCGATTGATATAATGAAGCGATAAGAGTCTGTAGACAGATTTGAATGTGTCGTCAAGTCTTCTTGAGATCGACTTTACCACATTTTTGAAATACTTAACCCCTCAAAATCCTAAAAACTATACATTAAAAAAGAATAATTAAAGAATTTACATATTTTAATTTTTAGAGAAGATTTGATAATAAAATCAAAAATGCGGGAAAGTCGATCTCAAGAAGACTTGTAGAAAAATTCAAATCTGTTTTCAGATTTTATATCGCTTCATTATATTAATTGGTACGTTGAAAAAAGGAAATAGAATACATCTATAATCTTATGTTGTACGTGTTTTAGACAGACAGAAAATAACCGCTTGCATCCCCTTAATGTTTTTGTCAATTGTTCTTATAGCTTATTTTAGAGCGGAGCGATGAACGTATTGATTTTAAAATGATGTTTTTTTATTTATTTATTTGTTAATTTTATTTTTTAGTATATGTGTAAACGTTAAGTTTTCGAAATAATATGGTACGATTTACTTCAGGTTAAATCTTGACAAAACTCATCAAAATCTCGAAAATTTGCAAATTATTTTGTACATAAAAATGTATACTTAGGTATAATATTTAATTTTTATAGCCAAAGGTAGACACTTAAAAACAAGGTTTTTCATTAGTAGTTGATATTGTTACCAAAAATCTATAAAATGTAATAAAATAGTCGTTTTCTTATAATCTTATTAAGTTCAAATTTGTAATAAAATTTTTTTGATTATTTTAGTTTTTTTTTCAATAAATATACCTATTAAAAAATATTGCTTGGTAGAATAGTTTGAAAATTGAGTATAAGATCTTTTATGAGTTGATCTAATAAATAGCAGTTAAGTTATTAAAGATACAAATCCCTGTTTTTTTTTTTAGAATCATTTAGCTTAAATGTTGATAAAATTGACCAAAATATCGAAAACATGTAAATTATTTAGTACTTAAAAATTCATAAAATGTTCAATTTTTATAGGTCAATGCTTAAAATTTAAAACAAGTTTTTTGTAAGTAATTGATAATCCAAAAAATTCAAATACCGGTTTTTTTGTAGATATTTTAAGTGTTATTAATGTACACAAAAATTGATGTATAAACTAAGAATAACGATTTTAGTTATTATGTTTTAACATATCAAATTGTAATTTGTAATTTACAATAATGATTCACGCGGATGATTTTGAGTGATATTCAAGAGTATAAAATTGGAAATAGTATTGATACCGTTGATAGGTTATAATTGAAAATACCCAATATTTTCCAAATAAACGTGAAAAAAAATAAACAAAAACATATGGTTATTCTTACATTGGTATGCATTGATCCCTAAACAATCTGATTTTAAACATATATAATATTTCTATCTCTGGTAAATACATTGTTTTTTGCAAGTAATATATGAATTCAACCCACTAGCTACCATATTACTAATAGCATTATAAATAAAATATAAAATATCTTAGGTTGTTAGACCATCTCCACTCAGAATCGTTATTCGTTTACAATGATAAAATAACATTGAATTCAAATTTATCACCATCCATTATAACAGTGACCCACTTGAAACCTACAGTACAACAGAGTGACATCCTCTTACTCACTTTTTTTTATGTAATACATAATTTTTTTTAAATACAAGAACATGAATTTTTTTTAATTTAATTTTAATTAATTTATCTGGTATCAGATATTTATTATTAATATTGTTTTAAGGCAACTGTTTATTCAATACAAAAAGAAAGAAAACAGTTAAAAAGAACATCTATTGATGACATATTAAAAACCAGAACTTATGATTTACATATAACATATGATAAATTTTATCAAACTCCAAGATTGTGGATTTATGGTTATAATGAAGTAAGAATTCAACAATATGAATATAATAAATTTATTTAAATGATAAGCGTACAAATTTTGATATCTTAGACATTATAATCTAATTTTAAATTTTGAAAAAAAAAACTGTTTGTATATTTTAGAGTAAAAAACCATTAAGTGTTGAAGAAATGTACGAAGATGTGAGCCAGGATTATGCAAAGAAAACTATTACCATGCTTTCTCACCCTCATGTTCCTGGTCCGTTAATGGCTTCCATACATCCCTGCAAGTATGTATAGTAAATTGAATTAATAGAAATAAACTAGACTGTGGTAATGTTAGTTTGTTGTACCTCAAGTGTTACACTAAAATTAGATCTATCTATAAAATATTAGTTTGTGTAAGTTGTGAGATATTTTAAGGTTAATAGGCTAATAGGCAAAGGGTTTTTAATTTGGCCATAGATTTGGGAGTTTTGATATGTTTTATTTGTTTTATACATTTTTCTACACATCACCATATAACATTTCAACATTTCTGAAAGTTTTATAGTAAGAAAAATCTTAATCAGCGATTAAATATTGTTTACAGGCACGCAGAAGTTATGAAAAAACTTATAAAAATTATGAAAAAACGAAGTAAAAATTTAAAAGTACACATGTACTTAATCATATTTTTGAAATTTGTACAGTCAGTGATACCAACCATAGATTATGATTATACACAGAATATTAATTTATAGCAATAATTAAGTTGAAAACACATATATAAAAATGTCAGAAAAAATATTTTTAGCCCAAATTTGTTACATAAAAATATTAAATTTAATTCACAAAATAAATGAAAAAAAAAAAAGACAAATATAAAACATATAATTTAATTTTTAATATTTATTTTTTATTATTAGAAGCAGTTCAAAGTATTTTTTAAATGAGTTGGATTTTATAATATTATTATATATTAAGTAATATTAAAATGTATTCATTTATATTTCTTACATTTACTAAGTTTCTTAATAATTTATAGGTTAAGGTGATATTAGATGCATTTTTGGAAATTTAAAAATAATAGTATTATATAATTTAATTATTAGATAACTTCAATTGTTTTATCAGTTTATATAGTATGAGATGTTTTGTTAATACATTCAATTTATATGTAATTTTTAAGATTCTTTTTGTAAATAGTTTCAAAAATTGAAATTATGACATGAGTGCAAATATCTTAAATTATTTATAAGAACCGGAATTCCCAATAATCAAAAAAAATACACAGGCCTCTTCATCGTTCCAAGTAAAATTCAGCATTTGGATAAAATACCTTCAGTCAAACTATTCCGGGTTAAATAAATCAATTGAAAAGACAAGATATTAAAATTAAAATCAATTTGGAAAATATCTCGTTTTAAAAAATAAAATTAATTTTTAAATCACATTTAATCTGTTAATGAATGTCAAGTAAAAATTAGAAATTATAACTAATATTTTATAGGTGAATCTTCTTAGTTTCACTGCTCCATTAATCAAAACATTGAATATTTAATTCATTAATTCCAACGACAAAGATTAAATAAATAAAATATTTTCCAAAATGTTAATAATTTTTTGAGAAAATGATAACTCTCTCTATGAAATGATATACTCCATAGAGTGTTTATAAATTAATAATTAAATTAAATTTTCAAAAATGCAAAGTTGTTAAATAGAGGTAATATATTAGTTTATAATTGTTATTAATTTACTTTAACATATAAATATAATATTACTTGGATGGTATATTATTATGAAAAGAAAATTTATAAATAATAATAATAATATATATATATATATTTAAACAGACTATTTTCAATTATTTTCTTAGTTTGGATATTTTGTTTTATCCTTTGATTATTTAATACCGGATATTTGAGCACAGATATTTTGACCAAAATTTATGAAATTTGTTATTCTTTTGTTTGGGCAAATTAATTTATTCAATTATACATATAATTATATATAATATAAATAATTGAATAAGATAATTTTTATACAAATATAATGATAAATTTATTTTAAGAAGTAGAATAATTAGAAAAATCTAAATTGTTTAGTTTAAATAGTAGAAATGCAAATAAAAATAATACCATTTCAGCATTAACATATGTATGATAAATCTCAATGTTACCATTGTCAATTATCTCTTGTTTGATCGCAAAAGGAGGATTTCTAAATCAATAAAATTAAAAAAAAAATGTTTAGTAAAGATAATACAAATATAAATATTATATTTCAACATTAACATACACTTGGTTCTCCGTGTTCTCAAAATTTTGAGTTGGTTGGTTATATTCTTCTGTAGTAGGATAAACCATATTCTCATTTTCCTGGGCCCTAAATCAATAAATTAAAAATAATAACTTTTATAGTACAGATAGTGATGAGAAAACAAATATTTTTTAATATTAACATATTAACATACATATAGCTATCAGTGTTGTAACTCTCATCAAAAATTTCTTGCTTAATTGTTGCCGCAGAATAATAATGGTTCATATTAGACATATTTTCTTCTTCTTGGGGCCTAAAACAATACAATGTTAACTTAAAGCAATACAAGTATAAAAATTATAATTCATCATCAGGGTTGCTACTCATTTTTTTTTAAGAGGGTAAGTTTTATTTTAAATTAAGTGAGCAATGTTCTGATAAAAAGTGAGTATTGTTTATTGAAAATATAAATAAATATAACAGATTTTAAAATGATTTTTTTTAACTATAAATTAGTTACAACATAATATTAACAGTAAACATTTTTTTTTAATCTACAATAACAGTTACTTCATATAATGGTGTATATTTGTAAAATTTAAAATTTAATTGATTGTAAGCATGTATGTAAAAACATTATACTATAGATAGTAATTGTGATATTGTAGATTAGAATTTTTTTTTTTAATTATTAATACCATGCTGTAAACAATAATCAGTATTAAAAAGTAAACATCTCTAAAACTGTTGATCAATTTTTTATTTTTGGTACCACATAATTTTATCAGGTTCAAAAAACCAACACAACAAATATATCAAAAAGCACAAACATAAAAATAATAATAATTTTTTAAAACGTCAGATGAAAAGAAATTATCTATAAAATTATAGAATATAATGAGTGGATAGTTCACCTTATATAAATATTTAAAATATTAATTGATTATTCTTTTTTTACCAGATGTTTGTTTAGCCAGAAATTTTTGATACAGGTTTTTCTTGTTTTACTATTCATTGGACATAATATTAAATAATGAGTATACAAAAAATATAAAATTAAAATTATAATATTATAATTTTCAAAAATTTCAGTTAAAAAAAAAAACAATAATCAATTATTACTTTAATTATTGTTTATGGTATAATGATATAAAATAATATAATAAAATACAAATACAAATATTTAGAAATTAAAATGATGAAAGAAACCTTTTAATTATGTATTGATGCATGTAATTTCATATAATTTTCTACTGTATTTTTAAGAAGTTAGTCCATGTTTTTAATTTTTCTTTTTTTTTTTGTTGGATTATTTCTGCCAGTTTTTGAGATCCTTTTAAAAGGTGGACTCCCTTAATATATTATATTCACTGGATCAAAATGTCACCAAATATTATTTGACGTACTAAATGATGGGTCACTATCAACACCGACCATCCTGTTTGAATTGATTTAAAAAAACCTTTCCATTGTTGCTATTATTTAAATTTTCCAAATATTACCTATAATTTATATTATTTGAACGATCAACATTGTAATTTTGGTATACAACTTTATAAGAATATTATTTTTACATTTTATACAAATGATTAGAAATAATTATGACTGTCAATTCAATGCATAAAAATGTTAAAAATCTCAAAAAATAAAAAGTATAAATCTTAAAAAATTAATTAAAATCCCTGATAAATATATTAAAATCTAATCAGATTCAGTATAAGTTAATACTTATAAATAGAGTAATCTCTATGTGGAATTTAAAAAATATTATAATCCCTGAAGTGTAAAATATTTAAAATTAAAGATTTTATTAATTTAGAATAAAGTGCGTTCAGAATATTTAAAAGACGTATATCAAATAAATAAAAATAATTTATATAATGTGCCATAAATGTTAATTGTTGGATATTATTAATTATTATTAAAAAGTAATAAAAATGATATGATGACATAAAAAAATTAAAATTTTCAATATTGTATTAATATCTAATTTAAACTGTCTTAAAGAAAATATATTTTATAGCAAGCTAGAAGTTAAATATTTTTCAAAATATTCCAAGTTCTGGTTCTATTAATATCTTATAAATTATCTAAAAAAATTAATATAAATGAGTTTTTTAAGTAATAAATGAAATAAATGAGTAAAAGCACATTAAAAAAAAAAAATAAGTGAAAGAAAGTGAATGCGCTACAACATAAACATACGTATACGGGTCATAATAAGAATTGTCTTGTATCTCTTGCTTGATCATGGTGTTATCAACGTAGCTACACGACGGTTTATTGAGATTTTCATTATTTTGTGTTCTAAAGAAAAAAAAGAAAATTTTTGAAGATAGAGCAAGTATAACAATTATATTACAACATTAACATACGTATCCATGTCATCATCATTTTGAGTGTAATGTGGTATGATCATGTTAGGTATAAAGCCATTTGATGGATGATACATACTTCCCACTTCTTGTGTTCTAAATCAATAAAATTAAAAAATTAAAATTTTTATGTTAAGATAGATAGTACAAGTATAAAGTTTATATTTAAACATTAACATACGCATTGATATTCATGTTATAATTTTGAATATAATGAGGGTAAACTGTAGGCATAAAATCATTTGCCTCGTTTGATGTAGTCTCTTCTTCTTGATTCCTAAATCAATATAAATAATAATATAATTTTAAGTAAATATAGTTTTACTCAACATACGTAAACATCCCTATGTTATCGTAATTTTGAATTTCCTGCGGGATGATGTTAGGTATCAAATAATTTTCTTCGTATGATTTTTCCACGCCATCTTCTGATCTAAATCAATAAAAATAATAGTGATATGTTAAAGTAACGATAGTGCATTTAACATACTCATTCATCTCTATGTTATCATCATTTAGAATATCTTGTGGGATGATGCTAGATATTAAATAATTTTCTTCGTCTGAAGTTTCCACCTCATCTTCTGATCTAAAACAATAAAAAAAATAGTAACATGTTAAAGTAAGAATAGTGCATTTAACATACTCATTCATCTCTATGTTATTGTCATTTAGAATATCCTGTGAGATGATGTTAGAAATCGAATTATTTTCTTCGTCTGAAGTTTCCACCTCATCTTCTGATCTAAATCAATAAAAATAATAGTAACATGTCAAAGTAAGGATAGTGCATTTAACATACTCATTCATCTCTATGTTATCGTCATTTAGAATATCCTGTGAGATGATGTTAGAAATCGAATTATTTTCTTCGTCTGAAGTTTCCACCTCATCTTCTGATCTAAAACAATAAAAATAATAGTAACATGTCAAAGTAAGGATAGTGCATTTAACATACTCATTCATCTCTATGTTATCGTCATTTAGAATATCCTGTGAGATGATGTTAGAAATCGAATTATTTTCTTCGTCTGAAGTTTCCACCTCATCTTCTGATCTAAATCAATAAAAATAATAGTAACATGGCAAAGTAAGGATAGTGCATTTAACATACTCATTCATCTCTATGTTATCGTCATTTAGAATATCCTGTGAGATGATGTTAGAAATCGAATTATTTTCCTCATCTGATTTTTCCTCGTCATCTTCTGATCTAAAACAATAAAAATAATAGTAACATGTTAAAGTAAGGATAGTGCATTTAACATACTCATTCATCTCTATGTTATCGTCATTTAGAATATCCTGTGGGATGATGCTAGGGATCAATTCATTTTCCTCATCTGATTTTTCCTCGTCATCTTTTGATCTAAAACAATAAAAATAATAGTAACATGTTAAAGTAAGAATAGTGCATTAACATACTCATTCATCTCTATGTTATCGTCATTTAGAATATCCTGTGGGATGATGCTAGGCATCAATTCATTTTCCTCATCTGATTTTTCCTCGTCATCTTCTGATCTAAAACAATAAAAATAATAGTAACATCAGGGTTTCTAGCAGCTATGGTATTTAAAAATAGTGAAAATAGTAAGTTTTTTTTCAACATAGTGAGTTAAAGTGAGTTACATATTATTAATAAGGATAAATAATTCGGTGATATGTCGATACGGCGGATGATGATATATTATTATTATTACTAAACAAAAAATATATATAATTTATTATTAAGTGAAGAAATTATTTTTATTACCTTACACCAGAGGTGTAAACTAAACATTTTTACATTTTTATCGAATAAAATCAGGTACCTATTAATTATTATTATAAATTAGAATTTTTGTTTTTTTGAAGTGCCGCGGCTCCCCAAACCAACACTTGCGACGCATAGTTTGAATACCTCTGGTTTATACGATTAGAACGATCTGGTACTATAATATATAGTAGTTATCATTTTTAGTGTTTCGGTCGCACTTGTTAAGTACCTAATGAAGACAATGAAGTATTACATGTGTATTTGTCTAAAAGAATCTGGCAAAAAAATGTGACCAGGCCTAGCGTTTTAAACGGGTCAGTGTGATAGAAATAATTAATAACTAATAAGATAATAATAATTTTAAATTACGAGTTACGAGTAACGTACGTCTGGACAGCTTGAATCACGGAAACAAAATAATTTAATTATGTCATGTGAACCCTAATATAATATTTCTTATAAATGTACAGTGTACACTATAAAATCTATAAATATATTTAAATATATTATATTCACTATACGGATCATACACACGCACACAAATAATACAAATAAATATTGATAAAATAAAATATCTTTAAACGAAACCTAATAATAACACATGGAGAATTAAAATAAAAATCATATTAATAATAACGTGATGGCGAAGGAGCATGCAGTGTATTCAAACACCAAAACTGAAACGCCGATAACAAAAATGCGGGTCTCGCTCGCCAACTACAGTCAATACGTTAAAACCTACATACGTCATACATTATAATATCATATAATAATATAAATATTAATAAAATTTTATTTTCGTATCCATTATATTTTTTTTCAATATTTCAGAAATTTTAAACAAACGTAGGCCGTAGGGGCTTATAATTATTTTCTAGATTATAAAGATAAATAGTGAGAAAAGTGAGGACATTTAAGATATAGTAAAAAAAGGTGAGTTGATTGAAAAATAGTGAGAAATAGTGAAATAAGTGAGTCACTAGAAACCCTGTAGTAACATGTTAAAGTAAGAATAGTGCATTAACATACTCATTCATCTCTATGTTATCGTCATTTAGAATATCCTGTGGGATGATGCTAGGCATCAATTCATTTTCCTCATCTGATTTTTCCTCGTCATCTTCTGATCTAAAACAATAAAAATAATAGTAACACATTAAAGTAAGAATAGTGCATTAACATACTCATTCATCTCTATGTTATCGTCATTTAGAATATCCTGTGGGATGATGCTAGGCATCAATTCATTTTCCTCATCTGATTTTTCCTCGTCATCTTCTGATCTAAAACAATAAAAATAATAGTAACATGTTAAAGTAAGGATAGTGCATTTAACATACTCATTCATCTCTATGTTATCGTCATTAAGAATATCCTGTGGGATGATGCTAGGGATCAATTCATTTTCCTCATCTGATTTTTCCTCGTCATCTTTTGATCTAAATCCAAAAAATAATAGTAACAAGTCAAATTAAGGATAATGCATTTAACATACTCATTCATCTCTATGTTATCATCATTTAGGATATTCTGTGGGATGATATTAGGTATCAAATCATTTGCTTCGTCTGGTTTTTCCTCGTCATCTTTTGATCTAAATCAATAAAAATATATATTTTAAAAGATAGTGCAAGTTTAACAACAAAATAAGAAAATGGTTATATGAGAACTTTAGAATTTATTGGTGAATATCCAATGTTCAAACACTCTTAAAAAAAATGAATTTGATTTTCTGGAAGACTTTTGGTTTTTATTAAATGCAGGAAAATTTGACTTAATTTTCAAAGCTTAGATATAAAAAGATTTTTTTATGAATTTCTAACTCAAAATAGTTACCAAATGTTTGTGCAATTTACGAATTTTACCGAATACGAACTTCAGACACTCATAAAAAATTACTGTAGATTTATGCTTAACTATTTATTTTTTTTTATTTCCACTAACTAACAAAGAACCTTGAATAACATTTTTAAATGGTCTTAGACCTAGAAAAATTTTTTTCATTGACAAGTTAAAAATAACTAATAATCGAAAATCTCATATTATAATTCAACACGAGTCAAATTATTTTAAAAATTGTGTGGTATATAGGATTTCCTAATTTAACAAAAATATCTTGTATCAACAGTAGCTTTTTTTAGTAACACCAAAAATCAAAATTGACTATTTCAAAAACTAATTTTGTGTAAAAATTAGTTTTTCTTAAATTATATTTTTGTTTTTTCAGCACTCATGAAAACTACATTTAACCACTAAAAAAGATACTGAAATTTAAAATAGAAGATTATTTTGATTACTCATGTATTAACAGACACAGATAAAAATAAAAACATTGTAAAATAAATATATTCATCATTACGCTTAGAATCTAATATTATACATAAACATGAACATACACATCCAAATTCTTGTTATCATAATTTTGAGAAGATTCTGGGTTGTTAATGTCAAGTATAAAACCATTTCCTGCGTTGGATGTACTCTCGTTTTTTTCTTGTGTTCTAAAAACATAATGATAAAAATAAAAATGTTTAAGTGAAAATAGTACACATATAAGTTATATTTTAATGTTTACATACGTATATGTATTGACATCTTTGATATCAAAACTTTGTATATCTTTTCTAATAAATATTTTAGGCTTAAAATCAGTTGTTGGATTAGAGGTATTCCCTGTTTCTTGTTTTCTAAATCAATAAAATTAAAAAAAAAAAATGTTTTAACAAATAATCCATAATTATTATACGCTTATATCAGAGGTATTCAAACTTTTTCATTTCACAACTCCCTTGTATCTTCACAATATTTTGACGGCTGCCAAATTATAGGTCACTTTCTAATCAATGGTGTTAATTAGTTGATTAATATGGACAATAACAATAAGACAAAAAAGTTATCAAATAGAAATTAAACTTCAAATTTCTATGATTGTGATAATGATCAAAAATAATGTTTATATTTCTATATCACAGTAAATGTTGTTTCTAGTTTTTTAACATGGATTCATTCACCAACTATTGTGACACGCCTGGATGCCACAAAGCACAGATTGAATACCTTTAGTTAAAATGAGTTAGTACATTTTTATGCTTGGTCCAGACCAAAAAACATTTGTCGTTGACCAATATTTATGTTGCCACTTATGATGGTAAATCAGAAACATTGTAGACGAAAATTTTTTTATGCGGTCTAGTCGAGGCTTTAAATCCATGGATTTAATTAAATTTATACTGGTAAATACATCAATATTTAATATATACAATATATATAAAATGTTTCAATCTTAATTAAACATGTATGCTTTAGGACAACATAACGGAGAAAACAATAATTCTCACTCGCACAAAAGCTTCTGAGCAAATAAACAACCTAACATTTAAATAAGAGTGATGCAAAATGTAATGGTGTTATATTTAGCAATGGCATCGGTTATGTTGGCTAAAGGTGTGGTCAAGCACAGAGTTGGCTGTCGTATCGGACGGATACGCAGATCTCAGATGTGTTATTCTACAGACTGCATAGACAGCCCACTTTCTGTTTGGAAGTGCCTTAACACATTTTTATACAAAACCATAACTCATAAGTTCAATATTAACGTAAAAATAATACAATGGGAATGTGATCAATAAAAAAGCAAACATCCGTGTACTTCAAAACGTTTTAACATCATCATATTAAAGTTATATGTTATATGTTTTGAAAAGTAATACTCACTTGCCACAATACTTTTCGATTTCTTCTTTCGACAATCTGGCGAGTTTTAACTGCACATTGAAGTTTAAGGTTGGATACAGCCGTTTCAATTTTTCTTTGCTGTACGGTGGCATTTTGGAGTTGATGAAACTGAAATGTACTGACGTCAAACAACACACATTAATGTCGGACTATAAATTACAAAATGGCGGTAAACGAATGCGGTTCTATCAACGCAAATGCTATTGACCTGTCGTCAAATAACTATCACCGCAAAACGATTTATTACGCTATTAAAAAATATATATATATTTATATATACTTAATATCGACGCACGACACGTGCACAAAACACAAACGACCGAGACCGTTTGAGAAATCAAATATATCGAATTAAACGTTAAGCTATGTATCACTGCGCTAGGTACACCATAACATCAAAATCCGTAATGTACTGTAGTATGGTTAATACTTAGTTATATAGATGCGTGAAAACGTATGCGTACCGAACGCCGGCCATCTTACATTGTTAAGCACTGTCGTTACTCGTTTGTTACGATCGCCGACTATCGTAAAGCGCTGTAACTACAACCGCGGTATTGTGTTATCGCGATTACGCGTGAGCGTCGTGGGCCGTGGGCCAGTTGTGGTATCAGTTGTTCCCCAATATGAAAATGCGGAGGTTCATTGCAATTAGGACGCGGTTAGAAATTGTACCTCCAACACAAATTATATCGCGCTACAATGATCTAACTAGCTAGACAAACATAATATCGTATACTTATTTATACTTTTAAATTGTTTCGATGGGTACGGATTTTGGATTTTTTAATTTATCACCCTGACCTTGGACTTACTGTAATGGTTGTCGCCATTATAATATTTGGTATCTATGTAACTAATACTTAACTAATTAGTAAAGTAATTATTGTAATTGACTGTTATTTTACGACAAATGTCATAATATAGGCGTATTATACGTATGAATGTATATAATACAGTAGGCGCCACAAATATAAGGTTTAATCGCTTGACTCAAAATCGCCTTGGGCGGTTCGGACGTATCCATAAGAAACATTAAGAACAAAAATCGGTTATAACTGTTATAAGACTTAAATTTCCCAAGAAAAATGGTAGAAAATAAACTTTTCTATTGATTAATATTGATTTCAAATTACGCCATGTTTCAGCGGTCTTAAACCGGTAGGTACAACTCAAATTTGATTCACGGAAACTATACAAATGGTCACTAAGATAAAAAAATGATAAATTATGAGTTCAAATACCATAGTCACGAATGGATTGGATAACCATTTACAGTAGGTACCTAAATAAAGTTACTGCTAAAATGTCTACTAACATTCAAAATCAGTTAATTTAGATAATTTACGATCCCAAACCTAAACAAATGTTTATCATAGTTTTTTAAAAATATTCTAGCTCACTCGATAAAATAGATACGAGTCGTGAATTTTTTTTACAAAAACAGTGGGTCACAAATCAAACATTTTGAAGACCATTGCCGTATAGTAATATTTACAATTTGGTTTTTTTCTCCACTTCGCCTATAAAATTCAATTGGTTATAGTTATAACTTTATAAGACTCACTTTGGGCTAGCTTCCACTGTGATATATTTTATTGTACTAAATTGTTTTTCTCTGGGTCAATATCAGTGTTTGGGACGTTCACTAAAAAAATTAATTCGTTCACGTTCAATTCTTATAAAAGTAACTCGCGCGTTCACGTTCTTTGAAAAAATGAACGCGTTCATTAGGTCGTTTATTTAATTTTTTTTTTTTCATGAATAGTTCACATAGTTCACAATTAAGATAAAAACCAATAAACATGTATAGGACTCGATCCAAAAATAAAAACAAAATTTAGACTTTAGAGCATATACATTTTCTAAAGTATCTATAAATTATATACATTTATTGAAATAGTTAATAAATTAAGCGTCTAAAAAAATCGTCGTTCACGTTTACGTTCTATTTGAAAAAAAGAGTGTTGTTTGCGTATCGTTCACTATTATTTTGAATATAAACGTGTATTCATGAACGACGTTTTTTCCAAGCACTGTTCAAAATAATTGTAAATTTAATACTCTAGGTACGTCGAAAGATTTTTAATTCGCCAACTAAAAAATATCGAAAACCACTTGGTCACGAGATAAGAGTTTTTTTTCAAATTATTTGGTGGGTAGGTTACCTCACTTAGTTGATAATTTACGAAACGTAATTTAAAAACGTGGGTATACAAAAAGGTTCTTCGTAATTATATTTTACTGTAACTAAAAAATCTAAAAAGACGATTAAATACTTGTCAGCATTATTTGTGGGTTAGGTAAGTACCCTATACTTGGAGTATACCTATACATAATGTAACAATGGCGGAATTTTAGAATGCAGTGTTTTTGCCTTTTCGAAAAAAAAACGAATTTTTCACTACATATCTTACAAATAGAAAAAAATAATTACTTAAAAAGCAATATAAATAGGTATATAATATAATAATATATTCAAAATAAGCTTAATGATAATATAAAATACCTTGAGCTAGGCTGTCTAGACTTCAACCGGAACCGTCGTTTTTCGAAATATTATAAAATGATAATAATTATTTATTGATTGAACATTTAACAAAATATTACGAAATATACAAAAATTATGGGTAAATAACACTGCAGTGCCTGATCAATGTTCGGAACTGACGCCTTTTTAATATTTCCGCCCGTTCGACACAAACGAAAAAGCGGACGACGTAGTTATGTCCATTAGCGAACTGCATCGACAACCAACATATATTGGTTATACCTTATACCTAATATTATGCTACCCACTGATGGAGGTAGATTTGAAATCGAATTCTTATATATAATCTCCCAGAGTTATTTCTCCGTCACCCCGCCCGCTTCCAGAGCCAGGCCATCGTCCAGGCCGTTGAAGTATGTTCAACGATTCAAATCCGTTGCCGTGACCCTGAACCTCCCGTCACCTATATATTTTAAAAAACACGAGTTTACAAGTCTTCGAGACTGCCTCAACAGCTAAACGCGCCTACTGCAGTACGTGCCCGCGCCATTGTTGTTATTATTATTATTATTATTATTATTGAAATTATTATTTTTGTGGGACGTGTTGGAATAATATGTCATTATTTATCGATTTTTTTCACAATTTTACTATAATTGTGTGTCGAAAAATTATTTCGGAAATATAGTACATACCTAATTATAAGTATCTTATTATTTACTTATATAAGTACCTAGCTATTTTATTATTATTGACTATTGTCATATTTTAATTCACTTGGTAATCGGAAAACTAATGTTAATCAGATTCGCATCGTAAAAAATATGCGTATTATAAGTGTTTTTGTCGAGTAAATGAAAGCAAATGGTTTTTTGACACTAAATAATAAGAATGGGATGGAGTTTGTTCATCACCAAAACGAATGTATATATACATGTATACCAAGAGTATCAGTCACACTAAACCGTTGGACAAGTCGGTTGGTTATGGGAATCATGAATCATGACAAATGTATAATATATTATTAAATTTGTCGCGAGAGGAGCAAACATTAATTCTGCAGTGAACGATAAACAGTATTGACGCAAAATTACCGCCAAATCGATTTTAATACCAAACCGTTTGCGCTTGGTATCTCCGCTTTAATGGAAAAAGAAACGAAAACGCTTTTAAGGAGTCTAGGTAAAAATCGTCCCCGCAACTAAATTTTGGCCACCGCACTCTGTCCGGACTACGAGTAAAGTTCATCGATCGAATCGTGTACTGGACATATTATATAACTTTTGTAGGCCCGCCATTTTCCATCGGCAGGTTTAACTTGTTGCGGTATCGGGTATATGACAACAGTTGATGATAGCGTTCTAAGACCGTGGTTCTAGCTGTTGATATTTTGATAACAGATGATATGCTGGTAACAGTGGTAACCGGCTAATATACAATATCATAACCAACGTACCGCATTACCGCCGCCGTTTGGTGTCGGTAGTCGGTGTTTCATGAGTGGGAAGGTAGTTGGCGAGACGCGAACAAAAGCGTCCTGCGTCATAGCAAATACTATAAATGATAATACGAGAAAGTCAATGATAATGTGGCGAAAATTAATGCCCCCAGTTTCACTATTGGTGGCCTACCTTTGCCCCTTATTATTATTATTTTTGTTCATTAATAGTCAATAGACAAACTAACAAAGAGGATAGTAATATTTATTATTTAGTTGAGGTAATATAAAAATAATTTAATGCACTTTCAAACTCTTTTATATAATTATATATTTAAAATTTACATAATAATGATAAATAAATAATTTATAAATATAATAAATAAATACATATTAACCAATATGTGTTATAGACTATAGTGATATAAAATAGGTAAATATTTATTTTTATGAATGGGTAATTTTTTTAATCTTTTTGTTAGCTGTTTTAATTTTGTATTTGGCCATATTATTATTACAACTTTTTATATAACTATTAATTAAAACATTTATACATTTTTTGATGAATTTAAGTTAACATGTATTACATATATTTATTGTCCTTATACATACAGTCTGAATCAAATAAATAATTTTACTTCTTACATTGGCTTTTGATTCCAATAGCATTTTTTGAATATTTTCTTTAAATAAACAAGTCATTCTTTTACAAAAATCAATCGTTGAATCAAATGGATACAGCAAATCACTATTTTCATATTCTTTCATTTCAGTGAAAGTAGTACACGGGTTGAATACAGCTGTGTTACTTTTGATTGATGCATTATTCAGGATGTTCAAGTTTACTGCAAGCCCATCCTGTGACATAAGTTACCTACTGCAGATGAATTATGTGCATCCATGAGTATACTGTTGATATTTGTTGATGATAAATGTACATCTAGTATATTGTTATAAGTATCTTCGTCATTTTAAATTGTATTATCCCATGTATTAAATTAATTTACTTGTAATTTAATTGTTTTTATTTCATTAAGTTTGGTTAAAAATTGGCAGGTATCCATTTCAAAATTTCCTTCTTCTATACTATTAAAAATGTCAAAAAGGCTATCAAAAAATGAGATACATTTGGCAGTGTATGTTGCTTTACTTCTCATTTTGTTCAATGCCACTAGTGTTAATATACCAGATCTAACTGTGTGACTTAATGTTTGGGTAGCCAAACAAACCTGCATTGGGGAGAATGGTGGTAGATCCATGTGAATGGTTTTTAATTTTGGTGCTAATCTCAAGCTTTTATTTTATCTAAATTATAAATAAAAAGTAACCAAATCTTGCCAGGAATATACTTCGTCATCATTGGAAATGTCATACTTTTTAAAGTTATTTCTTACAGATTTTATAAGGTGCGGGCTATCATGGAAAAAATAAATGTTTTTACCTTCAAAATTAATGTAAGGTCTTGTATAAGTGACTCCAAACAAATTACGCATGCACAAGTTATTCGTTCCTTGATCACAAATCATCACTTTTGGTATAAGTCCTATTTCTTTTAATTTTGTTATTGTATGTGCAACAATTTGTTTAAGTCTATATCCTTTGACTGGTCCACTTGAAAAAAAGTACCCAATAACTTGTTTCCAAGGAGTAATGAGACCTTTTATCATAATAACTAAGGCTTGGTCACAGTATTTGATATTCTTTAAATCAACTATTGAATTATCTGCAAAATCTTCAAAACCACTAAATAAATCATTTTTCGAATTGTATGAAATTAATTTTTTGATTGACATTTCATCAATGATTATAGACACTATAGTTTGTCCTTATCTTCAACAGACGTAAACTTAGTTTTAAGTATTCAAAAATATTTGAGTTCAATCCACATGAAACATCTAATAATTGAAGCCAATTCCTTAATGATCGTACAGTTGGAAGACATAACCATTTCTGCACGAATTTATATGATTTTGGTGAATTATAATATAAACTAAGGGCAAATAAGTTTTCATTTTCCTTGTACCTTAAACCTTTCTTTTTCAACTGACTAAGTCTTAGTTGTGTTTGTAAAATAAAATTATTCTTTATGGTATTTTGGAAAAGCTTTTTTTGTTTTTCCAAAACATTTAGACTTTTCTTTTTAAGCATGGCTATTCTCAATTTTTTTTTTGGACACTAATTTTTGGTAAGCAATTATTTTTAATTTCAATGACTTTTGTCTTTCTGAGCATAATTGTTGATCATGCATATGGTGTACATGTAATTTGTAACCTTACATAATACAGTATTTTTAAAATAATTAACTAATAGGTACCTACTATTATTAACAGTGGTTAGTAACTACCTACCTACTCTATATACGGTGTATACTCCAAACATAGGTTAGGTTAAAACTTAGTTAGCACTCAAAACTTTTTCAATGAAATTGTTAAAATCTAAAATTTACTTACAACACTCAACAATCCATTATCCATAATCTATCCCAAATCAAATAAGTAATAATATAATAAAACAAATACATATATGCAAAAAATAATATATTAATTATAGGTATTTACTATGCAGTATGCCAGTATAATAATTAATAAATTCAAAAGTATGATTGCTGGGAAATTTTTTTGATCATGTTACTCATTGCCATTTTGTACTAGATCACATAATTATGCTTATTGTAAACATTATTACAGATTGTATATTTCATAATAAAATAAACAAAAAATATTGAATAATAAATATTAGGTATATTTTATTATTTAACTAATTAATAATAGGTATATTATAAATCTAAAAGTAACTTACAAGCATTATTTCGATAAGTTATGCTATACACAGACACAAAAACAAAAACAAAAATATCACACATCATTGTAAAATCAATACTTTCATCACTTCGTTCAGAATCTAAAAAACACACTTACGTTTCTTAATACTATTTTCTGAAGGTGTCGGTAGTGGCTTAACAGTAATAATATTTGGAGATTTCAACTCAGGCTCTGACTCAATAAAAAGTATACGATGGCATAATTTATTCATTGACTTATCTTGTACTTTAGATTTACCTACATGTTAATTTAACACAATGTAAATTATAAAATAGTGCAAATAGTGCAATCAAATAATAAATAGGTAATTATAGGTATAAAAAAAAAAATAGAGCTAACCTATTAGGAATTAGTAATGGATTGTACCACACGAGGACTCAAAACTATAGGTAATGATGTTAATACAAACGGTATAGAGTCTTTGAACAATAATCTGTACATATACAATATACATATATAATTTGAAATAATTAGGAAATTAGATAATATTTACTTAATTAATAATTACTTAGTTGACTTAATGTCTTAATATATAGTAAAATTAAGGATTATACTATGTCAATGTTGAATAACTCACGTTTTATTTCCTACACCTTTCCAGATAATATAACCAGATGATTTGAAATGATCAGAATATATAACTCGGTTTTTGTTTAAAAATCTAGCACCTTGAGTTTTAAAAACATCCATAATTTCTGAACTTCCACACCACTCGACCCATTTTTTACACCTATATTAGTTTATACTTCAATCATTAAATGCAATTTCTGGTTGTATAAATATATACAAAATTATATTACCAAAAATAATATCAAACTATTTAACCTACAATTGTTATTTATTTTTATTTAGAAACATATTTTTCTGTACAGAAACTTACAATTCCTCATTGGCTGGAAATCTATGAAAAACCAAGTTTGGATTTAATTTCCCTGTATTGTAACAATATTTTGTTGAACATGACTTTTTAGAACACATTTTCATAAGTTTTTACAAAACTAATGAAAACAATTTACAAAATAAATAGTATCTATGAAGTATAAACGTAAACTAATTAACTACAATTAGTACCTATACATCTTAGTAGTTAGTCTCATACTCTCATATAAGTTTTAAGTACAAAGCAACCATTGCTGTTTATTGATAGACGATAGTGCTTATACAGTTATACGAAAGCCAGTGGTTATTTTTGTTTACAGCCATTTTACATTTTGGCGGCATTTATTATGTAAATTACGCCTGGGATATAGGCAAAAACAGTACAACTGAGAACTCCGTATGTCATTGCTGATTATCATTGACTTTCTCGTATTATAGTATTTGGTTATTCGTTGTTTCAGTACTGCTGGACATTCACATTAATATAATTTTCTCTCGTTCGTCGTTAAGTCATCACACTTCAATACACTGTATTTTCGCCATCTCGCGTGCAAAATATTTTGGAAAAACGCAGCACACAAGGTAGAGTGTTCTCTTTATTTATTTTCTCTTCCGTATGTATGTGATCAATCATAATGGTTTTCGCAATTTCCATCGTATTCGTGTCTCGTCCGCTTTTCCGGCGACATCGATCGCCTGGGTTCCATATTTTTTCGTTGTCGTTTGGGCGCTATTTACGTAACTATAATAGGTATTTTTTTGTAGTTAAGTTGACGTGAAGGTTATTGCGTGGCCGCCGTAAAAGGCGTTCCATCTGGTATCATTCGTATCGTGGCCGTGATGTGGACAACTTTACTGTTTCCGCCGCCTTGCCCTCCTCCACCTCACCATCCGACTGTCACCACTTAACGACTTAAGGTCTATTCACACTACGACGGAACGGAGACGGATCGGAGTCCGTCCGGTACTCGTCCGTGCACGGAAAAATATTGTTTCTGTACTTTGAAATATAAACATTTACATTACGACGGAACGGGCTAACGGGTCGTGGACGGGCGCTAAAAATATTCTTCGCGACGATTCTTTTTATGGGTATCCGTACAGGTTTTTCTTTGAATCATTGTAGTGGGAATGAGTCACCAGGCCTGATACGGATGAAAACAAATTTTACTATTTCTAAATTATTAATTATTGATAATTAAATATTATTAGTACACTATCAGTTGTCACTAAAGTCAGACGTATCGAATATAGGTCTCTTAAATCTTGTAATTTTAAAATGAACGCAGAAAAATCAATTGAATGTGTGAGAGCATACTCAGGGCTGTACAATTTAAGTGATAAAAAGTATAGTGATAGCACTTGGAAAGATCATACTTGGAAAAGTATAGGAGACCAACCAAGTATATTAAAAAAAAATGTATATATACAGCTATAATGCATACATTATACTTTATAGCTATTGTAATTAAGTATTAATTTTATAAATGAATACCGAGAGTATACTTAAATAATGTATGATACAAAATTACATTTTAAAAAGGTAAATGAAACTATTGAATTAATTTTCTTATTTTATTTACATTTATAACTTACTATTTCTAATTCAATAGGTTTTTAATTTATAATATATTAATAAGCTTAGTACCTAACCTAACCTAATTTCGAGTGCATAAGTATTCCACCATCGCTATTTTTTCCATACACACCTACATCTATTGTTATAAAATTATAGTGCGCATCAACGAGAGCCAAGAGCACAATGGAAAATGTTTTCTTGTAGTTAAAATACAATGATCCGCTATTGGGCGGGGCTTGGATAACTATGTGTTTGCCATCCAATGCTCCAATACAGTTCGGAAAGTTCTAATGTGTCCAGAAATCTTCAGCAATTTCCTTCCATTTGCTTTCTGTGGGCTCCGGCATAACTTCAGACATCAGAATTTTTATAATGGCTTTACAATGTTATCAATAACAATCATATAAACAGTTGAATGGCCCAGACAATAACTAAACGAAATGGTTTTTATAGGGAGTCTCCAGTGGCCAAATATCTAATAAAAATAATTTTTACATTAACAAATAAAAATTTACATAACAATGGAGTAATATTATGTACTCATTTTATGCAATAATAAATATTATATTTTGCAAGCCTGGGAATTAAGTTAGGTTAGTTTGATAGAAAAAATGTTTAAAAATTTAAAGTTAATAGTTATCCTTAATTTTTTTTTTGAACTTAGTTAAGTTAATAAAGTTATGGAAACTTATAAACTTAGGTTGTTTTTTTGTAATATAAATAAAATATATATACCTAATAAGATTATTAATATCTTATTTTATTGAGAATTGAAAATTTTGTTCCTAGGTATATTATGATATAAGTATTTATTTTTATATAGATGAAATATTATTCATTATTATTATTTAAGTATATCCGCGGTATGCTACAGTGTGGTATGATGGTGTATATCAGCGTTTCCCAAACCATGGGTCGAGAAATTTTTTTGATGGGTCGCGACTCGCGGTTAAATCAAATATCAATTGCATTGTTATTTCCCAAAAGATATTCGTGACGATTTTCAATGGATTGAAAATCTTTTTACTGTTTCTATTGAAGAGTTGAACTTCAATACGCTTCTTGAAACTCAGATTATTGATCTTTCTTGTGATAAAACTTATGAACATAAATTTAAAAATGAAACTCTTGTAGATTTTTGGTGTGCAGTGTATAATGAATATCCAGAACTTTCAATTAATGCAATAAAAAAACTATTACTTTTTCCTACCACTTATTTGTGCGAAAAAGGATTTTCTACCATGGCCAATATTAAAACAAAACAAAGAAACAGATTAGATATCACACATGACATGCGCATCAGTTTATCTGAAATTGTACCCCAGTGGGAAATTTTATGCAACAGTGTCCAAAATCAAAATTCACACTAAATTTTCTATTAGGTATACTAATTTTTTGTATTTTTTTATAATTTATTTTATTTATTTATTAATTAAGTTATTATTATCCAGTATATTGTATTCGTATTGTATTTTATAAAAAAAACTCAATGATAAAATGGATTATAGTAAAAATCTTATTTATTTAAGGCATACTTTTTTAAGGGGGAGGGGGGGGGGTCGCGTACATAATAAAGATTAAATGTATGGGTCGCCATTGCAAAAAGGTTGGGAAACGCTGGTGTATATGACGTATTTTATTAATTAAAGTATTTTTTTTGAACTATACTGGTATAGAACAATAACTAAATTTAGTTAAATTTTTAATTTCTTATTTTAATACATTTTCAACAAAAATGCATCATGGATAATAATTTTATTACTTAATTAATTTATAAATTAATTTAAATTGAATTTTATTAAAAGTAACTAGTTAATTTAGTAATGGTAAGAAATAAATAGCATTTTCCATCACTACTAGTTAGTTATATCATTATATTATCGATAGGGCTAGGATTTATATGCATTTGCATGTTTTTTTCCTTTAGTCCAAATTGATTGGTTGTTAGATTTGTCCTCGATTTGGCTTATTCTCGTTTAAATCGCACCAATTTTTTTTTGCATATTTTGGACATAATGCATATAATTACATATTCATATTTTTTTTTAGAATTCAATATTTTTTAACTAACATTTTTTAATTTTTACAAGTTATTGTTAATTTTAAATGGTACTTCACGAAACTGACAGTTTTTGGTTTATCCATTGAATTTTTGTAAATATATAGCATAAATACTACCTATTTTATCTTAGGTCAGATGATATCCGTTTGTTACCTTAACGTTGGACGGACGACCAGTAGAATTACTTACACATTGTATTACACATTATATTATATATTGTAATACATATTATAAGTGTTTTTTGATTCAAAATTAACATATTTCAAGTTAAGATTTATATAGTATTAGAAGTTTTAACTAAAATTAGAACTAGCTAATATATTCCGTTATATTCCTTCAGTTTAAACTTTAAATTGTCATCTTTTATAAACCTTGATGCAATATTAGACTTGTGTGCACTAACTTTATGGGATAATTTTGTGGCTTATACAGAGTATCTAATTTTTAATTTTTATAGTATATTAATACAAATTTGGTTTCTTTAAATTCTTTGCTTCTTGATTCATTGGCACTTTAAAACCTTCATGGCCAGAGAGCAAATAGTATATTTTTAGGATTGATAAATTTTGGAATTTTTTATTAAAATTAGCCTCAAAATTATCATATTGCATGTCGTAAATCTTGCTGAGAGGCATCTGCACACCATACCACCCTCATAAAAATTCCTAGATCCTAAAACACACTGTATAAACAATTCTATAAATCATTATCTTTTATATCTAGAAATTTTAAATTCATAAATATTAAAAGATTAATTATGTATTTTAACAAATAGTATCTTTTTTATGGAGTAAATTTATTTTGAAGATGTATAATAACTTATATTTGTGTTTTTTATTTTTAATAGATGGCTCCATCCCCAAATCATAAACCTGTATCACAGACATTAGCAACAATTTTACAATTTGAGCAAAATATCATTCATATGTCAAACGGATGTCCAATCATTTTGAATACTTCATATCCTATAACTGAATCTGATAATCCACTTCAGCCAATATCCAGACCAATGTCTGATGAAGAAACACCTTCTTGGGATTTGACTACATACGAAAATCGCTTAAGAACATTTAATGGAGTGTGGAAATTACAATTTATTACACCTGACCAAATGGCTAAAGCTGGATTATATTACTTGGGCATACAAGATCGTGTTAGATGTTTGTTTTGTTCTACAGAATTTGATTATTGGCAACATGGTGATGATCCAGTTGTTGAACATAAACGTCAGTCTCCACAATGTCCATTTTTTAATGATTCTTCTGGTAAAAATCAAATACTTACTTAAATTTAATACTTTTGTAATCTGATATGAAATTCAAGTTGATTTCAAGATAAATATCTTGTCAGTTTAATAACAAAACTTTAATCGTACTAGAATTATAATAAAAAAGAGAACTTATTCATTAATTGAATAGTAATTTTCTAATTAATTACAAATAGTTACTAGATTAGTTATTTGCAACCTTTTTAGTTCTGAGGGCCACCTATTATGTTTAAAAAAAATTGCTTTTTTAGGACCGTTTTCTTAATATACAGGTGTAAAATATAAACACATATACTTGTATAATTAGTTTAGAGGGATTGGGCCCATGGGCTGAGACTTGGGAAATGAGCTTGATTTTAGGATCTACTATTAACATTTTTATTTCATACTAAAAACCTTTTACCTGTTTATACATAGACATTGCTTGTATTAACTTTGCTCTATACTGTTTTATTCACAAAAAATACACTATTATTTAATGTTATGTCGAAAATTGAAGTACTTTTAATAATTTAGTGATAATGATGGTCATTAGTTAAACATATATTTTTTAAGTTTTCTGTAAATGAAGCAAATATGATCAATTCTATCTGAATATTGGTTCTTGACAGTTGTTTTTCATTAAACTGGTCAAATAATAATTATATCCGCATCATTGATACTTTAATTGGTACTACATTTGTGTACTATTAATTTATCCTCTGGAATACATAGTTTGGATTTTGATCCAAAAGAATTTATATTAGGGATTGATTAGGATGGAGCAAATATTATTATGAAAACTTAATAAGACATTTAAAAAAGAAAATGTTATGGTTAGTCAAATTCATTTATAAATTATGTTATAATAAATAATAAATAAATTATTAATAAATATAAAATTGTTTGTGTGATAAGTTATTATATGAATAATAATTAAGTAAAAGTTAAAGTATTGCATTTTTATTTAAAGATATAAACATGCAGATAACTAAAGTATATCATGTCAATATTCAGTATTATTATAGTTTGCTTAAAATTACTAATTATTTTTATTGTATTTTTAGCTGGTTATGATGTGTGTGGTCTATATGGTTCTGCTCCGGATGATGTCCGATCTAATCATGAGTCAAAAAAGGTTCAAGATTTTTTAGATTCTGTTGGTATTCTGCAACAAATAAAATCACCTAAGCATAAAGATTTTGCTACCTTAGAAGCACGCTTGAAATCATTTGAGAAATGTTTGATACCATTGAAACAAGACATTCAAACCCTATGTGAAGCTGGATTTTTTTACATAGGTAAGTTGATAATATTTTACTTTACTTGTTCATTTATCATATTGATGTTCTTTTAATTTTTTTAGGAAGTGGTACAAATGACCAAATGCTATGTTACTACTGTAGTCAAGGACTTAAAGACTGGGAAGATGATGATGAACCATGGACAGAACATGCCAGATGGTCAGAAACTTGTAATTACGTGTTGTTAAATAAAGGTAAAAACTTTGTCGACAAAGCATGTGGTGTGACTAGCACAAAATTCAATCCAACGGTAATTTGATATTTTGTTTATCACTATGGATGGAATATTAGAAATTTACCCAAAATTGTATTATAGGAGTTATTCAAGCTAATTGCTGAACATAAAGATACATCCATTACTGAAAATAATATGAAAGTAAATTCGACAAAAAGGTATGATTCTTAAATAATAATTTAGTCTAATCATTCAATAAGAAAAGCATTATTGATTTCAATGCATTTTCAATATCTTATAAGTTTGGAAAATTAGAAATTTGAATCCAGGTTAATATTTAATCCAAGTCGTTGAAATTAATGATAACATTACATTCCAATGTTTATATTATAAAAAATATAAACTACATTAAAAATTATTATTTTTTAATCAGGATTCTCATTGTCTGTCAACATCATATACCTAGGTATTATACCTTGAATCATAGGCGTGCGCAGGCCTCTTTTTCAGGATATGCAGAAGGCTGACAATAGCGCGCCCTGAAAGTTATTTTAGGCTCGTAAAATTATGATAATATGTATACACAATTCACAAATATTGAAAAAACCTACTGTTTAATTAAAAAAGTATTGTAATAAATACCATTACATAATGCAAGAAGTATGTATTTCGCAAATACTTGGTAGTTGATAACTGATAACTGGATGTTTCAATTTTACAGAGTCGATGTTCGCCCCTCACAGAACTTCAGGGTATGCAGCTGCATACCCTGCATACCCCCTGCGCAGTGCGCACGCCTATTTCATGAATATAGTATTTTGTCTAGAAATTTAGTTCATTAGTTAAATATTACAATGCACTCAAATTTGTTACAATCATGTTCATAAAATGCATTTTATTGCTTGGTTTCCAATTAATTTAACATTTGAATACACCGCAAAAAGTTTTCTTTTACATTTTTTCAAGCACAATATTATATGTATTAATCTGTTTATATTGATAAGATATTTTTTTTTTACATTTTTTGTTTTTATAGAAAACTTGATCAGCCACATATTTCTAACATATCTCAAATTAAAATATCAATTGTCAAAACAGAACATCTTTGTCAAAAGCGAGATCCTAATACAATTCCAGATTCCATGCTGTGCAAAATATGCTATAAAGAAGAAATGAAAGTGGCTTTTATCCCTTGCGGTCATGTCATTGCATGCATTCAATGTGCTCTAACACTTGAACAGTGTGCTGTATGTAGACAGCCATTTAGTATGGTAATGAGAGTACACTTATCAATGGATGAAGAAAAAGTTAAAGATCTCAAACAGTTGCCATGCAGTTCATCACAGTGTTTAGACGGACAATTAGACCCAATGCTTTGCAAAGTATGTCATAAAGAAGAAATGGCAGCTGCATTCATACCCTGTAAACATGTTTATGCTTGTGTCAAATGCGCAGCAGATATGCACGAGTGTCCTGTATGCACAGAATGGTTCTGTGCCACTATTCAAGTTTACTTATAGGGCTAGTAAAATTACTGCGACATTGTGTGGTGAAAACCATTCTAGTCTTAAATATTAATTTGTGTAATTTATTTTAGTTTAAAAACTTAATTTTTGATAAAATATAACAAGCACCAAAGTGGGCTAAATATCCCTATGTAAATGTACTAGTATTTAAATTCAAAAAAAGGTAAAATAAGTGTAAAATTACTATAATGATTGATTATAAATACAATTGATTTATAATATTTACAATCAATGGTATAATGTAATAACTTGGATGTTGGTATATTGATCATTAAAATGATGCTGAGTTTACCAACTAAATATTTAAAATACTAAGATTGACATAGATACGTGGTGTTCAAACAAAAAGGGGGTGACGCGTAACAAGTAAAGACAACGTTCGTGAGGAGAGAACAATAAAAAAAAGGGCGCGGTGTAGTGATGGGCACTATCGAATAATTTGATAGTTTATTCAATACTGTTATTCGAATAATTTGATATATTATTTATATAATTTGTATTACTCAAATAATTCGAATAATTTCATATTATTTAAATAATTAAATATTATTCGAATAGTTCGATATTATTCAAATAATTAGAGACTATTCAAATAATTTGATACTATTATTAACTATTTAAATAATTCGATAATTCAATATTAATAGAAAATATGTCGGCTAAAATTGAAATGCTTAATACGATGTGTTAAGAATATAATAAAAAATAGATACGTATTAGAAACGTTTGTTACTCTGTTTAATGTTTATATTTACCATATTTATATAATAAACTTATACTAGCAAATTTCAGAAGGTTTTTGATTTACTTATACTTAGCTACCCATGAAATGTTTAGTATTTTTAATCACCAAATACAAATCGCTTTTTTTAAACTTAAAATTTCAATTATTTTTTAAACGTTCAATTTCAATATAATTTATATTAATAGGTGGGTGATAATAGGTGACCACATTAGAAGTAGGTATAGACAACCAAAAACACATTAACACATTAATTGACTTTGACTTTATTTGAAAATTGACTATGACAATGTTATCCAAATACAATATTCACCAACCAACAAATGTTTGATAACTGTACATTTGTAAATGTACCTGTTATATTTTTATATTGGTACTTATTTTTTTTTAGTTTATTAATGTAGAACGTAAAAACTTTTTTAAAAATGTTATAATATAATGTGGCCATATCCACATATTAATATCAATTATATTGAAATTGTGCGTTTTAAAAAGAATTGAAATTTTAAGTTAAAAGTAAGCAATACAATTTGGTGTAGTACCAAAGTTAAAATACCTAAATTTGATTGGACTAAATACTGTGTGTTATTTTTACTGATCAATCCTGAAGGTAATCATTGGACTTTATTTATTATGGACTTCATTTTGGGCTGTTTGTTTTACTTGTGGATCCTATGCGTCCAGAATCAGGTTACTTATACTTACCTCAATTTAAAAAAGGCGGGTGAGTCGTGGATTTCGCTCTGCTGTACAGTAGGTTACTGTAATGGGTGGAATTAAATTTGAATCCAATGATATTATATCATTGTATACGAAAAACGATTCTGAGTGAAGACGGTTTATCTGTCTAGGATATATTATAGATTATTAAAAATTTTCAAATCTTAGATTTAAAAAGAAAATTTTTTATGAATTTCTGGTTTGAAATAATTTGCGAATTTTCGTGATTTTTACATATGTTGTCAAAATTCAAACTTTGAATGCTTGTAACAAAAAATTGTGCCAATATATTTCTTTTATTTTTCACCTGCTATTGTAAAAATATGTTAGCCTTATATAAAATTTTTAATTCTTAGGTATAAAAGGAAAATTTTTTATGAATTTCTAGCATAAAATAATTTACGAATTTTCATAATTTTTACTTATGTTGTCAAAATTCAAAATTTGAATGCTAGTAAAAAAAATTGTGACAATGAATTTATTTTATTTTTCAACTGCTATTGTTAAAATGTGTTAGAAGCCTTGTATTAAATTTTCAAATCTTAGAATTAAAAAGAAAAACTTTTATGAATTTCTATCCAAGATAATTTGAACATTGCCGTAATTTTTACGCATTTATCTATTGTTACCAGGGGCGTCATTAAGGGGGATGAGGGGGATATTTTAACCCCCCCAGAGCCTATATAATGTGTATATTTATAGTATATTAATTTGAAGCTTGTGGAATTATAATATGTTATATCGTGCTGACATCACGACGAAATATATTAAATATAATTAATATCAAGAAATCTATAAATTATTATTTAATTTAAAAGTAAATTTTAATTCTAATATTATAATAATTTTGAAGAAATTATAATATTGTATAGGTACTAAATTGTGTAGAATTTTAAAGCACATTTATTAATACATTTTGTGTACATATATATTAGTTTAAGAATTTTTGATGAAATATTGTACTTGAAAATCTAAGTATTTTGTGTGGAAAAAAATGTTTATCCCCCCCTAAGACAAATTCCTAATTATGCCACTGATTGTTACAATGTGTTAGAAGCCTTGTATTAAATTTTCAAGCTTTTCTGCCTAACAAATAAATTTTTATCGATATTAATTTAAAAAAAACTAATAATGATCGAACATTTCAAATGCCTATGAATAGTTCAATTTAAGTCGAACATTTTTGAAAATTGCATCGTGGATATAATGTACTTATATAAACATTCGGTGAAAATTTCATGTATTTATGGTCATTTGTTTTAAAGTTACATCAAAAACCAAAATCGATTTTGTCGAAAAATGAGCGTGCATAAAATTTCCCGTTTTTCCCTTAATGCCTTAATTTTTAGTTTGTTTTTCTCGATTATTTAGAAAAGTATTAAGAATTTTTCACTTTTGATCCCCCAAGGTACCAACTAGATTCACTTTCTGATCGAACAAGGTACTGAAGTCAAAAATCGAAGCACTTTTACTGCCCCAAAACGTGATTACAGGCACAAAAAAAAAAAAACATCATGGTAAAATCACAGAATATATGAAGTATTTTATATTAATATTAATTAATTTAATAATATAATATTATATTAATATTTTATATTTCATATATTCTGTGGTAAAATCAATACATTCATAGCTCCGCTCAGAATCTAAAAATGTTGTTTTCAATGTGTGATAATGCAAAAGCTAAAGACTTGCAACATAAAATTGTTCTTAAGAATGATAGTAACAAGTAACAACTGCGGAGTGTTTGTGTTGTTTTATTGTAGTATTGTTAACTTTAGAATTTGTAAGTTAATTTGAAGTTAACAGTATGTATATAGTCCAATGTTTACGCAGAGCTTTTCAAAGGAAGTTAATGTGAGAAATTTAAGAAATACATTGCGGCCGCGGCATCGATGTTTGATATACTCTGAAAACATCAGTGAAAGATGCATTATGTGTGCAGAAAATAGGAAAGTAAATTTTACTTGGATGAAATGTAATAAATGTCAGCGAAAAGTTCATAATGTATGTGTAGGGAGTGTACGTTACAAATTGATGACTAAAGAATTGAAAAATGAAAACTTCACTTGTGTCCAGGCACGGCGCCAGAATTTTTTTTCTAGGGGGGCGGTAAAGGGCAAGTTAATTTTTTGAAGGGGCATAATGCATATTCAACAATTTTATTTATTTCAATAACAATAAAAAAAATGTTAAGTAATGATTTATGTATCAGTGAACACAGTAATACTGTATAAGTGCATTTTTAAATATAACATAAATTTATTACATACCTAATAGTAATATTTGAAAATAAAAAATACAATTAAAGTAAGAATCAATTTTTCTAACACTCATTTTGATATAATTTAAAAATTTTTAACTTGTTAAACAAACGTGGCAGTAATAGTATAACAGTATAGACTGTCGTCGTAATAATAGTTGTTGTCGTAAATGTTGAGACTTGAGACTAATAAAATTAAATTTCCACCGAAGACATTAATAATTATTATCTGTTATTCTGTTATATCTAAATACAAACGATATTATTCAATGCGGGTATATATATACAATGAACAATATATGTCGTGCAATAACAAGTCAGGGAAACCGACTAATAGACGAACGCTGCTATTTTTAAACATTTTGAATCGTGCCACTTTTATCGATAAAGTAGAGTGAACAATGAAGATAGTCATCTTATTACGATTACGAAATAATACGTCTATCAAAAATAAATACATTCGTAAACTGTATTAACTATAAAGTATAGCGTTACAGTGATTGTATAATAATCATCGATTAAAAATTATGAGAAAATCTGGTGGCCATGGTCTGGTTATTCGAAATCACAGAATATTACTTGTGTTCAAAAACGTTTATGTTATAATAGTTGGGGAACTAGCTTTGTCTAGTGCTCCATGGTCACACACCAGTTAATAAGAGTTAAAATATCTGGGGGGGCGAGAGCAGGGCGAGAACTTATCCTGGGTGGGCAATCGCCCCCCCTCGCCACCCCTTGGCGCCGTCCCTGCTTGTGTCTTATGCAATAAGTAGGTATATTAATAATTAATTATCTATTTTGAATAGAAAATAAAAACTAATAAGAAATACACATAAACAAACTAATACATTGTAAGTTATGAATGGTTGTATAAATTATAAATTATTGTTTAGTAAAATGGGATCTATTTTTTAACATACAATTATGTAAGTAACTAAGTCATATATTTAAGAGTGGGCATTAACAACTAGTTAAAATGTTTAAATAAGGTAAAAAGTTAATTTTTTTAATTAACTTCAGAGCGTAACTAGTTAAATTTATAAACTATTAACTTTTGCTTATAACAATCTTGTGCTCACCTAACTTATCTTGAACATACCCACCTTTGTATATCTTAGCGTTAACTCCACCATTGACGGTCCTCAGTCCGTATGAAAAAGGAGGAAGGGCGCTTTAAAGATATTTTTTTTTTGTAATTTTCAAGTATTTAAAATCAATGATGCTTCTTTTGGTTTAATATAATTGATATTCATGTATTGTTCTTTTAAATTGGTTTTTAATTGTAAAATTATCTATGGTTATTGCGTTTTTTTTCTTCATTTTATAGGTTATAACTGCTGAAGTAATAGCCAATGTTTATAGTACACAGGACCAGGACATGTGATATGAATTGGGAAGTGGAAAGAAATATCTATTTCAGACATTTAGAGTAGTAATGGCAACTGGATTCATTAATCTTCAGACATGAAAGAAGCTTTATGATTTAAGGATTTAGAGTTTCCTTTATTTGATAATATGCCAAATTCTCCATCTGGTGCAAAATCTTTATACATGAGTAAATATCTTATACATAATAATTTATGTATACCTAATTAATTATTGTTATTGGTATTTTTAGCTATTTATGGCGTTATTGTTATAAAGATATTCATGAGAGCAAGAGCACGCAAATTGAAAAGCGAGAAAATATCAATAATCTATCTATGCAATATTCACCTTCAGGAAACCATTGAAGTGGCACAGGAAGGATTTACTAGCCACTATTTAAGGGATTCAGAGTTGCCTAGTTTTGATGTTCCAAAAGCTCACACTTCAAAATCAATACAATCTGTAGGTATATTTTAATATTCCATATTTAACAATTATCAATTCAAATTTTTTTAAAGTAATTTTTTTATAGATGATCAGTTTTCACCTCCATTATTTGCCTCACTATCAAATTTCCCATAATTTAAAATTCTGTCAAATAACCGCGATGAATTAAAAAATTTATAAGGTAATTAACAAAAAAATTTATTAATTATTTTTAAGTATTGCTTTATAAATAATAAATTTATTCATAAAATATAGATCAGTATTAAAACAACTGATGATATTACAGTTACAAGAACATTAGAAAACCAATGATTTGCTCAATAAATTGTTATTGACCAGATCAGAAAATGATGCTACGGTATCTTACAATTTCAACCGAGAACATTTTACTAATACTTTTGCTTATTTGCCTGCTGTCACTTTAAATGACATTCAACATTTAGATGAACCTTTAAAATGAGCTGCATCAAGACATTTAATTGTATGCAATGTTTAAATAATTTTTTATATGAGTTTAACATTTGATGAATTAACAATATAATTATAATTGTTGATTTTTTTTATTTTATTGAACAGCTCAAGCAATGAGGTTGTTTCACAATTTGAAGATACTACTGCTTAAATGCTTAGATTATTGTTTACTGTCCAATGTGGTTCATTATATAATTATGAGGGGAAAAATTCAAACAAATTTGCTTTTATGGATCAAACAATTCATGGCATTATTATTGGTAACTATTATTATCGTAATAATAATTACATATAAAAATATTTAAATGATCAAATTGTTTTTCTGTAAAATTAGATATTAATATATATATTTTTTTAGATACAGCCTTGTATAAGCATCTCAACGGACAATGATACAGAACAAAAAGTGGTAAGAAAAATAAAAAGTTTGGTGGAGGTTAGCCAACAAGAATTAATAATACAATAGGGGGAAATATTACAAAACAAAAACATAATTGTATATTCTTAGCCATTAAAATACTTAGTTAAATGTAAAAAGACGGAATGTCAATTAGGTATGTATGCTATAATGCTAATATAACTGAAAAATACTAATTTTCTAATGTTAATTTTGAATACCTTATGTTAATTTTGTATTTGTGATTTTTTATTGCATATAAATGGTTTTTAAATGCATACTATGTTATTTTTTAGTTAAATTTTATAGTAAAATTGTATTTTTAGTCTTATTTATAGTCGTGAATTATCTAATCGCATTAAATTGTTATGTATTTATTATTGTATAAACATAAATTTTATTTCTTAAAAAAATTGTATATAGTATTGATTTTTAGGATAAAAACTTTAATTCAATAGCAATCATGTTGACTTTATAAGTAATGTTGAAAATAATTAAAATAAAATAAATTTTATTTTTGCATATTTACTATTTTATAAGATATATTTCCACATAATAAGAGCATAAATGTATATTTCTAAGGGTCCGGAGTACCTCCAGTTACGGGCTTGATTGCATAGATGACTATTAAATACAAATTAATTTGTGGTACACATTAATTTGGTCCAATACTGAAGTGTTTATTGTGAACATAAAGAATAACATTATTATAACAAATAACAATTAATAACAATATTAAATTATTTGTTGGTTGTCATCCAATTCTTAGAGAATAATTTGATAAAAAGAATCCATATGAAACCTTTTACATTTTAATTTCTTTTAAGTTAAATAAACATAACTATTCTACTGATGTAACCGCCTTCTACCTACTTTCATGTAACTGTTTACTTATATTTGATATTTATTATGACAGTTAAATCATTTTAAAGAACAAGGCATTATATATAATACTACATGATGTTATTCTATAATCATTACCTTAATTTTTAGTTTTGTATTCTGTTTAACAATATATTTTATATAGCATGGTATAATATACATTATTAATATATTGATTACCCTTTAAGGCATTATCGTAATAAAAAAAAAAATAACTTTAAGAAGGCCTTATAGTTAAGGTAAAAGTATACAATAGATAAATTAAGTCTTAAACTACTCAAGATCAGATAAAGATTACAGAGATATTAATTAAATGCAAGAAACTCATGGGTAATCTAAATATCACAGTCATTTATCACTTGATATGCTATAAATAAAACTAATTGCTAAATGGTTAAGTATCCAATATCATTGAAATTAAGAACCTATATGTATATTTTATTCAGTTGTGTGTGTATCAAGGGGAGTAATCAAGAGGCTGCCTCTGAGTTTTTTATGACTTGGTGTAACCACTGTACCCTGGTAGGTAATAGCCCATATCTCATACGACATAATTTAGTATCAACTTAAACAGTTAATTACAAATATTTCAGTTATTGGAGCTGCAAGGTGTGAGAAACATTAAATCACAAAACAATTAATTAGATTAAACTATCCTCTGAAAACTTTATCATACAACTATAGGTAGTTAGAATAATATAATATAAATTCTAGGATGCAAATATGCAATATCCTACTAGTTTTAATTATTTTTATTAACTAAGCGTATTTAAAAATTATCTATTTGAATAAATTAATGAATCAACGAATATTGTTTGAGTTATAAAAATATAGTAAATATTTGAGCTTGGCGGCCAGCGATATTATAATTTGTTGTTTATTCCAAGCCGAACAGATATCACACATTTCTTCCATGATACTGATATAAACCTTTTTTTTCTAGTGATATTAACCGTTTTTATTTACTGTCTGGTTGTTGATATTTTGATAACAGATGATATGCTGGTAACCGGCTAATATACAATATCATAAACAACGTACCTCATTACCGCCGCCGTTAGGTGTTGGTAGTCGGTGTTTTCTGAGTGGGAAGTGGGAAGGTAGTTGGCGAGACGCGAACAAAAGCGTCCTGCGTCATAGCCGTTAAACACACGCGCAGTACGCGCCACTCAGACCTCAGTTCTGTTCGACAAATTGTCGATTTTCACTATTGGTTTTTTCCCACCATATTGTACCGCTCTCGTTTGTCGTTTCGTTTCCGAACATCTTCCCTTGACAAGGATCGACTGCACAGACGTTAATTTCTTTGGTCGTCGACGAGCTAACCGGCGTCGATCGCATCGTCTCCCTCAGGAACGTCCGAGGTGAGTACTTCTCGATTGGGTTGTTGGCCCTATTTTGATAAGTTGTTCTGCTACGAACGAATGCTCAATGCATTCAATCTCCGTGGATGACTGAGACCACGTGACTTTGAGATCATGTCTTCGAACGACGTCAAGTCTGATGAAACGTATTTCGTAAAGATAATTATTTTTGGGGGGACTGTGCTGACTGTTGGTGATGAATTTATCCACAATTAACCTCTCCCACCCGCCTACGAGATCGATGTGCTTTGTCCAGTTATAGTAATATTCACTATCGGCTTGTGGTCCGTGTTCAGAATTTTTTTGTTATTCATCAAATATCTAAATTAATTTATTTTTTTCATCAGTTATAACTGTTATAAGTCTGGCAACTATGGCAATTAGTTGATTGTACGGGGAAACGGTTGGTTTGGAATCAGGCTCGTAGCCAGACCAAATTTTCAGGTGGTGCAAACTAAATTTTAGGGGGGCATTAGATATAAAAACAATATTAATTTATAATATTTTTATAGGGGGTAACGTTTGGGTTTAGGGAGGGAACCTAACCTTGAAACACATAATGTATGGAATATACTTTCTACTATAATTTAACTTGTTATTAGTAGGGCTCGGAAGTTGTAGGAATTGCATATTGTTCTGTATGATCAATTTATAGCAGACCTAGCTAGAAATATGAAATATACCTACAATTGCGAGTTAAAAAATTGAAAATTGAAAATGCATATTTTGCCAATTTTTTGCTAAAAAGTGCATATTTCATTAATTTTATACACATATTATGCATATTTCATATTTTTCTAAAAATAATTGATTTTTTTCTTTCTTAACCTGTTTATTTCAACTAATATTGAATATAAAACTCTAAATGACCAACAAAGGTATATATTGTCATCACCACAGTCAATTACGGAGTTAATAATAGTGATGTACTGATGTGATACGCATTTAGTCTATCACTCTAGTATGCCGAAATACTTTTTTGTAGTACTATCTTATCATCGATAAGTTATCATAAATATAATGATGGTTTCTTCATTTATTGTTACTGTTGATTGTACACGATTGATGCTTGACAGTGACAGTTTCGTTTTAGACGTTGTATTGTTGGTAAGTGAAGTGCATATATTTTTGGAATTCAGAATAATATTTTTGCATATTTAACATTTTTAATGCATATTTTGCAATTTTTTCGTGCATATTTAACTTTTTTAGCTCCTACAACTTCCGAGCCCTAGTTATTAGTAACACATTGACCACCTAGTCATGCTGTGAGATAGTTGAATGTCTTCGACTATTTGGCATAGTTTGTTAATAGTGACAATCAAGGGAGAATAGTGTAATGCAGCGTTTCTCAACCAAGGGGACACACAGGTCAAAAATAATAAAATGCTGATTTACAAAATGTACCTTTTATTCAAATATTTAAGACTTTTTATTGAAAAAATTAAAATAATAATAATACAATTATCCCGATAAGGATGTACATAAAAAATTAATAAATGTAGATATCTCATCAATAAAACGGGCACTACTCCACTAATGGAAATTCCTAACGACCTGATACATAACGTTCAAACTTGATAAGCTTAAGTTACTAGATATGGTATTTATAAATTGGTATTTAAAATGTTATATTTCGTATGATTAATAATAGGATATTTTTACTGTTTACATTTTTACCTAACCCAGATGGAGGGGGGGCCGCGAAGTGATTGACTATATTTTATACCTATTTTGGGGGTCTCGACACTAAAAAGGTTGAGAAATGATGGTGTAATGGTACCTTTATATTCAACAATTACTAGAATATATTTACAGTACCATCAATTTATATTGTAACAGATTACGTGAATAGTAGATATCAAGTAGCAAAAATGGAAGGTAAAATACTCGACCAGCAAACCACTGTTGATTGCAATCCAGATATGAAACCAATCATTAATGTAAAATCAAAACGCAAATATGATATAATTATTTTTGGCGCTTCGGGATTCATTGGGCAACTTATCGTTATGGAAATGGGACGCTTTTCTCAAACATACAATTTAACTTGGGCTGTTGCTGGACGTAACACTGAAAAATTACAAAATGTACTTGAAAAATTGTACAAAACTCTTGGTAAGATACTTATTTTCTTAAAACAATTAAAATGTAAAATAATTATTCAATTTAGGTTGTACAGATAACAGCTTTCATTTTTTAAGGAACGTTAAAAACCATTGTGTATATGTTTAAATTTTCAAACAACAATGGTGTTTTTCGTTTCTATAAATGATGAAAAGCACTGTCTTCAGTAATCAAATTATACTAATTTCTTAGAACATACAAATTAGTTGTATTTTATTTTTTCTTTGGTTTATATTAAATAATTTATTTTTTAAAGAAAGAATGATGACCTTAAAAGCACAGATTATATATAATTTTATATAATCTATGATAATAGTTTAGAAATTACCATAGGTATTATTATGTATGTTAAGCATTTTTTAATGTTTTTATAAAATATTATGTAGATGGTTATGAAGATAAAAAAATTGATACTATTTATGCTGATGTACAAGATATTAAAACTGTAATGAAAATGGCTCAAACAACTTCTGTGGTTATAAATTGTATTGGACCCTACTATATATTTGGAGAAGTTGTAGTTAAATCTTGTGTTTTTACATCTACTCATTATGTAGATGTATCTGGTGAATCAGTAGTAAGTGGTGTAATATAGGTTCAAATTTAGATTGATTGTTTTTTTTTTTTTATAATAGTATAAGTATATTTAGTATATCTAGTATATTTTTTTGTATAATAGTTAATGATTTAGAGTACATTTTTTTATTTATTTTTAGAAGCATGTAAATATATAATGTATTTTTGTTGCGTTATTATATGGTTAAAAATAAATAAATATAAGAATAAACTGTGCTTAAAAAAATCTTTATTTTGATATTTGTTAATTATTGGTATTTGATTAAGTAACACATTTGTAATTATAGTTTATGGAGAAAATGGCATATATGTATAATAGACAAGCTGAAGAAAACAATTCAATAATTGTTAGTGCACTTGGTATGGAGAGTGTACCGGCTGACTTTGGTGTAGAATTTTTATACAAAAATTTTAGAGGTATGTTAACAGTTTAAAGATACTTTGAAAAAAAAATGTAGCTATCTGAATTATTAATGTTTCATTTTCAGGTGAATTGAAGAATGTTGATATATATATGAGTCTTTATGACAGTTCATTCACATTAACTAATGTAAGTAATAGATATTTATTTATATTAAAATAATTAGTAGAATTTTGTTTTTTGTTTATGATACAATTTCAACATTATCTTCATTCATAAAATCCAATAATTAACCAACAGTCACATGTTTTGTAATAATTTTTTTTAATATATATATATAGAATCCATTTATTACATAAATAAAAAAATTTACATAATAAGCTTAGAGATTATCTACCTTCTATAAGAGAATACTTGTGTTGAAGGTAGAGAGCGACAAATTACTTACAAATAATAATTAAATTAATATAAATACAAACAAAAGAATAATATACGTATAATAGAGTACACAATATATGCTCGTAAAATATTATATAACTACCCTAAGTACAATATTAACCAGTTGTTAACAGTTTTTTTTATGTTTATTTATTATATTCTTCTTTATAATAATCGGCATTGAATTATAATAAGTAGGACCCAGGTAGTCCACGAATTTTTGACCAAAAGATTTTTTTAAATATATCACTTTAACATCATATGCTAAATGTTTCCTTTTTGTTTTTTCATTATTTTTAGTTCTCCAATTATCTATATTTTTACCTACCCATAAAATGGAAATTTTTTTAATAGTAAATCTACAGGTAATAATTTAAAGTTTTGACTTGTTGAACCTTTAAGAGTAGGTTTCTGTAGACATATCCGAACAATTTGCCTTTGTTGAATTAATAAAGGTTTTAGAGCATTAGCAGAAAGGCCTCCCCAAATAAGTAGACCGTATTGCAACAATGCTTGATATAATGCTAGATATACTGTTCGAACAACATATATTGGTACTACCATTGGTAATTTATAAAAGTTATAACTTATAGTATGTAAACGCATTAATAAATTGTTTACATGCAGATTCCATCTTAAGTTCTTATCAAAAATTAGACCTAAATAACAAATACTAGAGACCCTTAAAGGACTATACAACTAAAATAATCCTAATTTTTTTTATTGTGTTAAAATGTAGTGCTTAAAAAAAGAAAAATTTAGGTGGTATAAAAATTTTTGTCGGACAATTTCTTCAGAGCTTATTTATAAGTCACGTAAAACGCGTGACGTCATAAAATCACACCGTCCGCCGGGTCGTATCTAAAATACACGCGTTGTAGTTATTTCACTAGATTAAAATAACTATAGAGAAAAATTGATTTAAGGTATAAGTTACTAAAGTACATTTATAAAAAGGTTATACATTTCTTAGATGATCATATTATTTTTACAGTATTAAAATATGTTTCAGGGTAGTTTACAAGAAAGACAAAAAATTAAAATATAAAAAATAGCAAATATATTATATTAAATAATATTATACACCTTTAATTAAAGTTTAAACAAATGTGTTATTATAATTTATAATTTATAGTTTAAGAACTAAAATAAATATGTAAAACAAACCTCACAATAAAATATACATAGGTACTAATTCAAATAAGGTAGGTTCATAAAATTGAATACAGGTAAGTATATAGTAGGTTTATACTGCAATAAAACAACTTACATATTTGATATTATTTTTTTATATAGTATATTATTAATTATATTGTTAAATGTTTAATGAATTGTATTAAGTAATAGATTACACGAATTACGCGTTTTGAAAACCAACATATAATCCGTTCTCCTTAGGATAACGTTCACGATTTTTTTTGACCACACATGATGGAATAACAACTCTATTCCTTATAGACTATAGTATAAAACAAACACAATAAAGAATAAAATATCTGGAAACATGGTATAATGACAAAAATGATTGAAGAAGCTGAAAAAGAAATTTTACCACAACAATTTGACGTACAAAGAGAATGTAAATATGTAATAGGTACTAACATCCCAAAAATTTTTATCAAATTTATCCAACATTTCACCTTCCTTATGATGAATTAAAATCAAAGAGTTATTAAAGATTTACCTAAAAATATAATTTAATTAGCTAAATTAGCTATTATTATATATTATAATAATTCAATTACGTATAACATACCTATGTATTTTTATTTTTTGTTTGAATTAATATATTTTATTGTGAGGTTTTTTTTTGCATATTTATTTTAGTTCTTAAACTATAAATTTTATAATAACACATTTGTTTAAACTTTAATTAAAACTGTTTAATATTATTTAATATAATATATTTGCTATTTTTTATATTTTAATTTTTTGTCTTTCTTGTAAACTACCCTGAAACATATTTTAATACTGTAAAATTAATATGATCATCTAAAGAAATTTATAAACTTTTTATAAACTTTAGTAACTTATACCTTAGATCAATTTTTCTCTATAGTTATTTTAATCGAGTGAAATAACTACAACGCGTGTATTTTAGATACGGCCCGGCAGACGGTGTGATTTTATGACGTCACGCGTTTTACACGACTTATAAATAATCACCGAAGCAATTGTCCAACAAAAATTTTTATACCACAAAAATTTTTCTTTTTTTAAGCACTACATTTTCACACAATAAAAAACATTAGGATTTTTTAGTTGTATAGTCCTTTAATAATGTTTTACATTTTATATCCTTACATGAGTTATTATTATCACAGACATGAATTTTTAATGTATCAAAATTATCCTCTCTATCATTAATCATGAAGTTCATAAACATCGTTTTGTTATAGTTTATTGATAGTTTTCTATGGTTAAGAAAATCGACTACACTTTTAAACCCTTTAGTAGCTTTAATACGTACATCAACCCATGAGTTTCCCGAGAAAAGTAGACATGTATCATCAGCATAGGTAGTAATAAGTCCTTCAATTTTTAAATTACAGATATTATTTATATACAAGATAAATAAAATGGGACCCAGTACACTACCTTGTGGAACTCCACAGTAGTCAGTAACTACCATTTCATTACCGATAAAATTATTTATCCGCACTATCTGTCATCCAAATAACTTTTAAGCTAATCTAAACTTAATGAAATAATACAAAATTCAGGCAAAATATTTAAAAGTTTTGAGTGATTAATTGTGTCAAACGCTTTGGCTAAGTCTAAAAATATAGCCATTACTTTCTTATCATCATTATGTGCAGAATTTATAAAGCGCGTGACGTTATATAATGCATTTTCCGTACCTAATCCTGGTCTGAAACCAAATTGATTTTTAGACAGGAGTTTGAATTTTTCTAAAAATATGATAAGTTTTGTCCCCGTTTTTGAACAGAGGTTTGATTACTGCCACTTTAAATTTCTCCGGGAATATACTGTTTTTAATACTTAAAATTGTAAATAAGGGACTTATTATTTTAATAGCTACATGTTTAATTATTTTAACTGAGATTCCATCAAAACTTGCAGCTGTTTCATCTTTTAAGTTATTGATAACCTTTAGAACTTAAGATTCACAACATTTCAGTGAAAAATTGGTTAATAGAAACTAAAAAAACATCTTTATACGTCATAGTCGATTTTTCAATATTATTGGATAGATTTTTGCCTAAATTAGTAAAAAAATTGTTGAATGTATTTGTTACCAATTGGGGATTGTCAAAAGTATTTATTGGTCTGTCATTTATCTTAATTTTTTTAATATCATCATTTCTTGTGTTTTTTCTATCAGTGATCTCACTTATCACTTTCCAAGTATGTTTTGGACTAGAAGATACTTTATTAAATTTATATTTAAAATAATTAGTTTTTGCAGCTCTTAAAATCGTTGTGAATTTATTTTTATAGTTTTTTATAATAAGAAGCAAGCTTAAAAAATAAATAATAAATATTTAATAAATAAATAATTCAACCCATTTTTCATTATTACAGAATTTGTTTAGTTTTATGTAATCTATCATTTTGAAACTATTTATAGTACTTATTTCTTTGTTTTCGTTTTCAATAGATGAAATTGTGGAAAAGTGATCTTTGATGTTAGTTTGTAGTACTCCTGCCTCAATGTTACATTCATTTACATTTTTAATAAAAATGTGATCCAAGCACGATGGTCTCATGCCTATTGGCGTTCTTGTAAACACATTAATGAAAGATTTAAAACCGTTTTCTGATAAAGTAGGTATCTAAATATTCTTTATCAACACAGTCATTACCTACAATGTTTAAATTTATATCTTCGAAAATTATGATTTTCCATTAACATGAGTGGTAAATATACTATTTAACGTGGTCAAAAATTAGTTTCTATCGCCTGAAGGTGACCTATAAATACATAGAATACATAATGATAAATAATTAATTTTCATAACAACTTTTAAAATATTAACATTAACATATTCATATTCAAAAAAAAAGATCTATACATAGTTTATCTTTCACATATATCATAACACCATCATTTTGATTTCTCTTAATGTTTGAAAAATATATTGAGAAATTACAGTAATTCACATCATGACATGTTTCTGATAAAACAACTATGTCTAAAATTCTATTATTTACATCATTTTGCAAAAATAATAGTAGCTCATCAAAATGATATTTTATACTTCTAATATTACAATGGTATATATTAAAACACTTTTCATTAATTATTTCGTATTTATTCATAAATTTTGATATGGAAAAAAAAAAATTAGTTTTATAATCTAAAAATCGATCTAATACATTATTTTTACTCATAGTGTTTGAAATGTTTTATTTAGAAAAATACGGAAAAATAAATTAAGTTAAATTGTTCATGTTTAATTTGAAATTATTTAACTTTTAATAAGTCAGCCTCTTCATTTATAATAAAACCTTTAATGTTTTCGTTTTTTTTAAATAAAAATTTTACAATCATTAAATCATTCATATTTGAAATATTTTTCTTTAGCAAAACTCCTAACTTTGTAGAATAGATAACTATTATATTAGTGAGATAATTGTTTATAAAAATACCTGCATTTCCCCAACTTTCATTTATATTATTTGACTTGATTTTTTTCTTTTTTAACAGATCCATTAGGTCTTTTTTCTTATCAGTGGACATTAACTCGGCTACAATCTTCATTGGTTTATCGGGTATTCTTGAACGGATGCGATAAGCCTTAACAACAGAAACTTGTTTTCCTAGTTTGGACGCAATGTCTTCGACTATTTTTACGCAATTTTCATTCTTGTTATCTGGTACTCCTAATATTTCTATATGATTTGCGATTTGCTTTTGTTCAAATAAGTTAACTCGTAATGATAAAATGTTAACGTCCGATTTTAACTTATGATTAATTTTATTTTTATTTTCTTCCTTTAATTGTTTATGGTATTTAATATTATCTTGTAATTGCTTAGCGAAGACATCGAATCTGCTGCTCATAAATTGCACATGAAGTGGCCAGATTAGCGAGCATTTCATTTGATCCTACGAATTTGTTTTGAGCTTCCAGTTCTATAGTACCAATGCCAGAGGTTTTACATTTTGGACAAATTTTTTTTTGTTGACAGCAGATAGTTTTCTAAAAGATTCCTCTCTAAAACCAGCGCATGTAAAATGTAAGAATTCTTTGCACACGAGACATTTTAAATCGGTGCCATTAGTAATATCTTCAATACAAACTGAGCACAACATATCATGTTTAGGCAAGGTAATTTAATTGTGATATATAATATTATACATAAAAATATAGTAGGTATTCTCGAGCGAAGCAATAATTTCAACGATAAGATAAGAGAGCACAAATTAACAAAAACACAACCTGTAACGCTTGACTTTAGATGTCCAGATAATAATTGATATACAATAAAAAAAATTTTCCTTATGTTTCTAAGTTAATCTAATTACATAAAAACTAACTTTCAGGTTCATTAACTATGAGTTTTTACCTATATGCATTTTTATTTTTGTAATAAAAAAAGTAGTAGTTAGTATGTCATTTTATTGTATAAATATTTAGATTTTCATAAGAAAAAGGCTAATATAAACATACTAGCATTTTTAATTCCAAACTTTATTAAAATTTGTGATTGTATTTTAGAGCGCACACATACATGATTGTTCTTGGATAAGTTTTATATTGGATTTTGCTACTAGAAAACAAAGATTATACTACCGAAATTTGTTAGACAAGTTAACAGGAATAACCAGAGTAAAACCAAACAGTTCCAAGTAAGTATTATTTTAAAACTATAAATTATAAAAAAAATTTTTTCTTGGGTGGTTGTTCAGTGGTTCACTATCTTTTAAAAATGAAATGAGACCTTAGAAATACTTTTAACATTCAATCTGATAAAAGACCGAATTTAGCATAAAATGCATGTTGCTATTTTCAACACATGTATGTAGTCCACAAATCATCATACGTCATTACATGGTTGATTAATGATAAAAATTGTATACTGCATGTTAGTGCATGTTCTACATATTTTTGTATGTTTTAACAAAACACCGTACAAATATTCACCCTATCAATACAAAAAGGTTTGAAAAAAAAAACAGATAATAGGTACATTTTATAAAATATCAAATATTTCACGTCTCAAGGAATATTCTGACGCTAAAAATAGGTTACTAAACTTCAATAGGTTGGTTATATGAGTTTTACCAGGGATTGGATTTACCTATTTTAATTAATGATTAATGATTTTAAAAGTAATTTCTAAAATACTACATGGTAACAGTGCTTATTTCATTGATTTATCTGTTCCAAATTATTCATCAGATAAACTAGCCAATTTTAAATATGTTCAAATAACCAGTGTTGATGTTGAACAAACCAGGGATGGAAAACGTTTTTAAAAAACATGATTATACGGAAAAAAAAATGAAAAACGAAAACGAAACAAAACAAAAATAAGTTATAGTATTATACATTATTTAATTATTTATATCACGAAAAACAAAATGTCAAAAAACAGAAAAACTGATAATTCTGATAATATTGTTGACAATAAAATAAAATATATAAATAGCATAGAACGATTATTATTGTAGGCAACACACACACACTGCAGTGGTAGCGGTAAAATGTATTATCTTTCATCATGATGGTCATGGTTCATACTTCATAGAGTAATCTATAACATGGTTTCAACTTTCAATGATTATTATCTATTGATTTTGGACTCTTTACCAATTCACTTTTAAAATTTAAATATTAAGCGTAATTGATTTGAATTTTTAACTTTTAAGTGCATTTCTATATTGCGCGTTACAATTGTAACTTAAAAGTTTTAACTCAGTTATAAGTTATAAGAATATATTATATATATATATATATATATATATAAAAAATTATCAAAAACTTTATTTGGAAACAATAAGAAAATATCGTTAATCTAAAACGTAATAATCAAAAATGTTAAACAAAAACGATATTTTTTAAATCAATAATCAAAAGTTAAAACAAAAAAATTTAAAACGTGTTCCATCCCCGTGTTGAACACAGTTTTTCATGCTACTGGTACATTCTTACATATGACATATCACTGTCATAATTTCACAGAAATAAACATGGAACTACTTATTGTTTTACCAATTAACATACTATATTAAATTTTTCTTACTTTTTTGTTATTTATATCACCAATGTATACTATTTAATTAAAAAAAAATATTTTTACAATGTATCATTGATTAAAAATTAAATTGCAATTTAACAAATTACATTTTTGTATTGAAAATTTACTATTATATTATACATCTTACTTTTTGTTTATAAAAATTTTTATAACAATAAATTATTATCACTATAAAATAAAAATTTATTAAAATTGAAATTTTATTTTGCATATTTTGTATCTTTTCCTAGCATATTTTGACTTTTTTTAGTGCATGTTTACAATTTAAAATGCATATAAATCCGGTTTTTACTGATAAAAAACCAACCCACTTTAATTTTCTACACAAAAGTTAAGCAGATTGTTCTCAATTTTCATTTGCTTAGTGTGCATTTGTAATAATATGAAGATACCACTCATGCACAGGGCTAGTAAGTTGATAAATTTATGTATTAATCTTGCAAGTTGTATTTATTGCTAGATGACATAGAAATCCATTTCAAGGGTCCATTGTTAAGTTGCTTATTCGAAGGTTTTTTGTTGTCTATTTGGAATATTTATTTTTATTTATATTTTATCGGGAATATTACCACTTATACATGATTTTTAGATTCTGAGCGGAGCGATGAATGTATTGATTTTACCATGATGTGTGTTTTTTTTTTTTTTTTTGTGTCTTTCATCACGTTTTGGGGCAGTAAAAATGCTTCGATTTTTGACTTCAGTACCTCGTTCGGTCAGAAAGTGAATCTAGTTGGTACTTTGGGGGGGTCAAAAATAAAAAATTCTTAATACTTTTCTAAATAATTGAGAAAAACAAACTAAAAATTAAGGGAAAAACGGGAAATTTTACGCACACTCATTTTTCGACAAAATCGATTTTGGTTTTTGATGTAACTTTAAAACCAAAGACCATAGATACATGAAATTTTCACCTAATGTTTATATAAGTATATTCTATCCACCATGCAATTTTCAAAAAATTTCGACTTAAGTTGAACATAGGCATTTCAAATTTTCGATCATTATTAGTTTTTTTTAAATTAATATCGATAAAAATTTATTTGTTAGGCAGAAAAGCTTGAAAATTTAATACAAGGATCTTAACATATTGTTACAATAGCAGTTGAAAAATAAAATAAATTCATAGTCACAATTTTTTTTAATAAGCATTCAAAGTTTGAATTTTGACAAAATACGTAAAAATCACGAAAATTCACAAATTATTTTTAGCTAGAAATTCATAAAAAATTTTCTTTTTAAATCTAAGATTTGAAAATTTAATACAAGGCTCATAATATATTTTTACAATAAAAGTTGAAAAATAAAAGAAATGCGTAGTCACAATTTTTTTTTTACAAGCATTCAAAGTTTGAATTTTGACAACATATGTAAAAATCACGAAAATTCGCAAATTATTTCAAACTAGAAATTCATAAAAATTTTTCTTTTTAAATCTAAGATTTGAAATTTTTTTAATAATCTATAATATATCCTAGACAGATAAACCGTCTTCGCTCAGAATCGTTTGTTGTATACAATGATATAATATCATTGGATTCAAATTTAATTCCATCCATTACAGTAACCCACTTGTAACCTACTGTACAGCAGAGCGACATACGCGACTTACCCGCTTTTTTCATATTCCTATTCATATCATTATATCAATCAATAACCTATGCAGGATTTTAGTTCAGTTAGAGTCTTACAATTAAAATTTAATTTCATATCTATTAAAAATTACTAATAATTGATTGACTTGGTATATTAAAATGGTGGTAGGTAAATACATTTTTTTTTTTTGTAAAAACAAGAAATTTCAGGGGCTGTCAGAAAACTAGAACCCTACCTCTGTGCATTGATATGCATTTTTTTTATTTAAATACTATGAAAGAATTAACATTTGACGAGAAAATAATTTTTCATTATAATATTATTAAATGTTTGGGAATTCGTTCACAACATAAAATTATATAAAAATGTAAATAGAAATTATCTTATCTTCTTGATTATTTAACTAAAGTTTCTTGGAATTTGGAAAGTTTTGGAGATTGTTTCAGTTGTTATTGTGACATGTGAGCGCGTGTATTTGTTTAAAATCCAATAATAATATTTTACATGTTCACATACTGTAAGTGCATAATTTTTGATATTTAGTGCATATAAATGCATATTTTGTCAATTTTGAGTTTATAAATGCATGCTTAGTTAGGCATTTCTTAGGGCATGAACTTATGAGACCTGCTCATGCAGATATTATGTCCTTTTAAAGAGTTCATTCTTTTAAAACATGCAGGTAGTTAACAAAACCTATCTTAAAATATTCTTAAGAAATAAATATAATCTGTGTTACCACTTTGGAGACACTACCACTGAAACATTGCTTATGTCAGTTGTACAAAATTTTGTTATCTTTGCATGACAATTATTATTGAATAATTAATTTAAAATTAAAGTATTTCAAAACTAATACATTTTTAATTTTAGGATATTGCATAGACAGCAGATCAGTATGCAAAATGATAATAAAGAATGGTGTGTGGCTTTTCCAGAACCAGATCAAGCCGTTGTTGCTCGATCAATTCATCATGCAAAAACTAAAGATAATTTGCCTTATGATTTTGATGTTCAAAACTATATGGTTTTTGGCAATTTGATGACAGCTCTTGTTGGTCTATTTGTATTCATATCAACATCAATCTTGGTTTTGTTTAAACCTTTTAGAATTTTCCTTGTTCGAGTATGATAATCCTATAATTAGAAGGTGGTAGAGCCATTTTAAGGTGATGTGACTATGAACTCAATATATTTATGTGGTTTTTAAGTACTTAAATAATGAGAGTTTTATTTATTCAACACATAATCATACAGTGGTGTATCATAGAAAAGTTACCGGGCGGCGTCATATACTAGTATTTTCTAAGTTATAAACAAGATGCCTTTTAAGTGCAGGTTTACTATTTCACTTTTCGTGTTACTTATTCTTTTATTACTGTCAAAAATTATTATTTTTGATTAATTTTTTTACTTTTTTATTTAATAATTTTTACATTGTATATAAAATTGTGTTTATTAATTGATAACATACTAAAATATCTTCAAAATTAATATATATATATATTAAAAGGTTAAAAGTTACTGTTTTGAAAGTTTGTTTTAGCAAATGTGCTGTAGTTAAGAAGATGTGATACTATATTTGTTGTCTCCATCTTACAAGTGCGTTACATAGCAATTCTTACACTTAGTAAAACACGTGCAGCTCTGTTAATCTAAAATTTAGAGTGAATTGACCTCTAATAAAATTTAAAGGTAAGATTATTATCTAGACAACCTTATAGACTTTTTATCATATTTTAATTTTAAAGCGAATTATGTGTATTTTAAAATTTAAATTGTATAGTACAATTTTACAATATTTAATGTACAGTTTTAAAATATTCATAACTTGTTTTAAAATTAAAATATGATAAAAAGTATGAGGTTGTCTAGATTATAATCTTATCTTTAAATTTTATTAGAGGTCAATTCACTCTAAATTTTAAACTAACAGAGCTACATGTATTCTGCTGAGTGTTATTAAATTGCTATGTTACACACTTGTAAGATGGAGACAATACATGCGGGCATCAGTGTATCACGAGGTCCTTTTAATTTTTATTTAAAAAATTTAAATTGCTCAAAAAAAAAAAAAACTCCTTCAATAGGATAGAATCATTGCTATTATCATATGACACTAGCCAGTGAGAACCTCAGATGATAGACTAAAATTTTACTACACTAACTTTAAGCATATTATATTATTCATATAACAAATAAATTGTTATTTATGTTGATTGTGCTCAATGTAATATGATAAATGATAATTTATATAAAGTTAAATATAAAAAAGAAATATATATTATTAATTTATAGTATTATTTAAATAAATTGGCTACCCTTTGAATTTCTGGTCCCATACCTTAAGAGTGCTTTGATTATTGATAGCTTTAATTTTTAAAACTAATGAGTTTGTAATTTCTAAAATCTTAGTTTCCGACATTATCTTCTTGTGGGCTTGCAACGAAAACAGGTCCAACAGAAGAAGTAATGGAAAATACATGCATGTCATTAACTTTGATTGGTTACGGGACAACATCTGTCTATTCCCCTAATGCTTATATAAAGGATATTACATACAATGATAATACCACTTCAAGAAAAACTATTGCTAAAGTAATTTTTATTTATACTAATTGCTTACATATTATTGAATGTTTAAATATGTATTAATATTTTTAGACCTATCTTTGACGTATTTTTATTTTTATAGGTTATAGCTAAGAACCCATTTTATGGACTCTCTAGTAAAGCTGTTGTCTTGGGAGCAATAACTATATTAAAAGATCATATTAATATTCCCAAAGGGTATGAATTTTTATTAACAAATAATGCCTTTAAAATATTATTAAAATATTTTTTTGTACAGGGGTGTTTTAACACCAGCTGCTGCATTCCGTAACACTCAATTTGTGAATCGTTTAATAGATCATGATGCCGTGGTTTTTGAAATTGAGTCCGACTTGATTACTTACAAACAACAATCAAAATTAATTTAAATCTACTGTCACCTATTTAGTTGTTTTTTAGTTTTTTGCAATGTTTAAGACCTATTCCATTAAATTATATCTCTTTGCCCTTGTTAGAATTAAATTTTTTCTATTTTCAATTTGTAATTGTTTACCTTATAAGTTTTCAGTAGCTCATTTGTCTGACAAAGAGTACAATTATTCAACGGTTTTAGTTGCTTTATCTTATAATCATTTATTATATGTCATACTCATAAGCTTGCTTTTTAAAAGATATCTACATGTTCTAGTATAGTATCATTATAGATTGTTAAATTGTTACAAAACTACTTACATTGCTTTACTAGTTATTGAATATGTTAAAATATCAGTATTTTATGTATGTACACTAGAAAACGATTATATTGAAGATGTAGGCTATAGTGAAATATCAAGTTTAGTGATTTAGTCTTAAAGGCATGGGCAAAACTCCTATATTAGTATTAAATAATTATAATGATTAAATTTGACCTTTGAATGTAATTATTAACAGTCCCTACAGAGTACAGTGTGTGTGTGTATAACAGCCTTTTTATTTTATATATATTAATTATGTATTGTGTATTAATTTTCATAACTAATATATTTTACTGAATAATAAAAAAAATAAACTAACTAAATACAAATTGTGTTAATATCATAGGATGTATTATATATATATTTTTAAATATCTACATTATTATTACTTTTTTTTTTTGGAAAATGAAACCTAAGTTATTTATCTACTAGTCAAGCTATATGCATATATCTTAAGGATAATAAATGATGATTTAATACTTCCAAAAAGTACAACATTTTGTTTAAAAATAAGATTATTAAATTATTATGTTGCATAGGAGAGTGTTTTAACACCTCTGATGCATTTTGTAATTTTTGATTTTCAATTGATGAATGATGCTTCAGTTTTTGAGTTTGTTACACATGCCATTAATTTTGATTGGTTGATGGTAGAAATCTATCCAGTCTGCTCGGTATTGCAAATCTAAATGTTCTAACACAGAAAAAAATTATTATTTAGAAATCATTAGGGCTAGGATTGGATTTATATATAGTAAAAAATTGTAAAATATGCATTTTATGTACCAGCACATGCAAAAACAAATTTATTTCTAGAATATTATTATTTATCATGATTCATAATTTTTTATCATTACATTAAAATATATTGGTTTATATAATTATATTAAATATTAGTTTATATAATTGTATTATTAAATATTAGCCTACATCATTACATGCTATTATATTTTGTTTCAAATACGAACGACTGGTGGATTAAACATAGTGTTTTATGCAGCCTTTCCAGTGATCAATTTGATAATAACTTTTATAGAACTATATGATTTATTGCTCAACCTAGTTTGTTTTTCCCATATCTGCTAAAACTTTCCGACTGAGACTTGATATTAAATATTATTTCATACATGTTTACTTAACCTAGTTAATATTTTTAATATTAATAATTTTTATGATTATACATGATACAACAATAGTTAATTTTATATTTTATATTATCAAAATATTATGTTTTATTGGTATTATTGTATGATTGTGTTTTAACTTTGGTTGCTAAATTTGTAATATTTGATTTGTGAATCATTTAAACCATAAATAAAAAAACACATACAAGTTCCCTTTTACAAAAAAATTTTGTTTATACTATGTAGGATTAAAAACAGCCGAGAAAAAATAAAAACAAACTGATTAACTACAGTTATAAAAACTAATAATCCATATAGTTTTTGAAAGTATAATTAATAATTTGTTTGTGTTTTCTCAATTGTTTTTATTTTTACACAGTGTTCAAAACATTTGCTCTTAAGTTGTCTTTATAAGAGGTCGCTTTTGTGTCTAATTAATACTAAAAAGTACACCATACCAAGATTTTTTCCAATTTTTCGCTTTTTTTATTGTTAGCTTTGTTAGCTTTACTATTAGAGTACGTATTATTTCCTAATTCTGAATATAAAGATAAGAGTATTATATTATATAGAGCTTATAATAGGCTTTTAATGAGTTTTAATGTAAAATTTAAATTTTTATCTGGCATAACATTTTAATTTAGAATAATTTAGATTTGATAGTGAAAAATAATGTTAAGGTCTTGAAATAGTTTTGAAAACTTTATTTTTGAAATATATACATAAATTCATATATTATTTAGTCTTCCGTGAAATTCCCATATCACTAATAGTATGTTTAGGAAAAATTAATGTATTTAAATATGTTTTTTTAAGTATTATGTATGGAAATTCTAATTGAATGTCATACATCAAGTTTTTCACAACAATCTACATTGAAGATGTAACGTCCAATACTCAATAGTCTTACATAATATGTAGATATAACTAAGGATAAACTATAGAAAATTTGACTAACAAACTAAAAACGGTAAAAAGTTAAGCTGTTTACTAGAATTTCATTAAATCGATTTTAATTAGTTTGTTAATACTTCAAAAATAATTATGCATGGAATTTTCAATTTTTTCTTTCAATCTAATACAATAGTCTTATATTTATGAATTATGACTTATGCAACGACGTGGTTAACGGTCGGACGTATAAAAAGTTGCTTATAAAATGATCCTTAATCTAAAAAATATCAAAAATACAATATATTCATTATTCACTTTTTTTTATTTAAAAAGTTAAAATGTTTATGGCACAAATACAATTACGATCATTTGCAAATCATTTTGATGTTGTAATTTATTAATTTATGTAATAGAAATTTAAAAAAAAAAAGTGTAAAATCAAATAATAATTATAATATTTAATGAGCATTTAGAATTTAAAATGTTGATGACATTTTCTCAAAGAATACATTAAAACATATACTATTATTTTTTATCCACAAAGGAATATTCAAATTATTAAAACATAAAATTTCTTTTGAAAAATGTTTTTTAATGGCATATCAATTTTGTGAAATTCAAAGTTTAATATAATATCATATTATCATTAATTCGTTTTTTTTTTTTTAACTAACTTATTTATTACCTATATTTAAATAGGAAATGAATTAAAAAATATTTTGTGTAGAAATCTGGGAATGGGGACAAAGAATTTATGTGAATGTAATGTAAACAGTTAGGCTCATTAGGTTTTTAAAGGTTTGCAGTGTTACCAGTGATTAAAAATAAATTATAAATATAATAATTAGGTATCAAGAAATAATTTTTCTCGTGATAATATATTTTACATCTTCAAATCGGTATTTTTTACCAATTATACACATCACAGTAAACTCTGTTTTTAATATTTTAATCTCAACCTTTATTATAATCGAGTTGGTCTTTAAAGATATGACAATTTATTTAAAACTCTTTTTTATACCATTTTTTGAAATAATAATAAAATAAATATTGGACTTCAGTGAGATTAGTAGGAACTCTTCTTTCAGATGACAAAATAGTAAGTCCACTAAGTCCAGAAATTCTACAATGCTCTTGAGCTTTTGTGAAGTAATTTGTTGTTGATATAATATACCGTATCAATCCCTCCTAAGTAGGTATCGAGCAGAAGATTATTGTAAAAGTATTATAATTTATTAAGATGGCTAGATGGCATATAAAATTTAAATTTCAAATTGTATAGTTTTGTGGAAAAATTCAAAAAATCGGCAACAGAGCCCCTTATTAATTTCAAAACGGCGCGCGGCGCTTATCGTTATCACTGCGTGCCGTTCATATAAATCTTAACAACAACGTGATAAAAAATTGCGCCTCCGTAATTTGTGCTAAGTCATTTTGATTTGTTACTAAACTTGTGACGGGTTGGCTCCAAACGTTTAGACCACTAGTGGAATCCAACCAATAGTGAGATCGTTTGCCACAGACTACAGTCTGTGTCTCCGAAAAATTGGATGATTTTCCTGAATTAGTGAATTATTGTTGGTAGCTCTACCATCGTTATAGGTCGTACGAAAACCGAGTACACGGACAATGCGAATATAAGGTATGTCAAATGCACTTTTGTTTTCGGAACCTGGCTTGGCTGGCTTGCTACAGTGCCGCCTTCGCGTAAATCAAGCAAGAACAATCCGCCATTATTATTTCGAATGGCGCCAGTCTCTTGCGTCTCGACCATTATTCAATTGTTGTAGTTCCGATCCGTGCCGTTCTGCGTAGAATGTAGGTACTGTGTGGTACTGTGCTACGGTCTGTTGCGACACTGAAGAACCGTGCTCCTGTCACGAATTAAGATATTTTAACTCGTGGGTGCTGTACGACCGCATCTGTGGATTCAAGTCGAAGGTACATCTCCCGTGTTCGGTGGTTACAATTTTTGACTTCTTAAACAGGTAAGTGCGACGAACCTACCTCGAGATATTTCGTTGCTTTATTTGAGATGTTCCGGACATATATGATTTGCGTTTATTTGTCGCTTGTGTTATTGGTAGATGGAAATTTTATTAAGACATAACATTGATTTTTTTTAATTCCAATACGTGTTCAGAATTTTAAAATTCAATGGATATTTTAATTACATTTCTTACTTATCTCTATGTTACTTGTGTGTTGTGTTACTAATTTGGTCATAGTTTATTATTTCAATATACTTACAGTCGTAGGGCATATCAAATAAGATATAGAAAAGTTGTGGGAATTGTTTTTGTTGTGCTAAACGTTGCAGAATCTTGAAAATATTGTGGTTGTACTTACATTGATGTACCTAATTAAAAAACATATTCAATAATTCCTTTGCCACCCTTCATGTATCTCTAATATTTCTGTCTAGAACATTATTCCATTATTATTATAAACAGTGCAAATTTCTATTCATGTCCCAGGTTCACTCTGTTTTCGTAGTCTCGAAATACATATTATATTTACTTGACATCTATTGGCTTTGATTTTTTTATTAGGTAGTTATTGAATTTTTTATTTGTTAAAAAGAAATCTAATTACATACCTAGTTAGTTATTTTTTTCTTTTATACTCTAGGTTTATTACTCTAACCTACCTCTGGTGTTAATAGTAATGTTTAAAATGATATTAAAATTTGAAATGTTTGGTATTAAGTGGTATACTTCTAAATTAAAAAACTTTTATTATTTACTTAATTTGTTGAGTTGTTGACATAATATTTTGGTTGTTGATACGATTCAAACTATTTGATTAAAAATATATCAACACATAGATATTATAAGTGAACCATGTTTTGTAGTATTTGTGTAAGTTTTTGATTCATTTATGAAATTAATTAATTAAGAAGATGCTACACGTGTATGTGTTGTCTTCCCAAGCTAATAACAACCAAATTCTAACACAATAAAGAGGAGAATATTTACTGTGCAATGTTGTTTTTAATTTTTTGATATCACAAATGTGAAAAAAGTTCTTATTATTTAAAAATGAATTATTTTTGAGTTTTTCAAACTTGAATAACTTTTCATTTTAGTTTTGATATCAAAAAAGTAAAAATACATTGCACTGTAATTATTTTCCTTTTAATAGTGTCAAAATTTGGTTGCTTAATTTGCAGATTACAGCTTGAGTGGTTCTCTCTCATGCAAAACAGTTTTTGCAATGTTTTACATTTGTAAGACGGAAACAACATATGCGGATGCAGCATCCTCTTAAATTAGAATTGTTCATGAATTTCAGAGTAAACATTACTGTTTAGTTAAATTAAATTAAAACTATATGTCCAATTTATTTTATTTTATTGTTTTAGAAAATATCAACAGGTATACTAAACGATTACTGTTTATAATGAGTTTCGACACATCATGGGATGTTGATGAACATAGAACTCTCCATGACACTATAGAGTCTTGGCAACTTAGACAAGCATTTTTGATTGCCAATAAATATAAATACCCTAAAGATCGATTAGTGACTTTGGCTCATATTTATATGAATATTGAATTTTACGAATGCACGTGAGTTAAAAGTTATTAATTGTGATTGTTACTTAAAAAGCTATACAAGTTAAAATTTTTCAAGGTATCCAAAGCCAACCATGGATCTTATTGATAATCTGTCCAGAGGTTTTACTAGTGATTTGAGAAGATTACTTAACTTAAGGCCACGAAAAATCATAGAGACAGATTTCTATACTAATGGGGCTAATAATGGTATGTATTGTTAACTTATTTACATAAACAATTTTATTTTATATAATTACATTCTAAATATAGTTTTTTATGAATTTCAGATTATGCTCAAACTGGCACTACATCAAAAATGGGTTATTCAACACCATTTGAATTTAACTGCATATTACCAGGTTTTATATTGAGAAGTAGTGGTGGAACTCCCGCTGAAATTCTTGAACAGTCATGTTGTTTTAATGGAATAGGAAGACCAGAAATAATAAATGGACAATTTCGAAATATTCTGTAATTATAATTCTTTTTCTATTAGTTAAGTTAGAATTTGATTATAAACAAATATGCTTTTAAGAGAATGTCAACTCACATGTGATGTTTCCGTCTCACTAACTCTTAAAAACATAACAAAAACTATCCTGTACAGGGCAACATTATTCCCTCTGTATTTGTAATAGAATTGTGTCAAAATTGTGCTTTAAGGAAGAATTGTATTTGTGTCGAAGCGTTTTTCATTATTTAGATTATATAAATAGAGTTAAAATTATTAATTTAAGACCATTTTTATTTTTCATTTAACTATTAAATATTATTGGAAAGTGTTAAAATAAAAAAGCTACCACACAAATGAGTTCTTCTCTATGCACTGTTGAATTTTTGTAATTCTACTATAAACTACTATAAATAATATTATGAAGGAAGCAAAGTTGTATCACGCAAAACACAAATCAATTTTTGTTATGTTGCATGTTTGTAAGAAAAAAAAACTTGAGGGTGAGGCGTCTTTTTTAAATATTAAAACACGAAATGACAAATTTGATTGAAATAAAGACACAATTAGGAATTTGTTAGTACATATACCATAATAATTTTGGTATTAATATAAACATTTTTATAATTAAACAAATTATGCGATTTTATATTTCAATTCATTTTTTTTTTTAAATTCAATCTGTCAATATATTTTTTTAATGAGATATAATGATGTATCAAGTATAGAGGTGTACAGTATTTTTGATCAAACTTTTAACATAAAAAGTTGAGTTAACTCAAAAAAGCTGTTTAATTTAGATGATTTGATTTCTATGCTTTTATAGATGTTTGTGGATCTGTTATTTATTACCTAACAAGTTATCTACAAAATTGGCATTAGTGGTTAGGTAAACTGATCGAATAATTAAGGGAGTTACAATTCCTTTTAGGGATACCAACTCCGATTAAAGAATATTTTACAGTCTTAACTTTAACTTTTAGTAAATAATCTCTAATCTAGTAGTAGAGTTTTGAAAAATGTAATATTTATTTTTTTCATGACATTTAGTACATTTTATTTTTGTTAAATATAGTATAGCACAATTGTATATACAAAAAAAATTGATAGCAATTGCTTTTCATCAAAATTCAAAGAAATTAGCAAATAAGGAAGTTTCACGAATTGCATATGATATTTTGAAAGAAATGTGCTTTACCATTAAGGTAAATATATATAACATTTAATTTATCAAATCCATTTTTTAATGTGTTATTATAAATCCTTCATTTATTAGGTGAAAGAAGTTGATGAGCAATTACAAATTTCATGGTCAGATATTGTGAATGATTCAAAACTTAATACTTTTAACTATAAATCGGATTATAATAAAGAATTAGACAACAATGTTGGTTCTATGATTTTGAAAAACATGGGTTGGAAAGTAGGTGATGGCTTAGGGAAGAATAACCAAGGAATCACAACACCAATAAAGTAAGAACTTAATTCAAAATATGATAATTGATAATTATTTATGTAATTTGTTTGACATCTACGCATCTTATGGTTCTAAGTAAAAAGATATAAAGCATATGAACGAATGAAAAAGAGAGAAAACTAAATGAGCGAATAAAAATATTAGCGAAAACATATAGAGTAAAAAAAAATATAGTCTTATAATATAAATAAAATATTTTCATTTTTATCATTCTTATTGAATATTGAATAAAAAAATAAAAATATGTATCCAAGACGTAGGTAATGAATTTTTGCTCTTTTCCATTTGCGTATATACATTCACTTAAGAGGATTGGAAGCGGTGATTTTCTGTCTTTGTCTAAAAGATGTGAGACATACAATACGCCTGACAAAAATTAAGGTACTTCTAGTTGTTTGGTTTAAAATATGTAAAGATATGTTAAGAGGACGTGATACCCGCATGTGTTGTCTCCGTCTTACAAATGCGTAACATGGTACATTTTTCGCTCAGCAGAACACGTGTAGCTCCATTAACTTAAAAATTAGAGTGAACTGACCTCTTATAAAATTTAAAGGTAAGATTATTATCTAGACAACCTCATATGCTTTTTATTTTATATCAAATTTAAAGCGAGTTATGAGTATTTTAAAATTGTAAATTTTTTGTGCATCTTAAAATACTCATAACTTCCTTTAAAATTTAAATATAATAAAAAGCATATGAGATTGATTAGATAACAATCATACCTTTAAATTTTATAAGAGGTCAATTCACTCTAATTTTTAAGCAAACGGAGCTACACGTGTTCTGCTGAACGTAAAATTTACTATATAATGCACTTGTAAGACAGAGACAACACATGTGGGTATCACGTCCTCTTAATTGATATACAAGTTTACTTTGCATCGGTCAAAGCACTTTTACAATTGTAGAAATATTTTGATAAGAATAAATATTTTAAATTTTATAAATTTGTCAATTTTTTTTATTAAATATATTAAAAATATTAAAAATATGCTTCGACCGATTCAAAGTAAACTTGTATAACAATTCAAAAATTTTTACATATTTTAAATCAAGCAACTAGAAGTACTTTAATTTTTATCAGGCGTATTGCATGTTTCACATGTGTTAGACAAAGACAGAAAATCACCGCTTCCAATCCCCTTAAATGTCATGCTACCACATTTCATTACATTATAATTTAATAAAAATAACAAGGAATTAAAAATATGTTGATATTTTTAATTATTTCTTTTAACAGTTTTTTAATTTGTAGAATAAGCATTGTCTAAGCCTTTAAGTCATTGACTGACAATCATTCAATTTACGTAAAATGAAACCCATATTACATACCTAAGTAAAAAAAAAAAAATAGATTTGTTGATTTAAATATTGTCAAATAAATTGAAATAATAATAAGTTTTTAATCTTTGTTTATGTGAATTTTGTATACAGAGTTATTCATCATAAAAAAAGAGTTGGGCTGGGTGTTGTAACTTGTGAAACTAATAGGGAAAACTTGGAGGACTTTAAGACACATGCTAAGAAATACGTGATGAGGTTTTTAAACGGTCCAAAAAAAAGGCTTACGTTTTCACCTGAGCTTACAAAGGATGAGCGTGAAATTATTCATTTGTAAAATTTTTAAATATAACAATTGATATTTGTTTATTAAAATACAATTTATTTTTATAGGATTTGTTCAAAGCTTAACTTAAAGACCAAAAGTCATGGAATACAAGGAAGAAGGCAACTTGTGGTAGTCAAAAAACAATCTCCAGAGGAAATTTTTTCTGAACTCAGAATTTGCAGCAACTTTGAAAATGATGATTACATATTAATTCCACCGCGGCATGAAACCAATAATTAACAGCGCAGTATTGAATTATAAACATGTTTTTTTCGGCTAGAATTTAATTAATACAATACTGCAGTTGGTGATTTTTTATTTTATAAAAAAAACACATGCTTCTATATTTTTTTCAGTATGATTTATTATTTCATTTTTCCAATCAAATAATTTACCTAATACCTATATAACTTAAGTATATCATAAGCTCGTTTTATATTTGTAACTAAAGTGTGCTATTTGTTACCTTGTTGAAACTGAAAAATTAAAATAAGTTTATGATGCTTTATGAAATATTTAACTTTTATAAAGGTAATTACTGAATAAACGTTAAGTTATTATAATTAATATTTATATTCAAAATGTGTAGTACATTAAAAGTGATATTAGCAAATATTACAAAACACTATACATAGGTAACACAACTACAATAATTTATTGGAAGTAAGCAATTAGATAATTATTTCCTACCTCCTGCCACAGAGCGCCACTAGTGAGTCAAATTCTGATCAAAATAATTATTACATTATTTAAACTTTGCCCATCTGGCATCTATACTGTTATTTAATCTATGTATGTAAGGTAATAGTGGTTTGGAATAAATGTTTCTTACTATAAAATATAGGGTAGGTATAAATAAATGTAAAGTATTTTTTTTTTTTTTAACTACTTAAACTGCTGCTATTTATCTATTATGAGAGCTTATCATTATTGTTTTGTTAGAGAATTTAAATCTGTTCTCTAGTTATTAATTACCACATTTAGTATAGAAAATGAGTCATTATACATATACAGTGAAAACTCTTTATAACGAAACTCGTTATAACGAAAAACTCTATATTACGTAAATAACATTAAGTTAACTTATAATGGTTGGTTTGATTTAAAACCTATTAATTACTCTCTATTACAAAAACTCTCAATAACAAAAGAAATCACATGGTCGATTCAGATTCGTTATAGAGAGTTTTCACTGTAATAATAAACTAACTTTACATTTTATTTAATACCCTTTCCTTACAAGCAGCCTTTGTAATTAATTACAACAGTAGTTCTGTAATAGTTTTACTTATCTAATTTTAATATGTCTACTGGCTAAATTCATAAACAACACTTAGTATTTACTGAAATATTACTTGCCTAAGAGGCACTTATGATTTGTATTCATTAATAATACTAAAATTTTACTTAAGGAAGATTTATAAGTGATATTATTTTTATCTTTCCACAATATTTCTATTTGTTATTTTTGATGTTGTTATCAACCATGATATTTTTCCAGTACCTATTTATAGATATATAGATACATTATGGACGTTGGCCCGCAGTCGTTGAGTGTTGACCGCTGTAGTCCGTAATGTGAAAAATATAATTTTGTAGCCATGTCAAAATCTAAAGCGCTTATCGCTGAAGAAATTACATGCTTAGAAGAATTAGTCCTAAAGTATAAACACATCATCTTAATGAAAAAAAGTGATTCTGCCACGGTTGCATTACAGCAAAAAACTTTGATGACAATTGATAAAGAATTTGATATGCAAGGCTTATTTTTAAATGTAAGTAGGATATCTGAAGTAGCAACTCACATATTATAATTTTAACATAATTTATAAATAGCATACTGCCGTTCAATTAAAAAAGATGGGAGAACACGCTACAGTCAAATAATAAAGTAATAGCAGCAGAAAAACAAGAAAGAAGAAAAACAGGAAGTCAAGTTACAGTTGTGACAAATCAGGAATCGATCGATGAATTGATTGAAACAACTGTAAATATAGAAATTCCAAATATCATTGACAGTGATCATTTTGAGATAATTTATGCTGATGACACTAATGATAATTTAAGTGAAGGTAGGTAAAAACAATTTTAAATATTTATATTTACCTAGGTGTTCAAACATTTAACATAATAATTATTTATTATACATAAAATTAAACTAAACGGCCATTACTTTTTTTTTTAATTTACCATTTTTTTTTTCTTATGGCGCTATGTCCGAGAGTAGGCCCGAAGGCCTAGTTCGGACGCCTGTTTGGCAGAATTTCTATTGGGGCACCCGTAGGTTTCTGTCATGTCCCGGAGTGGGGGATGACGGTACTTGTTCTCCGGACACCATGACTTGCCCGGAGAAAAATTTACCATTATTGATCTAATAAGCTTTAAATTTGTTTACAATTTTATTATATAAATTATTGTGTAGCTAGTTCATATTTTCACAATTGAATAATTAATTGTTGTAAAAAAAATGTTTAACTAAAAATATTACAACACTTATTATTATGGTATTACTTATTAAACTGTTGCAATTAAATCATCAGAATTAATAGGTCACATGTAAATTGACCACTTTATTTGTTTTAGAAATGGTTCCCTGTACTCCAGAGAAAAATCTACATCAACCAGAGTCAACAATGCTATTGAAAACAACATACCCAATTAAAAAACATGATTTGCCTAACATGAAAGGTAAATTATTATAAAGTTAAACTATTATTTGTCCTAAATTCCAAATTAATCTACTCGTACCTTTTGTATATTATTATTTAATTATATTTATTTTTTATAGATATTTTCAATGGTAAATATGTTCTTTATTAGACAAAGAAGCTAGTTTACGAATAAAAAGATTGGAGATATCCATAAATCATGATGAACAGTTGTTCCAGTTCAAGTTGTCAAAAAAAAAAAATGTGAACTTGAAACAAAACTAACAGAAAAAAAGTACTAATTCTAGAGAAAGAACTGCTTATGAATTAATACTAACTTTTCAATATTTACTTAAGAACAAATCAATAAGTTCCTTAAAATGTGATAAACAAAAACCATCTTATAATAATCATAAAGTTATGTTATAACTCTTTTCTAGTTTTAAGTAAATATTTAGTATACAGTGTGATCACGATTTATGGTAACACTAAATATCTCAGGTGCATGACCTTGTATTGAACTGGCGTTTTCGGGAGGTGTTAGGGAGTACCTAAATACATATTTTTGGATAAATTTCAAATTATTAACACTTTTGGTGTGCGCATGCGCAATACAACTTACATTTTTTTAAATAGAAACACTATTTTTTTTCTACATATTCGGATAGATTACTTTTTTAAGCATTTTTTGTATCAACAGTTTTTTTCTATTTTCAAAACTGACCAAGTTAGAGTAAGTCAAAATTTGGATTTATGCATGAATCGTATTTAATGAAATTTTTATTTAATTTATAAACACTGGAAATAATAAAATAAGTGCCAAATAAATGTTTAATTTACTTTATCTGTTTACAAATAATAATTTAATAATACTGTTGGTCAATATCTAGAGTATGTGATAATATTTGTTTAGTAAGCTCCTATAATACGATTACAATTTTAACTATTTTTGTAGTGGAATTTTGTTTTATTCACTAACAATGGCATTATGAATAAACAAAACCATCGATACTGGGATGACACAAACCCACACTGGTCACGTGAAACTAATTTTCAAACAGTCTGGGGAATTAATGTATGGTGTGGGTTAGTTGGTGGAAAGCTAATAGGACCGTTATTTTATGATGTTACACTTAATGGCAGACGATACCTTAATTTTTTAACCAATGAACTACCAACACTGTTGGATGATGTTTCATTAGACACATGAGAACGTATGTTTTTCCAGCAAGATGGAGCACCAGCCCACAATGCAATTATTGTTAGACGACATTTAGATCAAATATTTCTGAATCGCTGGATTGGTACTTTTGGCGTCATTCCTTGGCCTGCACGATCCCCAGATTTAACGACATTGGATTTCTTTTTATGGGGTTATTTGAAGACTGTGGTTTATGCAGATCCACCTGTCAATCTTCAGGACTTAAAAAACAAAATACAGGCAGCATGTGATATTTTAAGTGAAGAATCAATCAAGGCGGCAACTTTGACTGAATTTTTGAGGCGACTTGAATCATGTTTAGAACATAATGGCGAAAATTTTGAACAATTCATAAGATAAATGTATTTAATACATTTTATTTTTTATTTAATATTAATATTAGATACTATTAAATTGTAATCGTATTATAAGAGTTTACTAAACATATTGTATAAATAAATTATTATTTATAAACAGATAAAGTAAATTAAACATTTATTTGGCACTTATTTTATTATTTCCAGTGGTTATAAACAAAAATTTCATTAAATACGAATTATGCATAAATCCAAATTTTGACTTACTCTAACTTGGTCAGTTTTGAAAATAGAAAATAACTGTTGATACAAAAAATGCTCAAAAAAAAATAATCTATCCGAATATGTAGAAAAAAAATAGTGTTTCTATTTAAAAAAATGTAAGTTGTATTGCGCATGCGCACACCAAAAGTGTTAATAATTTGAAATTTATCTAAAAATATGTAGTTAGGTACTCCCTAACACCTCCCGAAAACGCCAGTTCAATACAAGGACATGCACCTGAGATATTTAGTGTTACCATAAATTGTGATCACACTGTATATTGGACAATATCTATGTTCATACAAGTACATACAAGTTACAAATAAGTTTCTAAAGTATAATGAAGTTGAGTATTTATATATAAAGTTGGTTTATTTCGTTTTTATATTTATAGTTCAGTATTTAAATGTGGCCAAGTAAAATGCCTTTCAATAATAATTGTTTTTATTAAATTACCAGGTCAACGGTCGTTGATTTTCTGCTACAGGTACATTAATTTGTGGTAATATTATTTCTTTTTCTCTTTCATCTAACTGTAAGTGCAAGCTATAATTTAAAGCAATATTATGTTGAATAGCATAACATATAATTATCAATGTTGAAGTATTTAGTTTTGTGCAAAGTTTCCTACATAAACATCGAAATCTACTGTTGAGGACTCCATTTACACGCTCTATAACATTCCTTGTTTTTATGTGTGCCTTATTTTATTTATTGTTTGCAGTACTTATAGGCATACATTTTGGTGTTATAAATACTTTGTCTGGGCATAACCAATATCACCAATTAGATATCCTGTATATACGCCAGACTCCATTACACTCTTAATACGACTGTCATGTATTGATCCTGGCCACCTACAAACTACATCTAAAATTTTCATATCTGGTACACAAACTATTTGGGTATTGATGGACATCCATCCTTTCCGGTTACAGTATATTTCAGAATTATTCTCCTCCTGGATTCTTAATTGGAATATGGGTGCAATCTATTGCAACTATTACACCAGGGAATTTTGCAACATCATAAATTGTTGTTTAATTTCTTGCGACTGTTGTATCGTTGGAAGTTTAATCCACTTAATTATATTTGTTGTTGATGCCATAAGTTTTGATATCTCTCTGATAATACAACTTACAGTACTTTGTGATAAACCTAGAATATCTCCATTTACCCGCTGAAATAAATCAAAGGTTTTATTTATTAAATGTTTAATTAGCTATTTGTTAATTATTATTATATATTACTTTTTACAATTTACTTATTTATTGTTAAATTATTAATTATTATTTATTAACTTAAATTAATAAACAATAATTCAGTGATTCACTATGACAAACCTGATAATTACCAGATGCATAAAATCGTAATGCTTGTACATATACCTTACAAACAATGCACCATGATAAACAAATTTATCTTTTATAAATAAAAATGAACTGTCACTAAATTTCGTCTACATGTCACTACAAAATGCCTTGACTGATTTGCTGAGTTTTGTTTTTAATATCATGACAAGTTTTGTCTGAAAGACAATTTTAAGAAAATTCATTAGAAAGTAGGAAATTTGATGTCAAAAATATAACAGTTGTACATCTGCTCAGCTTAATAAAATAAAAACCCTTTATTTTAAGATATTCAACAGAAAAGTACTGGATATATGACACTACAAACTATAACTAATATCTATTGATATAAGTTGGTGAAAATAATAATATGATAATCCTAATTCTATTTTTTTTGCCCATTTTCTGCAAAAAGCTGGAAACTGTGCAGTCGCCATCAATGAAAACTACCAGATTAAATGATTAAAATATAATGATCCTGGTCACATTGATTACGACAGAGATCTTTTCATAATTTAAAATATATCACGGACTGAGATTTACCTTGAACATTATGAACGCCCCAGGTACAGCTAGTTAGGATAAGGTTAAGTTAGAACGAAATATAGTTAATTTTTTTCAATCTGTAAATTATATTAAATAATTATTTGGGGTTATGATGGGGTCACTAGATAGTGATATATATATAAATATCTCAACTAGATACCATAATATGGAACAAACAAAAATAAAAGTAATAAACTAATATTTAGAGTGTAATTAAAAAACAAGACAATATTAAATTTATAAAATCAGAAAATTTATTTTGATTTAAACTGAGAAAAAGGTGAATAAGTAGGTATACACCTCTGATACAGATCAAATGGTGTGTGGATGACTGTAATGGATATTTTTTTAAATTTAAATTCAATTATATTAAATAATTGTGTACGAAAAACAATTCTAAAGGAAGACATTCTATCAGCTTATATTATTTACTAAGTATATTTTATAAAATTATTGTTATTAGAGTAATTACTTTTACTTTAAATAACATAGTAAGTTGTATACATTTTTCCCAAAAATATCATCCTGTGTATAAAATAATATGACAGTATAATATTTAAGATTCAAGTGCCCAAAACTAATTTAAACTAAAACGTATAACAACAGAATATGTTTTTCATCGTTTAAATATCTTATTTCCTCCAAATTTGAACTTAACATATTTATAAAATATGTTTTAATTTTTTTTTTTTTTAGTTTTAGTTTCAATAATATGAACTATTTGTGAGAAATATTGTTTTAAATTTTAAATTTTAAATCATCGAAATTTAAAATTTAATAATATTTTGATAACTACAAAATAATTTGCAAATTTAATTTTTAAATGCTTAAAATAAAAAATCTTGTCTGTGTATCTTTAAAAATTTTTAACCAATATTAAAACAACATATGAGGAACTGAGTAAATTATTGGGTATTTTTTATCAATATTTAAAGAAAAAAAAGTATGAATTATGAAAAAATAGCTATAAAGAGTGAAAACATTATGAACACAGTAACAGAAACTAAATACCGATTTGAACAATTTAAAACTGTTTCAAGTCCAGATAAAATTTGTTGATTTGTTATTAATTTTAATAGGAAGCAGTTAATAGAATAATCATGTAAGAAGTATGGATAAAAGCTATAATAAAAAAATAAAAACATATACACATTATTTTGAACTAAAAATAAACAGAATGCACTTTTTTGTTTGTTTTTGCTTAATTACTTGATAACTGAACAAATAAATGATATCCATAAAATATAAAATTTACGGTTAAAAAAATATTTATGTTGTTAAAAAGGTACCTAATAGTTAAATAACATTAATAAAAAGCTCTGCAAATTAATCAATATTGGTCATTCGACCTACAAATATAATTTTATTACATCTAGTTGAAATAAAAAATATAAAAGGATGATCAGCAATGAAAACTGTAAGTCTGCTTGAAAAACCGTCACAACATGTAAAACCTAATAACATTTTCAAATGTTTTAATTAGTTTATACAATTAATTATACTTACTAAAGCTAAATAATTGAGTGTCAATAGTTATTATGCATAAATAGTGTATTGCACAGTTTTATCAATTATTATTTACTAACGATTAAATCGGTAAATAGGTATATATATATGATGTTTACATAAATAATATTCATAATTAAATATACTCCTCGCTACCTCAATAAAAATTAAGAACTATACCCAAACACAGTATGAAAAATTAACTATATTACCTGTAGCTGCTGCAGCTTCAGTTCCTGTTTCATCAACTTTGATATATGCCTTATGCACGATTTTACTCACATACAGATCATTATCATCAACAATGTTAGAAAAGTTTGCCGCCAGTGTAAACATTGTTGGACATCCAAGCTAAAATATTATAGAAATAATTAAATATATAGATTATTTATAAAATATTCTTACATTGGATAATGTTTCGTCTAATTGCAGAGACTGTTCCAATTTGAAACGAGGTAATTTAACCAAAATGTATTGCTGGGTCATTTTATTTGAAATGTCATGTAAATTAATTTTTGAAAAGTTATTTTCCAGGATTTCCAAACCATCTTTAGCATCAGGCAATAAAATTACCATTTTAAAATCATGGTTCTAAACAGAAAATTACAAAATAATACATTTTTCAAAGTTTTAAATTTACATTACCAATTGGAAAGTAATATTACTTTATATGGTAATTCAAGTACGGAGAATTTTAGGACACTATCATGATAGTATTGTAAATCATGTTCGAGATACATCATTTTGACTGTTACTTGATTGATTGGAGTCACATAAAATGAGTCATCATAAGTATATTGAAATTGATGAGCCCAAGCACTTTTAAAATGCACAGCATTTGCCAATACTAAGGCAGTGTCTTTATTAATGGAACCTGTAAAAAAAAATGTGAACATACGTAATTATATACTTGTTTATATATATTTATAAACATATTAAATAAAAACCTTTTGGAAATAAATTCTTGATTTTGCTGTTTGTTTTGCTTGAGACCCAATCATTTAAATATTGGCACTGTTGTTCTGGATTTTTTTTTATTTCCAATTTTTCCATAGAAGATTTTAAGTATTTCATAGTTTTCCACAAAACTATCTTTAACATTAAAAGATGTATCAACAAACATTCCATTTGCCAATGTCAGGTAATCATCTTTATTCTAAAATAGTATTAATGTATTACATTTAGGTAATTGTATACAGTCTACATAGGTAATAAACTATTTTCATAAAAATGTATTATTTAACAACATTATGAGAATGGAGTTTAAATATAAATAATAAATGAAATTTGGAATAAATAAATATTCCATTGCCATTAGTTTCATTATTATGAAATCAGTAAACAGTAAAATATTTTATACCTATTTGCACATCAGAAACAATAAATAAATCAAATGTTCTATAGTAAGAAAGGTGTGATAAACTTACTGTTATGTCTTCCAATAATTTCCTATATGTGTTCATAGAATGTGTCGTTTTGTTTAGATGCATGGTGGCTACAATTTCATCAAATGTTTTTGAAGCTGCTCCAGTACTAGTCATAAACATAATCATATGGATACCGAACGGAGAATAGAAAATATTTCCTGTTTCAGTTTTGGCAATTTCCTATTGAAATTTTAACTATTAGGTAAAAAAATTATATTAAAAATCAAAGAATAACTTTAATACCCCTACCTTGTACAAAGAAAACGAAAATTCATGATATGCTGAGATCAATTCTTCTAAATTTGTAGTGAATTCCATCTTTTTTCGATCCGAAATTGGTAAAACAAAAATGCTATTTTATTTATCTTCAGCTGGTCGTTATCTACACAAAAGTTGACAGTTAAGTTGATATAAAACATTTTAAAAAAAATAAAGAACTTCCAATGTTCCTTGTATTTTTTCTCTTGAATAAAAAAAATTTATTCTGAGAGAGATAGGTACCTATGTTATTTATGAATAGGTACAAAAAAACTAATAACGCGCGACTTTTCAAGGCTAGACAATTACAAGCTTAAAAGTTAAAGTTAAGTTTAAAAGGTTGGTTATTTAATTTGTATTTTTTACATAACTGCTAATTAGTTAATTTTGGGTTTGCGTTAATTTATTTTGTTTAAAATTTGTTCAATTGTATTTATAAAAATTTAAAATACCTATTTCAGGTTTGGTGTGAATTGTCAATAAAAATATAACTCCGATCAAATGTCCACGAGAGAAAAATTCGGCGTGGATAACTGGATACTGGATGTCTGGATACTGAACTACTATGATAATTATGATAAATTAAATTTTTATCATGCTGACGATTCTGAGATTGTGGCTGTGAGTGCGACTAGTGCCGCTAGTAGGATTTTCTCCCCCCAGAATTTTATTCCTAATAATGTTTGGAGTTGTGTGTACAGCGGCTCACAAATACACATGCAATAAGTAAATGAATGGCTTCACTGCGTTTGATTTTGATATCTCTTATTTATTATATATATATATATATATTGTAGTACATTATATTTTTAATTTTTGATATTAACATAATAGATGTACAAAAATATTTGAAAAATATGTTATAGTGAAAACGTAAGTTCAAGAATAAAAATTGTTGAGATTGCTACCACTGCGTATACACATTACACATGGACATATACTACAAGAATATCAGCAGCTATGTTTATAATGTATTGCATAATATTACGAGCAGTGAAGTAAGCAGCTCTGTTGGCGAAAAATACAGCGATGTAGCTTGTCTAGACGAAAAAATACAATAATCTAGACAGTGTGTTCACAATATTAAGGCTCCGTAGAAAAAACCTAACCTTTACAGGGCCATAACAACACGAGGACACGAGGTACCATTCCAAGGTTCCTCACGCTGGACACCGTATGTTTTCATTAACCGGTGGTTTTATTTGCAGTCACGTTTTGTATCTTAGTCCATGTTTTGTACAGATCACATATGGCGTAAATTCTCGGTGCACATTGTAACACTCTGCAATCCACATTTGTCTCTTGAAAATACATTTGCGACCACAACTGATGATCTGCTTGTTTCCAGTCTATTATCTTATTTTAGTCTGTGCACCTAATTATGTCGGGGCCTTGGGTTGTCGTATAATGTCGGTTAATTTTCTGACTTGAAATTGTAAATCTTAAAATTATCATAACTGACTTAAAAATAATGTCAATAAAAACCTACCTGTAGCTCTAGATATTGATTTTATCATAAAATTAGGTCAATTCACTCTTAATATCAAAATTAGCGGCACATTTCTGAAACTGGTGAAAGAAAATTTGGTATATCGTACCTCGTACGTGTCACGTGTGTAATATGGAGACAGCACAGCAGCTGGTGCGACGTCCTTTTAATGTGCAGAGAAGTGCAGGGCCGTATTTACGTGATGGTTCGGGAAAGCAATAGCATACCATGGCGTAAATTAAGAGATCGGCGCTTTCCATTACGGCACAAACATAGTTTGGCCCAATAACGCACATAAAAATAATATGATACTACATAGATTTATAAAGATATTTAAATATATAACCAAATATTTCGCACAAATTTATTAAAACCAATACCATCTGAAATATAAAAATATTACATAAAATTGAATAAAATCAAAATATACAATAATCCAAGTATAAAATTTGTGTTACATCAAAATAATTAAAAAATAACATCTGTACCTATAATAATGTCCATACGTCTCATTTTTAATTTTTCAATTTTTGGTATCTCTGTTATCATATAGGGAATCTTCAGGGCACAGAATTTTCCGTTTTCAGAAGGTAAATAAAGAATTAGTAAAAAAAAATTTGAGGCTGAATCTGAGAAGCAGAAAATACTGGTACAGTAAAATCAGAAGACTTTCACTAATGCCTGCAGCAATCGAAAGAGTTTTGCAGTTATATGTGCCAATCACGCTGAAAGGTTATTTCTTATGCATAAAAAAGTTAAAGATTCAACACTTAAAAGAATTTTTTGGAGTGTCCGAATTTTGACTTTCTGAGTTATGACTTTTTTCCATACATTATTATGCAAAGCACAAGCCAAGGAATTTACATAGACATAGTTATTCGAGAAAATGTATAACTATTGTGGTTATATTAAATAATAAATATAATATTATAGTTTAAAATAATATACCTACAAATTTATGATTAGGCTTATCGAATACTTATCAATTGATTCATTACATAAGCAAAGTGTTTACCACTTTTGTTTGGTGTTTACATAATTTGCGAAATTCTAGAAATTTCAGAAACATTTTATATTCAGATGTTTTTTGGTTATAATTTATTATTATCTATTATTCAGCATTATTACTGTTAAAGAAATCATTCACTTACCAGTTACCATTTTATTATACGTTTTATAAAGTTATTTTATATAATAAGATTATACTTGGTTTTATTTGTTACATTATATTATATTACTGTTCAAAAATTAAAAATGACTAACAACTTCCTTAAAGCAACATCTGAAAATTATTAATATTTTCGACAATTTCTATTGGCCTTATAGCTTCCCGGCAACTACTTGTACTGCTGCAGAGCGGTATTTCAGCACTTTGCGGAGGGTTAACTCGATGCTTTATGCATTATGAATGTACATAAATCTACGATAATTGATCTAATTAATAATAACAAATATTATGAAGAAATTGTTGATCGTTTCGGAAGAGATGTAAGACGATTACAATTATTTCTTTTTGGGAATTAGTTACCTTTACCTTTTACTTATGCCTATATTAATTATAAAATAAGTTGTAATATAATAAAATATAATATATTGTATACGAGTATAATAAAAAAGGTTATTATTTTAAAACACCTAGTAAAATTATAATATTTATCCTCAAATCCTAACATTACCCCTCCCCCCTAGAAAAATTTCTGCGGGCGCCTATGCAAATCACTATAGATAGTAACGTCAATACAATAAATTATTTCTTTTAATTTGGAGATTTGATTCTGGCACTTGATGATGAACATACTATTTCCCACCTCCAGCCACAATACATCATTAGTAAATCGAATAATGATTGCATTAACTTGGCCTATCTATACTGTAATTTAAGGTTGAGTTAAATACCTGAGTTATGGAAAATTTTTTATGGACTCAGTACCTAATTGTAGCAATTTTGCATAATATGATCATTATATATTAAAACCACAAAATGTGTTCAACAATTTTATAGCTTTGAAGTATTAAAAATGATTCTAACAGTCCACTTTTTCTGTAAAACTATTTCATAGAGTAGCTTATATATCATAGCCTCTCAATGCTACTTATATTCTTACTGTATGGTTTACTCTTATATAGTATATACATTATACAAGCCTGGGCAAGTTAATGATAATTTTTAACTGAGTTAAGTTCAGTTAATGGAAAACATTTTAAAAAGTTTAAAGTTAATAGTTAACCTAATTCTTTTTTTAAACTCAGTAAGTTAAAAGTTTTATGAACATTTTCAATTAACTTATTAACTTAAGTTAAGTTAAGTTATTTTTTTTTTTATAATATCTATATAAATAAAAATGACAAAACAAATACAACCTTTTGATTTATTAATACACTAATACAGACAAGTATTATACATTTTTTTAAAATTATTAAATAAAAATAACATGTTATTTAAGAATGTACTGTGAATACTTTTTCAGGAAACTAAAAGTCTAAAACTGTTAGAGAATATATCCAACTTTATACTTCATTATATTTATTATTTAATTATTTATAAATTAACTTAACTTGAATTTGATTAAAAGTAACTCGTTATTTAATAAGTTTATATCAATTCAAATAAGTTAAGTTAAAAGTTAAAATTAACTTAACTTTTAACTTTTTAACGCGTTTATGCCCAGGGTTGAATATATAATATGTATAATATGTAATGCAATAGTTATATTTGGTATAAATATTTTTTGACCGAATTTAAGAGGTTGTCCAATAGAAAAAATTTGACTGTAAAACATGTTTTTATTGTCCAATGGTATTTAGGCCCTCATCATTTTCATTTAGTTAATTGGGAATGGATTTAAATCTAAATTATATTTTTTTCTGATTATTTGAAACCATTGCTTACCAAGCACAAAGTTTATTTCAAAAATGAAGTAATTAAAAAATATAACTTTTATTTTAAATTTCTAAGACTTTTACTTTTTATACAATTTTTTTTTGTATTATAAGTTATTTTTATATAAAAATTGATAAAAATTGATACAAGTTCATTTAAAAAAAAATTAAAAAAAACTATTTTTCTTATTTATGTTTCTACCAATCAGGTGCAAGATATAAAACAGCATCTAATTATCTAGAGCTATATGAAACACAAAATACTGTCCTCTAGTTATTACCTACTGTATTTTAATTATAAGACGAGCTATTAAACAATAATGGTTTAAATTAACATTTCATTCAATACACATTACTTATGGCTGCCTTCAAAATGTATTATCAGTTTTATGACAGTGATTCTGTAAAATTTTTACTTATTTTATAGTACTATATCTTTATATATTTATAAAGATGTAATTTAATAACTTAGTGTACCACTTTCATCACTAGACTATCTATGTGGGATAATACAATGAATTTAATAGTTATAATTTATCACATTCTTGTTCATTCGTAGAATTACAACTTAATAGAATAATGTTTTAAATTATATGTGAAGGTAATCAATTATATGTCTAATAATAAATTTGGTTATCATAGTTTAGTATAGTTGTGGACTATTAGGTAAGAGTATAAATAACTATAGTTTAATTATTTTGTTGGATTTCATCATTGAATCAAGTATTCAAATATAAAAGTAATCACGGGAATTAATTTAAATACACACATTTATTTAAGATTATAATATGACCTTAATAAAATACCATATCTTTTTGTTTTATTTTAAAACAAATTGTTGAATTTCTTAGCCTTGCACAAATTATAATTTATAAACATATTTATTTTAACTAAATACAATAATAAACATCTTAACATAAATTCCAATTTTTTCCCCAAATAAACTGTACTTAGTTTACATAGTACACTAATCTATCTTCAATAAAATATTACTGTGCTCATTTTTATAATTTTGATTGATTAATTTGGCTTTTAAGTACTCTACGTAATATTTTACCACTTGGATTTTTGGGAATACTTTTCACAAATTGTACACCTCCTCTAAGACGCTTTTGTGCTGAAACATTTTCTAACAAATAATAACATAAGTTAGTTAAATTAATAAAATATCAAAGTTTAATAGTTTACTCAACTGTGAACAAATTGTACAATATCTTTCTCACTAAGAGTTGAATTAGGAGCTTTAACTACAAACGCCATTGGAAGTTCACCGGCTTCTAAATTTGAAAGTCCAGTAACTGCTGCGTCTTCAATTTCAGGATGTGTTAATAACAGTGATTCTAATTCTGCAGGTGCCACCTACAGGTAGAAGAAATATAATATTAACACGAAAACACTATAAAATAAAGAAACTGATTTAATTTTCACCTGATATCCTTTGTATTTGATAAGTTCTTTGAGTCTATCAACAATATGAAAATTATGATATTTATCAAAGTATCCAACATCCCCTGTATGGAGCCACCCTTCATCATCAATTGTTGCTGTTGTTTCTTCAGGGTTCTCATAATAACCATTCATGACCATGGGACCTTTGAAACACAATTCGCCACTTTTATTTACTCCCAATGGTTTTCCATTATTTAAATCAATCACCTACAATCATTTATAATGAATGAAGTTAATTTTAATTTAAAAAAAATAAACTAATTATGTTCAAAACTTACTTTTCCTGACATGCCACATATTAATTTCCCAACTGAACCGTTAACATGTTCAGCTTCATTTGGACCAGGAATTGTTGATACAATTGATAATTCAGTCATTCCATATCCTTGAAATACTTTTAATGGTTTACTTTTACCTATTCTATTGATTACTTCATTTTCAATTTCTAAGGATAATGGAGCTGCACCGGAATATATTACATTCAAGCATGATAAATTGTATTTATCTACTAATGGATGTTTAGCAAGAAATATCATCAACGGGGGTACAGCAAATACAATTGTAATCTAGGTAAATATTAAACAATTAATTACATATTTGACAAATCGACAAATCAATTAAGACTAATTTATCTTATACATACTTTATGAACTTCAATAGATTTTAAAAACAATTCTTCATCAAAATATTTAAGCACTATGACCTTGCTGCCAATTGACAAGCACATGCATATTATCAGTAATCCATATCCGTGGAACATAGGCACTAGACCCATCATGGTATCAGTTTGAGTAGTAAATTTATCAATGTGACTAAAAAGTAAAAATGAAAGTATATTTTAACACATATTTTCATAACTTCAGCAGTAAGGTAACATTTTACTATACAATGTAAATATTAATAAAGATTAAAAAGAAATATGATTATATTAAAATAATAGTACCTTTGATAGTTTGATATCTATAATGATACAAACACAAATATCTATTTCCACTTATTAATTAATGTAATACACTTGGAATATTAGATACTATTTACTATATTTTAATATTTTATCATCTGCTACACTAGTCGGGCTATCTAATAATTTTCAACATACTTAAATTATACAATCATTTAAAATATACCATTTAGAATACAAGTCATAACATACAGATAAACTTGTGAAAGTATACATATACTTAATACTTATAATTTATTAATGAAATAAAATAAATTGTAAAAGACATATTAACCTTAAGATAGAAATCATGAGATATATAGATTTATGAGACAACTCTACTCCTTTAGGTAATCCAGTTGTTCCACTTGAAAATAATATCACACAAGTCTGTTTGTTGTCACGTGGGGTTGGTACAAAATTATAATTTTCTTCAGTAGTTCTAGTATTACAAAGTATATCGATAGGACACACATATTTGATAAAATCCAGAGGTTTGGCAGTATTTCTTACAATTTCCAACCCCATTTTTGATGTTATCATAATTTTTGGTTTAGTTATGTTTAGCACATGTGTTAATTCCTCTGGTAAAAACAACAATCATAGCAAAATTAATGATATAATATTTCTGATATTTTAATATGGAGTGGATGTGTTGATAAGTATACATTTTTAGTAGATTATGAACTATAATTACAAAATATATTAACTTATTATAATTTATATTAATAAGAAAATATAATGTTTGATATGACAAATATTAAAACATCTATTAAATTGCTAATTATTAGAATTTAAATGTCATTACATATATTTTGGTAAACTAATAAAAATGTAGTACCTATAATATATGTATACTAATTACTAAAAATTATATTATATTTCAGACCTATTTATAAAAAAAGTTAACAATCTAACATTGATATAATAATAATAAACATGTTGAAAGTAAAACTTGCATAGCAAAATATAAAGAACAAGTACAGTTATAATTAAAGTATACTTATGATTTCAATTTATTTCAAACTTACTTGTATTATACATAGGATTGAACAATGCACAAACACCTCCAACATGCCATACTGCCAGTAAAAGAGATGGATACCAAATTGTGTTTTCACTAAATATTCCAACAATATCAGAGTTTTGTACTCCAAACTCATATTTTAAGTAGTTTGCTATATTATAACTTGCATGCAAAATTTCACTGAATGTAAATGAAGACCCATCATGAAAGTCAACCTGAAAATTATACAGTTTAAGTTGACATAGTGGTTTAGTTGATATTTGCCAAATAAGTATTCTCCCACCACTTAGGTTTAGTTGATGCTTGCCACTTATATTTCTCATTTTTCCCTATGATTTATAACTAAATTAATAATTAGTTTTATTGTCACATTAAGTGAATTTTTTTCTTAAAACCAGCAATTTAAAATATAAATTATTTTGTAAAAATAACCGGAAATATAAAAAAATATAAATATAAATATAAAACAGAAAAGTTGTAACAGTGTTATTTAGAAAAAAAAATATAACAATTTTTTCAATAGCATATACAGTATACATGTTTGTATGCTTATTAATCAATATGAATTACTCAACAGTTATTTGATACTTATTATATATTTTATTCATTCACAGAATTACAGCTTAATTGAATAATATTTGATACTAAACGTGTAGATAATTAATATCATAATAATGCATTTGATTTTTAAAATTTAGTTGTGGACCATTAGGTAAACAAAAAGGTACATAAGTTAATTAAATTATTTTGTTGAATTTCATCTTTGATTTAACTATTAAGTATATAAGAACTTTTGAATTTATTGTTTTAATTTAAAATGTATTAACATTATAGTGAGAAATGAAACTTGAGCAAATACATATTTTTTATATACATTTTTAATATTTTTAATTACCTATATATATTATACATTAGGGTTGTTGGATTATTTTGTATAAAATACGCATAAATAAACAAAACTAATTTTTAGTAGTGTTAAATCCTCCATAATACATTTTTATCATAATTGTTAGTATGATCTTATATTTAAAAAAGAACTGATTTAAATTTTTTTTCACAGGAAGATTATGTCTCACTGTCATAAAAATAGACTATTATACGACTTGGGGGGGGGGAGCGATTGCCACCCTGAAATACGTGCTTGAATAATTCTTAACTTACCATTGCAGTTTTATTTCCAAGTTCACTGAGTAATCGAATAAAGTGTTGACTTAAATTTGATTTACTGTTTAACAAATAATCAGGAATTGCAGATCCATGTATTATATTTTCTTGGGCCATTGTACTATAAGATATTTACAAAATGTACCTATGACATAAAAAAAAAAAAAACAATATGTTCAACCAAAAGCGAATAGAACATTTATTTTTGATCGAAGCCCAGAAGTTGTCCATACATATCACCATTTCCGTAATTTCTGTGATTAAATTAGTAGTGATTTTGGGGTTTTTCACATTTTTTTACAATGTACAGCAAGTAAAATATATTATATTTTTAATAATTATTATTTTATTACCTATCTCAAACTTACTGATCTACATCAGATTCTGACAATTTCAGATCCACTCGTTGAGTTTGGTTGAGGCACTGCCTTCAACAGTGTTCATAAAACCAAATTTATATAATGAGACCGAATTAAAAATAAGTATTAGGCTGTATAACATGTAATACTAAATAAATTTATAAACAGTATTGAAGCTTAAAATGTTCACAAGTATAATTTGGACATTATGATTTATCAACAGGAAAACCTAATGGCTACATCCAAACATAAAAACATATATAATACAATAAAAAACTAGGCTGTAGATACTTATCCATACCTTATAATATAATTACTGGAAATATACGTTCAGTAGCTCAACAATTTCAACTGCGATCAACATTAATATTTGATGCAATTTAATTAACAACAGATGTCTAAGAATCCAATATCAATTCAATAGGTAATTATGGAATATAACTATTATAAATTAGGTACTTCCATTTATTTCGCAACAATAAAGGTAGTTAAATCAACATTACGATATTATTTGCTATAGTCGACTGATGATTGATGAATAATGATGCAGCACAGCAGCACACTTGGCACTTATCAATTAATTACTTTTTGATAAGGCAGTAATCACTAATCGTATATTACATACATGAATATTAGAGAATGTTCATGCCTGCATAAGTGCATAATACTATATTCTATTGCATATGTATTTCTTAAAAGACTTTGTATATAAACAAACATATTTTTTACATAATAAAATAATAATAACGAAATATTTAAAAAAAAAAAATTTAATTGGTTTTATACTAATATCTATATAAAAATCATAAAACTATGACACTAATCTCAATAGAACATTGTGTACCTATAATATTATATTGAAAATTACATTTAAATTCAAATTTTGACGAAATAATAGGTATATTATAAAGGAGAATTATGATTTTAATCATTTTTTTGTAATTCAAATAGGTATTTTATATTAGTGGCCTAACGGCTAACAGGAACTTAAAATATTTACCTACTTACATATTAATATTAAGTACACCTACCTATCTATCTATACTTAACTGAATAGGTAATGACGTTAGATTATTTTTAAGCTGTTGCTTGTTTATAGTTTATATCTACCACATTACTAATTTATAATAGTAAAACAATTTATAAAACCTTTACTAATTAGTAATTAATAGCAACATAAATAATAATACAGTATAATAGGTATACATTATACATATACCTACCTAGGTAATACTATATAGGTAGTTGATTCGTTGCCTCCACTTAGAATAATTTTTTTTAAATATATTATTATGCTGTAACTGTAATTCATCATTGAAATAAATTAAATTTAAAAATTATTTAAATTAGTACTTAATACATATTTATTACAGTGACTTACAATGTGTTTTTCAACATCATTGAGAATAGCCAAGTTTGAAGAAACATATTATACTCGTCTTCTTTCTTCCAATTATTTGCCTCGTTCGGCAATACAATTTTTTAAAAAATAACTTAACGTAGGTATTTATAATAGGTATATATTTAAAAACGAAAATAGCTATGAAAATATTAGGAGAACTTCTCTTTTCCATAACCTTCGTACTTAGTGTCTTAGTAAGAATAATACCAATGGTAAAAATGTATTTTAGTATTTTGAAGGGTGTTTGCAAAATAAAAACTGGTAGGTAAGTGAGTGTCGCTTTGTTGTACAATAGGCTACAAGTTGGCCACTATAGGTGCCTGGTAGATGGCAAACTGGGACATTAATTTCCCCCTGGCTTTTTCAAAATATTGTTAAAAATTGTTGGTATAAAATACCTAGTAAAATTATGATATCTCTCCTCAAATACTAATATTCCCCCCCCCCCACCAAGGAAAATGTCTGCCGGTGCCTATGTAAATCAATGTAATAAATGGATATTGGATAGTTATTATAAATTATTAAAAATTAAATTTGAATTCAATGATATAAAATCATTGAATGTAGGTGTACGAGAAATGATTCTGAGCGAAGATGGTCAGCTTATTATAATATAAGTTGGTATTCGTATTAGTTATTAGTTATTACTAAGTACTAAGTAGGTATATATTCGATGAATGATGGTATAATTATTGTGATTAAATTAATTTATAAAACTTTTAGGCATTAGCCTATAGGTATTACTACAGCAAGCTAATTTTTAGATTTTAAACACTCGTTACATGAAACAGATTATGCACTTCAATATTTCGAAAGCATTGCCTAAGATCAACCAAAAAACAGTGGGCAAGTAGATGTTTCTCTGCTCTATAGTAAGTTACAAGTGGGTTACTGTAACGGATGGTATTAAATTTGAAATCAATGTTGTATAATATTATTGTACTTACACGAAAAACGATTCTGAGAGGACACAGTTTGTCAGTCTAGGATATTGTAAATATGTTATACTATATTAATTATATTGTTGTTATTTCATAAAAAAAAAAAGTATCTAGGTATCTATAAAATAAATTCCAAATTAATCAAATCAGATTCATTATGTACCCGACCCACTCAGTCATTCATAGAAGGTATATACAATTTATTATAAAGTGTTAATATAAGATATTAACGACATCAATTATTAATATTAGAATATAAAGTATACTCTAGAAATTTAAGTACCCACAAATAATATTTTTAAATGACAACAATCTAAATAAAATTGTTATTCTTGATTATTTGATATGTAATTTCATACAAATTTGAACATAAAATAATTATAAAAAAAACTGTTATTGTAGTTTTTATATTTTTTTTGCAGCAGAATCGACTACTACTTACGTGGAACCTTTTATTAAATTTTAAGTTTTTTGATCCAATAAATAAAATGTTATCTACATTTATATAATAAGATTCTAAAAAACATAAAATTTCAAATGTCTATAAATAACTTACAAAGATTTGAAATATTTTGAAAGTTGTATTAAGTATAGAAAATGTCAGATTTAACATTTGCTGAAAATTTCATGGGTCTATGGTAATTTGTTTTAGATAGTTACACTAACATCTAAAATTGATTTTGTGTAAAAATTCCAATTTTTCCTTTAGTTTTCTCGGTCCTTTTGAAAACTATTAGGAATTTCAACCTCCCTAATGCAGTAACTAGATTCACTTTCCAACCAGAAAAGCTACTGAAGTTGAAAATCGAAGCATTATTTCGAAAAATTTTTATGTACCTATACATCTGTCTGCAGACACACAAAAAATAAACTAAATAAAAAAACACACACCATTGTAAAATCAGTACATTCATCGATCTGCTCAGAATCTAAAATATACACTCTGAATTGAAATTTAATTAAATTATTAATAAAAAATGTATTATTTAATAAAATTTATATAAATCCTATAGTTATAAGTTCATCTAATTTTAATTTTTGTCAAAAAAATTACATTTAAAAATACCATTGTGTTTATAAAATATAATATAGATACCTACTCTAAAAGTTTTATGTATCTACGAATAATATTTTTAAATTACCTACAATAAAATATTTTAAATTGTTATTCTTCTTAATTTAATATTTAATCATGTAATTTCGTCCATATTCGAACTTAATAAAATTCCTGTAAAACAAACTTTGTGCATGACTATATTTCTTGGTTAAAGTATGAACTATTTACGAGAATCATTGTTTGAAATTTTCAATTCTTGGCTGTACAAATTTAATATTTTAACTTAGATTAATTTGAACATTTTAGGGTTTTAAACTTTTTTTTTCATTTGTTACATTTTTATTGTTTCAACATATCTTTATTTTTACAATTTTTTTTTATATATTATTTTTTACATAATTAGGTAATAGAGTAATAAAATTATTTATAAATTGTTTTAATTTAACAAAATGTACTTAAATTAATAGTTGTTTTATTAGGTCATTGTTCTGATGATACCGATAATGATGATTCTGGAGTAGTAAGGTATTTTGAACTTTAAATAGGCAGTTACAAAGAATTTATAGCATAGTCTGTGTACATCTCAACTGTTATTATAAATACTTATGAGAAACCTTGTATTACATTTTCAAACACTTTAACCCTCGCTTTAACCCAACGAATACAATATAATATATATTATAATGAATATTGTCTAAAATTTTCAAAGCTAAGATATAAATAGAAACACTTTTAAGTTTCTAATTCAAAAGAATTTGCTAATTATGGTGATTTTGATGAATTTTTTAAAATTTTAATTTCAGACTCTTATAAAAAACTATTGTGGATATCCTATTATTGTAAAAGTTCAAAATCTCTCCGAAAATATAGTTGAAATAGCGAATTTTGCATTAATTTGAACTTATAATTGTCTTAAAAAATTATATATTATAATAGTTTTTTATAATATTTAGATTTTTTAGTTCTAGGATGAACTATATACTTATTAAGTTATAAAGAAGACTGCATATTATATTGTCTAATCTTAGGTACCTTTAAAAATTTAACGCATTATAAATTATATATTCTGAGTTTGAGAAGATAGAATTATAACCTAATATTGTACTATAATTGTAGTGTAAATAGTACAGTTGATTATTTTTTATACATAAACACATTATTATATTGCTTGAATGTTTAATTTTAATAAAATTGTATTTTACAAGTTTTGTGTTAGGCCTTAAGGCATATAATGAATTTTAAATTGAAAACTTGTTTTTTTTTTTAAGATACTTTTTTTTGTAAAAAAAAAAACAAACAATTTAAGTTGTAATTAAAATTAAAATATATTTTTATGCAATATTATATAATTCACATAAGTCTTAGGTAATCTAATTCGGTTCACAAACTGAAAAGAATGAAAACAAAACTTAATCTTAATCTTAACTAACTTAAAATAATATTTTTATAATATATTATATAATATAATGATTGCACAATAGAATAGTAAGCCTAAATATGTATCATAACATTTTAATTAAATATCATATGTAAATATTTTAATATTAAATAATACTGTTATGTTTCTAATAATACTGCTTGACAATATAGCTATTCTCAAAATTAATCAAGTAAAATAATATTACATTTTATATTTCGGACTCAATTTATTAATGGCAAATTATAATCATGTAAATGCAAAATATTATACATTATATACATTGAGTATAAATAGAAATCATTAATTCTAGCGGGAGGAAAAAAATAATTCACTATTAATCATTTTGTATACACTATTAACAGGGAATGTATAATATTGCAATACAATGATAAAAAAAATATATTTTATAAAATATTAAAATTAAAATTAAATAAGAAATTTATATGGATTAAATGTTAAAATCATTATTATAAGACAGTTCTTGGAATGTGATAGAACTAATTAAAATTTTCTAGGAAGGATGTGTACACAAATACAAAATAAGTAGTAACAATTTATGATAAATCAATAGGTATTATACAGTATAAGTTATAGATACCTACCTAAGTATAGAAAGGTTGGAATGTACTAAGCATTGTAATATATTATATTATTATAAAATATGTAGATTGTAAAAACCTATTTTAAAACAGATTCAATTTAAAATAACCATTATGCAAGAATACATTACCAAAATGAATAGCTGAGTAAAACTTTTCAACTATCAATGAAGTTTTAATTGGAATCATGGAGTTTTTAAATATGTGATGAATGTTGTTTATTTAAATTGTTTCTTCCGGTAATTCATCAGGATTTTTATCCCCATTAATACCATTGCAGTGTTCTGAGCTGCTGACCACAACATGGTTAACGGCTTTTTGTTCGTATCTCTCTGCAAAATCTGTGTCCATAGAACGTATGCCGCTCAGGAAGCTGTCTTTGTCTTCATCGGACCAAGTCTGGACCCATTCGGTGAACAGCTTGATACGACATTTGAACAGACTGAGTGGACGGCCTTCCTCTTTGCACAGGGTTTCCATGATTGACGGTAAACCATTGTCAGCGCTGCTGTTACACCCGAACCCGTGAACCAACACTGGCAGGAAGTCACCACGTTCCAATTCGCTCCACTCACCAAACCATTGTAACATGTAACGGACCTGCGCCACAACTGTTGGCGTGTATGTGCTACCATTTTCATTGGCTACTACCATGATGACAATGTCCGTTTAGGCACTGAAAAGTGTGCTGAAAAATTGATACAAAAACCGTTGTTCGATTAAAATAAAATAATATAAAACAATTAATACTATAGCTGCTGTCGCCTGTCCTATAAATGGGTAGTTAAACGTCGTTTTTAGTTATTGAAAGTAACGGTATAGGCATGATAATTATTAGTTATTTACAACGGGTACCATAGCAACGACTATTATACAGCTACACAGTACACGATAAAAATGATTGAAAGTTTGCATTAGTTTATATTACCGACGCGGCGAAACACGAATGCAACGCACAATATTCATGAATCACGATTTATCTGGTTATCTTATCTGGCGACGGCGCGGTGGCTGCTAAGCCGCGTGTCGTCGGCATAGCTGATAATAATAATAATAATAATAATAATAATAGTAATTCATAATATTATTGCTACGGTTATAAGTGATAACAGTCGACAATATTATTAATTAACGAATGGATCTTCGCAGGAAAATTTTTTTGTGTCCGTATATAATATTGCCTATATTTAGCCCCTTTTTTGCAGCTATCCAAATGTGAAAACATCATTTTCATTATAAATTATATAATACTATATTTTATCATAATTAGATTTAATGATTTTATATATTTTGCTAAATTCAAATTAAAATAGTTAAATGCATTAATAGTTAAATAAATTTAATAATACACAATTTGTTGCGAATACTTCAAGCGAAAATATAATAGGAATTTTATAATTAGGCTATATTTTGTATTTTGTATTTTTTTTTTTTTAAATGCAAAATCATCTTTTCGTCCAGTATTTCAAATACAAAATTAGATTATAAATACATTTTACTAACTATTTGGCCTATAATTGAACACTCATAGTGTAAGCGTTACTATGTTGTTCCTTTCACAGAATCTTGAACATCATTTAATACTCTTTGAATAGGAACCAGTATAATAGATGGTACTATAGTATTATATAAAATAATATTGCTACTTGCCAATTTTTCTCTATCAGCTAAAACATATTTTAAAACATTGCAATAAAATTAGTGAATCACTTACAAACTAATCAAAACCTATGCAAACTGAGGATATGAATACAATTAAAATAATAAAAAAAAAAAAATTGAAAAACGACCACGTTTCTTCATTAAAATATTTTAAATGTTTATTTATATGACGATCATTCTTATAGCGTTAAAAAAAATGAATTTCTTAATTATTGAATGGTAGTTTTTAAATGACGGCCGTAAGTGAATATCGTGTTTTTATTCGAATTGTGTATTATATTAAATTTATTTTACTATTTCAATTTCAATTTAACAATATATAAAACCATTGAATCTAATTATAATAAAATATAATATAATTTATAATGAAAATTATGTTATCACATTTTGATAGCTGCACAAAAGGGGCGAAATGTAGGCAATATTATATACGGACACAAAAATGTTTTTCCTGCGAAGATCCATTCGTGACAATAAAGACAAACAACAACCACAATAACAACAACACTTATGAACGCCTATGACAAATCTAGAATTTAAAAAAAAATATTAGAATTTCACTAATTTTAGAATCTCTTCACTCGGCGTATACGTATACCTACCTAACAATCAAACAGTTAACCTAAGCATTGCTTATAAATACTAAATAGTATTTAATATGTTAATATGTATACTAATTAGTACTTAATAAACTATGTATAATAAATCTCGCTGTATCGTTGCATGCACTATAGACGTGCGCCGACTTTTTTTCGCAAGATATGCCGTTGTCTTTAAATGTAGCTATCTAGTCAAATTCAAAAAACAACTCCCCAAAAACTTTTTATATATAATTAACTTGCTCATAATGCAAATACGAATCTAAATTCGAAAAAGAAATTAACATGCATAGGTAAACTTATTTTTCAGTTTCACATAATATTTTAAATTTAAAAAGTACCTACCTACGTATGATGATTATCCAACACGGCAACACCTTAAGTGCTATAACAAATTCAAGAATTTGAAGGAATTCATTATTAAAGGAAAAGTGTGGTTGATTATGCTTGTCGAATTACTTTGTACCAATCATAAATTAATAAATAACTTTTATAATTTTTTAAAAACGTGGTTTTCATGATTTTCTGAGCACTTTAACTGCCTAAGTCATTATTGAACTATTGGCGCATAATATAATTTTTGTGTTTATTATAAGTTTATCACCTTTCTGAGTATTACAAATAAATCAATCTTCAATTTTTATATTTTATAGTGACAAAGTGGATCTATTTGGTTCTTTTAAGTTTGAGATATTTAACATAGGCATTTCTCAGTAATATTTTTAATAATCATGAATAATCTCAGTTATACCTACCTATAGGTATACCTAATGGAATTATCTACCAAATGTTTATATTAATATTTTCTATACATAAGTAGGTATCACTTTAAAAATATTTTGAATCTTATAAAGCTGTTTATAGAAATTTAAACATTTTTTGTGTTGGTAAAAACGATCACGACATTTATATTTTTTCCCTTTGCTATAATTGTTTCCTTTTACTGCAGTTTAGCCTACTCAAATCCCCTTATATCAAATTCCTTTTCTATTACTCTTTTGGATAATTCTCTCTATCACGCGTCGCTTAAAGCGTAACTGGCCATGCGACCTAAAAAAAAAAATAAAAAATAAAAAAATAAACATGCTATATTTTCTGATCCGTCTTTTCCCGAGAACAACGCCATCAAAATAGATAAACTGTGTAACTGCACACCCGAAAATACGCGCCTACAAGGATCTATTTCAAGACTAACACTACATACGAAACAATATGTTGACAATATAATCACAGATTTTTGTTAGAGAAAGTTAACTGACAAAGGTGATTTGTAAAGAATAAGTTTCAAGAGGCTGATGAGGGAAAACGCATTAAGCAAGTACTCATACCATAGCAAGCAAGGGTGCGATATTCCCTCATCTCTCTTGATAAATTCAACCAACCAGCATCGGGGTTTTCAATAAAAAAAATATACTTACCGGTGCAGTTACAAAACGTAAGTTAGTGTTCATCCTAACCTCCAACCGTCAACACACAACAGTACAACACAAAGACTCGAAGGAACCAGAAATCAAGTGCATATAACGACTATTTCACGATCGAACAACTTTGTCGCAGAACGGTATTGCAACCAGCGTCATATAACAACTGTAGCCCAACCCCGACAACCACCATTAGTCGACCAGTTGCGACTCCAGAGTGGCAGAGTGCACAGCCCTGAAGTCGACTCAACAACTAGCTGACGGATATCTCACGGACTGCAACTCGCCGATTAAGCTCAGTGAAAACCAAAATCACTATTTTTAGGGTAATGACATTGATTAGGCCAAACGAAAAATTTAAATATACATATTATATAGAATACGCAATGCCACAATGAACACGCGTATCCCATAGCTCGCTCGGACATCTAGCTCTAACATCGAGACACAAGACATTAAATGGGGAGAACATGCATAAAAATGCAATGCCTACACAGCATCCGTGCAGTGTAATTTTTTCAAGTTTAACAATTCAACGCCCACGCAACCAAGGTCCACACAGCCAAGGTCCACGCCATCAATATCAACGACACCAGAATACACCAAATACAATTTTTAATAAATCACTATATTTTCTATACGGTAAATTTCTAAACGTTGCGTTGATTTTCATTTCCAAGTACAGACTAATATTGGTATATTTATCTTATTATTTAAAATTAAAAATATTTATGTTATTTTTTATACTACCTAACATATTAATAACATATTTATTTCTTAATTTTAAATCCTATACTTGAACTTTAATATTTATTTGACTCTGTGATAGATAATTCATCTAAATAATTCATTCAATTATTAAAATATATTTGTTGTATTAACAATCTGAACACTGTAGGTGGTCGTAAAGAAAAAACTTTGAGATTCTCATGCCTGTCTTCTGAAAAACGCTTATACATAAATATATCGATCAAATTAAACATAAATATATATATTATATACATATATAAAATATAATATATATTGATTCTAACATTCAAGCAAAACTTTGAAATATATTTGATGGTTCGAACTTCGAACACGGTCAGGGGTCATAGAGTATAATTTTAGGATTCTCATGTCCTGTCTTCTAAAGGAATATCAATATCAATATACAGCCATATAAATTAAAATATAGAATCGAATAAACAAACACTATTTATAATCCATTATGCACTAATGCACTTATAACCATAAGATGTTAAATTAAAAACACCATCAGTGTTCAAGTATATAATATATAACACCAACATAAGTAATACTCGAAATAAGTATATTTTTATATAATAGAGTAAATATAAAATCGTAAAAAATAAAAGCGTTCATCGAATTACACCACCGAGATACACAACCAGAGGAATCTTCATAATACATTCATTAACATAAAGTGGTAAGTGAATATTTATTCACATACATGAAAATAAACATGATTTCACACCAAATCTAATAATATATTGTGGTAGAATAAAGTACAATAGGAAGAGCAACTCACGTTGTAATTTTTAACTCAGACATACCACCAAATTCATAATTAACAAACCCTTTTTTATTCTACAACAAATACCAGCTTACCCCCCAGTCGCTTTCCACTCTTTTTATTCTACTACATATTATTGTCGTTTCTCTGAAATCACCTTACACATATTACATACCACTATAATATATAGATTTAGTCTCAGCTTAGTCACAGCTCGCTATTTTTCAGTCCAAAAAAAAAGTTTTTATAGGACTACACAGATTGTACGGCTACAAAAAGCTACATAAATCATGATTACATAGTTATTATATAAGTTACAATTTAGCAATATCTTACAATCTATTTAATAACTGTTTTATTATGAAAATTTTACAAAATATTTTAAAATCTTAAATAAATTGACTAGTCTGGTCACATTTACTTTCATTCTTTACCGACTAGTATTTGTATAGTTATAGGATTAGTTGATATATATTTATAATTGCATACATAAAAAATAATTGATTAATATTTATTTAATACAATAATATAATTTTGGTAAGTTACATAACATTTTGTTTCTTAATACAATGGCATACAATAAAATACATTAAGATTATTATATATGATAATATTATAGACCATGCAGTATATTAATAATAAGCGTGTTTCATATTTTTTTTTCGACATTCCTAATATGTTCATAATAATATTTTAATTACGGACTTTAATCTAAACTATTCATTCTCTTTAATTTTATGACAATAATTAAATGTATTCCTTTAAAATAGAGCGTGTACCTATAGACATTTTCAGTCATAAATGTAAGATAGTTAATCTTTCGTAAAGTAGGCAGTAAATCTGTCACACTTGGCATTTTTTTCTACAAATATTTTATATAGTGGTCATTAATTAGTCAATTTTTATATATTTTTTTATTTACAATATTCCTATTTATCACTTCTCAAATCATTATTCATATTTATTTATAATTGGTGGTAGGTAAATTAACTGCCGATAATCTATCAGGAGTATCAGCAATTTGTTCTACTGTTGCTTCTTTAACAATTTGTATCTCCTTTCCCTCATAGATTTTCTTTGCACTATAGGTCCTTATATATCGTACCAATTTAAGTTACTTTGTTTAGTTAGGTGATCCCCTGATTTCATAATCATAAAATTTGCTTTTACTTTATTATTATTAATTATTCGTATCTATTTCCCTTATGCGGTTCTCTCGAATGCCTCATCCTTGTATTATAAGCTCTATTTAAATCCATATTACAGCGATACATAACATATAATACTAAAATAAGGATTAAAGATAACAATAAAATACCTATTATGATATATATTAAATAATGATGTTCTTCCTTTATACCATAGTTTGAATATCGTCAAGATAATGAGCTATTCTTGTCCGCTATCTAACTTTAATAGTTTAGCTTTATTTTTGTATTTCAATTGAATATTTATTTTCGGAATTCTTAAGTTTAAGCTTCCTATACCTAATTAATGTGGGTATAAAATTTATATAATATTTTGATTTTATTTCTCTAGATGGATTTAGCACAATATCAGTAGCATAATATGTTCTACATTATTGTTTTAAATTATTTCTATCAAAACATTTTTTTTGTTTATGAACAGGGATACTTGCCTGGTCCCAAAGTCAATTTGGACAGTGGTTTTTCAATAACAACACCATCTTTATTACTCTTACTATTTGGAACTGAAGCACAATAATATATCAATGGATCAGGATATAAGTTATCATCGGAAAACCAAATAATGTTCAGCACGTCAGGTTGTTGATAATGTAATGCTGGTATATCCATATCATTTGGCACATGTACAGTTGGTCTACTATTGGTAGTGTATTCTAGTGATATCAACACTAAAGTAGTATCAGCATCATGATTTCTAATATAATTTTCGAATGATCTCCATTTTCCTGAGTTCAAACTGCCAAATTGAGGTATGAAATTTTTTGGTTCGTTTGGACCACCCATATTTGCTGGTATTAAATGCCCCGAATGACATGGTCCATCAACGCAAGCTTTTTGTATAGAATTTCTAATTGCAGTAGGGACACTATCTCTAGGGTCATTATAATGTGATCCCCCAAATCTATAACACACTCCAACGACAAGATCTTTGTTGCCAATCTTCTTAACATAGAACAATGCTTCAGTAGTTATTTGTGTTTTGTCACCATAAACGGACCACCGATATTTCTTATGTATTTTATATGTATGATTCGGTATCTTAAAAATGTATTGCGGACAATCGACAACTAAATTTGCAACTGATACTCCAACAGAAAAACCACCATTAATCGCATAACACAACCAAAGCAAACAGAAAAATAAACTAGTGGACGATGTTTTATTTGAGCATAATATGTTGTTAAAGCCCATCATATTTATTTGTAAATTAAATTAAATATTTAAAATAAATTTGAAAAATAAAAATATAAACATAAATTTTAAATTTTAAAAATACAATTTTTTTAAATAACAACAAAAGAGCCGGATACTATACGAGTAAAAAAAACTGAATTAATTATTTACTGCAACTATTTATTTAAATAAAATATTATTTTATTGTTAATAATTTTATTTGTTGTCAATAATAAAATTCTAATTAATTTATTTTTATCCTCAAGAATAGAATATTATTTATTTAATTTTCAACACCAACTTTTTTACACACTTATTAAAATATACTTAAGTCATATACTATACCAGAGACGAACAATGATTTCTTTTACAACAATATTTTTTAACAATGCTAATACTTACAACAACGCAACTGAAACTGTTGATGATGCCTGCATTTCCATGTTATTGATTCGGTATAGTGGTCTCGTACTGCAGCCTGCAGGATTCTTTCTTTGGAGTTACTGGAAGTTAATCGGGCCTCCAAAGGTGATTCGGAATGAATGTATCTTCACGGAATTTATTTTATAATTTAGCAGAAAGGAAAAAAATTAAAATTTTCAGTTATGTTGAAAAACTTTCAAGTATTTTCTCGATTTTCTTCCAAATTTATTTTCTTTTTGAACCATGTCCACAGCGCCAATTTTTGTGAGCTTACATCGTCGTTAGATGAAATTGAAGGTTTTTTTGAAATAATTAAACGATGTATGTTTGTATATTTGTGTTATGTATAAATAATGACTGGATATTTTAATTATTTTAATCAATAAAAGTTCACAATATACTAAACAGATTAATGTAGTGTAGATTAGCAAGATGTAACTTGAATACTAAATAATATAGTTATAGTAGTTGGTTGATTGTGTCTGTTCGTCTGACGAGACCTGGTCTTTCAGCGTATCTCAACGACTCGGTCGATGGTCACTGTCCCTGCTATTATTTCATTGAAGATCAACACGCGCGCCAAGTGCTGGATGTCTCTTTGGCCTTTGCATATTTATTTATTAATACAGCAAACTAGTATCCGTTTACACTAAACGCAATATTCCTACATAGTCTATTCCAACAAATATTAATATTAGTATAGTGATATATATACTGCCACGTGGCGATCAAGGTTACATGCTATTTATAATGATTATCAGGGCCTGAATTTTATAGAATTTGCTAATAATTATAGTAGGATACGGATAAAAATAGCAGAGGGAGCTATACATATGTTTTATGCATTAGAGATTCCAAATATAAAGTGTGATTATGCTATTTCTCGCATACTTAAAGTATTTTAGGTTTTTAGTGTTATTTTTCAAGTTTTGTGGCTATTTTTGATAATTCGCATAATATAACGTTATATTTTGTATTTTTATGAATCTATTTTATACTATGTGGTATGAAAAATATAAAAAGTTGGTATTATATTTTAATCATATTTCATTTGAATCCATAGAAAAAATAGTAAATACCTACCCAAATTTTTATTTTTATTAAAATCCTTTGTAATGAAGTCCGGCGGAATTTATCTATCTAACTGTAATTTTTAATTCTCTATCAGTTGTGCCGTCCGTACTTATATATTTTAGAGCAGAATATTTTGTCATACATTTGTATTTATTTTTTTTTAAATTTCAAACAGAAATAATTTTAATTTTTGCTATCTTTCAGGTCTTTAGGGTATATTATAGCGCTTATTTTAAGATTTTTAAGATCATATTTAAGCACATATTTCAGTTATTTTTAATGCTTTAAAATCCGAGCCCTGATTATTATAATTATAGGCGCGTCTCCATATTACTTATTATCAGTGGTGCATTTAAAGTATATGCGTCTAGGGTGAAATTATTTTACCACTACCCCCTACCCAAGTTAATTTGTTAACTTTGACTCTATATTAAGTATGGCTAAGGAGTTTAACCGTTCCATTCCAATTGTAGACCGCAGATAATTTTAGAACCTTTTAATAGCAGAAAATGATATCTTCACAGAACAATTGCTTGATGAAGTACATAATAACATGTTAAGAGATATGTCTACAAAGTTCAATCAGGTTCCACTTGTTTTTTTATTTTCATAAACATATCGTGTGACTAATGACAATTTATCAATATGTCTGGAGTCGAATCTACACTGATAGAGAATAATTTTGCATTCTTAATTTATTGTATAATAATTTTCTTAACCTTGTCTGATATAATAAAAATAATCTGAAATATACGAATTTTTTCCTTTTTCTGAGCCACCATATTTTTTTTTAAATGTATTGATAGATATGGATCAAATTTGTAAATTAATACTAGTCCCATAAAAAAATTTCAATTATGGAGAATACCTTAGTTGGAGTCGTAATCACGGAAAGCTCATTCTCTACAGTTTACACGATAGTGATTTTACTACGGCTACAATACTTTTCAAAACTTTTATCCAATTATCTATTATATTCTCTCATTTTCAATTTATTGAATCAATTGTTGATTTAAAACATTTTTACTCTTTCCACGGTCGTTCATTAGTAACATATATTTGATCGATGCTTTAGTGAGTTGTGATTCTTTCAATGCGTTATATTCTGCTTTTTTCCAATTTGAAAAACCTTTTGAAGCAAATACGGATATTCTTCTGAACAGCATTTATGGAACGCAAAACATTGCTGATTTACTTTCAGAATGTACCAGATAGTGACGTTTTATTTATTCACAATTTTTCAGAGTAGTCTGTTGATAACTTGTACTAAAATATCTAAATAAAAATCAGTTTATACATAAAATATACCTTGAACGGCTTGAACTCGTATAGTAATAATTCATTTTATACGTTATCTATCATAATCATATCACATTTAACTAAAAATGATCTAATAAGATTATCAGCTATCACAAAACTAGGTACTGATCAATCAAAAAATGTTATACAATATACGTTAATCAATATCATACAATTTGTGATAAAAAAAAAAAATTTATACAATCAATCAATAAAACTTCCACCCCTAAAACTGTTAAAATTTTGCCCCCTTCGCTACTCTTAATACTTATTATAGGCCTAACTATTGTTGTCGTTTTTTTGGAATCATCTTACACATATATATTATGTACCACTACCTTATACAGATTTAATCTCAGCTTAGTCACAGCTCACTGCATAAGTACACTTTTTTTAGTACATTTTTATTTATAAGTTTTATTATATTTACTACAATTTGAAAATGTAAAATTTATTTGAATCTTGACATTAATTTAACTATTTTATTTCATCACAAATATTTATATATATACATATACATATAAAATACCTACTATAATGAAACATTTGTAAAATCTTCATAGTTTTATGATGAGTAGAAATAGACAACATTTTTGTAATTTAATTATTTTAAATTATTTTAAATTATTTTTTATACTATACAAATTTAATACCTACTGTATTCTGTATTATCTAATGTGAAATTTAAATAGGTACATTGGAATTGTATGTAGAATATGTATTAAATGCATAAACCGTTGTTAAAGTTAAAATGTTTTCAAATTATTTTACGATACCTACACTTGCATTTTGAATAAAGTAGGTATAAGTATATAATTATATTAATTTCAATCAACTAATCAATCATATTTAAACATTCCAACACATATATTACATAACATAATATTTTGAAGATTGTACCTATATTCAGTTGTGGAGTGGCTCCAAAATTCAAACCGGCAATCCAATATTTTCAGGCCCCCCTTTTTTTTATGAGCTCTTCGTAAATCGACGCAATTATTATTTTTTTGGAATGTGTTTATAAAATTGTTTTTGTCCAATCAATTTATAAGAAACACTGATCAGTGATCACTTTGGATTTATATGTAAATTCATATTCTTCTACAATTTACATAGAATAATTTTTATTATAAATGTCAACGTTTCATAATGACGTGTACCTATATTCTATGGTTATTTTATTTTTTTTTGCATATTTTTCAATTTTAGTATATTGTCACTGGTTCCACTGTAACGATTATCAGTAAACGGCTACTAATAAACGTGATCACGACAATATTGAATGATAATAAGTAGAGCGCAGATTTGTATGCACTTATAAGTATCGAATTATGCCATATACCTAATATGCAGCTAAAATCATGAAAATATGTAAAAAAATATGCTGTCAAAATCATGAAAATATGTAAAAATATGCAAACATTTTTATTTATTTAAAATTTACAGTAAAACTTATAATAATTAATTATTTAAATACTTAATTAAAATTAATAATCATATGCATTTCAAGTTTTTCTTCTGTGAAGCTGTGTCGTTTATCGGTTAACAGTTAACATATTTTTAAAGACTGAGAACGAACGTTCGACGTCAACCGAAGTTATTGTGGCATATTTAAAGCAACTTAGTATTGTCGGGTCTTGATAAAGATCTTCGAGCTACCTAACCAATGTAACTGATTGTCGAGTGGTATGTCGATAACCGACTGACATAGCATTACTTTACGTCGTAATCGATTATTTATCTTATTAAGGTTTAAATAAATATATACATAAATTATTATTTAGTGACTATGAAATTTAGTTTTAATTTTTCTACTTGACAAAATATTATTTTATACATTTTTTTAAATTTTCGCTTAATATGCAATAAATTTTGAATTTTGCCAAAATATGCAAAAATGCAAAAAAAAATCACCATTCGCTTCAAATTATGATGATTCGCGGACATAACTGACAACAATCCAAAAATATTAAAAGGAAAAAAATATGCAATCGCATAGAAATCCGCGCTCTAATAATAAGTTATTAATAACCCTAATACCCTGCTATAAGTTTGATTCCTCAATATTCCTTTATTATTATCATACTATTTTAAATTTAATCAAATATTATAAATTTATAATCAAAAATTAAATGCACCAAAAAATTATGTAATTATAGAAACATAGAATGATGGCCGATGGGCCACATTTTGTATAAGCATCCAGGCCACCAGGAAATGTATCGGTTGCGCGGTGGGCCACTCCACCTATACCTAATTGTATTTTGTATTTTGTATACAATATATTTAAATGTACATAAGATAAATTATTATTTGTTTTTCTTACTTAAACTACAGTCAGACATTGTAAATTGTAATAGTTCATAGTACCTACTAAAAATGCGAACAGTAAATGTCTTTAATTAAAACTGATATAAGAGTTTTTGTATAGATTGGTACTTAAATTTAATTATTCAATAGACTCAAATGCCAAAGCCAAACATAATACTTAGAACAACACAACATAGTTTTTGTATTTTTCTTCGTCAGTTATGGTCAACTGTTGTGTAAATTAAAAGACTTATTTTTAACTTTTTCTTAAGTGTACTCGTTTAGTTAGCAAATTATTTTTATTTTTTTATATAAATTATTATTATTATTAGTTATACGTTAGTTTTCATGACTTAAGAATTCATTAATACCTACCTATTTTAAAATAAATGTGCTTAAATAAAGTTGTTTTAAAAGATAATTTATGTACACAACAAATTTCATGGCGAGGAAGAAATATAATATAATGAAAATGTATATACTTATTGGAATGTTTTGAGATCTAAGAGTTTGTGATCAAAATATGGAAATGCATATAATAATAATCATTTAATAATTAATATTTTAGAACAAATATTAACGCTTTATCCTTTAAATAAACTTTCATGATATTGTATGTAATTTCTAAGCGAAACTATCTCTACAATAATATATTGCCTCCAGGAACTCATCCATTTCCTCTCTTTATTATATAGCCTATAACTTGCCCATAAATCAAAAATTGTTTAAATACATTGATTTAATACAATATGTATACAGAAGTTCATGAAAACTGTAGTTTGTGTATTTCGACTCCACAGTTTTACTTCGAGAGGGGATTGATGAAATGATTAACACGAATTTACCCCAAGACACAAACTTTCCATGCTTGCGGGGTTTAATGCGTATACAATATATTATACACTATGTAAAATAATGTTTTTTAGAGTATTACAGTTGTATTGTGAAAACTATGACATAAGCATAATATTAGGTACTAATATCAGTAATATCCTATATTTTAGACAGTAACTTATGGTGCACTATTTTGGAAACATTATAATATTTATAGAAAAAATAGTAATATGTTTAACTAGGGGAATAATTAAAATAATTTTTAGTAAAAAGAATAAATTTATATCATGGTAGTTTTGCCATTAATTTAATGAAAACATGTCACGCTATTCTGAATATTTCTACGAATAAATTAAATATTTTTTTATCGAAACTTGCGTATAAAAATAAATTATAATCAGACAAGGACAATTATCAGGTTCAACATTTTCGAAATTTCACTAAAATATCGGTTTAGGCATTTTATAATAATAATTAGGTATAACATATGTATCATAATATAACTTGATAATATCTTTCATATATATTAATTGGTTTAATATTTTAATTTAGTTATAGTTTTATATTTTATAATCTTATAGTTAATATAATAACTTTCCTAATAAGATATGTAATTTTATAATATAAAAATGTGCATAGATGATAAGTATTTACCTCAACCTAAAAAAAAAATTGTATGGTCCTGGTTATAATTCGATTTATAAAATATATTTGTACATTTCATAATATATGTAATTTTGAACTAAGTACTTAACACAATATAAGCACTTATGAGAACAAAAATTCTCCATTCTTCATTAATAAAATTTAAATTAGGATGTATTTACCTAATCCTATCCTAAACCTATCCTAAAAATACTCAACAGTACAAAACGCTGGTATCAGAATGACCGCGGGTTTCGTTTAGATTAAGATAAGTTGATAGTTTATTGTACGAAACTATCTACGTTCCAATTGACGTAAGACAAAAATACCTCATCAAAAACTATAATATACAGCCAAAAATATGTTTACTCTCCAAAAACCTATGATATCGTTCATAATCTCATCGCAACCTTCCCGACTAGGTAACTATTAAGAATACCTAATAAATAATACACGATACTCATGGAGAGATATATTTCAACTTCAAAAATATAAACCTATATATAACTCATCTCAAATACGACACAATAGAATTATAAAACACACACTACCTATATAGATCCTAATTTAGAGCTCTTCAACCTTAACAAAAATGACAATCCTCGCATAGTCTAATCATCAATACTTTCCATGAAGTTATAAATAATAAATTCAAAACTACTAATCAAATCTATTTAGACGCTTCTAAAACAGTAATACTAATATTAACAGCAGTGGAATGTTTCAAATTTCTACGATTAATATTTTTTTGAATATTACAGTAATACACCAATAACAGTTTTGATTACCTACGTGTAAACATCAGATTTCGTCATAATTTGAAGTTTATGTATTCATGAAAAAAAGGATGTATACTTTAGGTGAAAATTAGATCTCTAAAGTTATTTAGTTTTGAATTACTACAAGAAAAACAAGAGTTTTTCAAACATAGGTGTTGCGTAAATATTTCCGGAATCGAATTTTGCAGGTTATTAAAAAACAAAAATACAGTGACATTTTGAACTGTTTACCTCCTCAAAGGTTATAAGGTTCTAAGTTACGACTAGAACCGTTTTACTACCATAAGCAACCTTCAAAGTTGAAGATCAAAAACAATTTTTTTTTTTACTTAAAAAAGTGTTTTCAGGCAGTAAAAATACACATCGTTGTAAAATAAATACGTTCATTGCTCAGTTCAGAATCTAAAATGGGTTTTATATCCGTTTCACTAGTTTTAGCATATATTATATTAATATAATATTATCTATCTATGTTAAATATGTTTGGTGTTATATAATTTATTATTGTTGAAGGAGATGTAACAATAGACACACTTATAAACCATAAGTATTATTTTATATGTTTATTGTAAATTTGAATAAAAAAAACAACTGAAGTTTATTACTAAACGTTAATCCTTTTTGTGTATTGTATTTTGTATAGATGCATAGTAATAAAATACAATATAAATAAATCATTGATAGTTACCTAAAATGAATTATGTTTATCTATACAATGCTTTCTATATCAGCGCATGGTTTGGCCTTGCTGGTGTAAACCATATCCTGCATTGGGATTGACTTGTGGTTTGGATAAAGTACGAAAGATTCACATATTTTTTGTTGACTGCTGTTCTGCGTTCGTGGTGTGAATAGCCGGACATTATTTTTATCATTCAAACGACCTTCTGACTGAAAAAAAATGTGGTAGGTATGGGAATTTGCTTTAGTTAATCAAAAAAAATAATATATATATATATATATATATATCTAACCATAAATGATATTTTATATTTATAATTGATTTCAAAATTTCGTACACCTATTAAAATATAAAACTATTTTAAACTTCTAACATTAAACTAATGTTTTTCTATCAATAGGTAATGAATAAATTATAATGAAAGATTGTAAATTGTAAAAATTTATTTATTTATAAATTATATATGAGTTTATATATCTTAATTATTTGATTATGTGTATTACTTACTACTTACATACATATTATGGCAATATTATTGTATAACATAATATATAATATGTAATGTTACATACATAATATAATAACGATTAAAGCTACTTATATAAAACTCAATGATTATTTTATTTTACTCTATTCTAATATTTAATTGAACTTAAATGTATATAGTTAGGTATTAAAGGTCTTACTTTTTTATAAATTAATGAAGAGAATTTAAAAAAACTCATCTAATAAGTTGTATAAAAAAATTACTAAATATGTTTTTGAGGTGGATAATGACATATCTTTCCTAAAAAACAATTTTTCATATATTTCTTAAATATATAACCAGATTTTATAATCAGTAAATATTCAGGTAAAATGATAAAAATTTAGAATTACTAACTATAAGATATACACAAATTAAAAAAATTTATAAATTAAAATTTTGTTTGCAAAAAAACTATTGTGAATTAACATGACATCCCGCTGTTTATCAGTCCTTATTCTTAATGATATTTTATAGTATAATATATTTTTCATCAATATTGGTAATTAATTTATCGATTATTAATAAAATAGGTTGGATTGATTTTTGAAAAAAAAAATCATAGCTTATAATATTAGGTAGGTACTTATATTATTATTAATCATTATTATAGCATAGGTACCTATATTATTATAAACTTTGGTGTATAAAAATCAAATTTTAGATGAGTATTTACAGTTTTAATGAGTGGAGTGGAATGGTACAGGATTACCCAGCAAAATGTTGCTCCACTATTGCGTTCATCTAAACTTAAAATATTTAACTAACTAATTTAATACTATTCGATCACAGTGATTTACTTAATAACGAAGTAGGTAAACTCAAAATCCACTTTATTGAAGATACAAAATATATCCTTAAATCAAATATTTTAAATTTTTAAGTAGTTACTCATTTATAAAATTTATTTCTGTTTGTTTGCTTATTTATAAGAATTTTGGTTCTAAATATAATTTAAAAATTAAATTAATATTGTGTATATAGCTTATTTTATGCATCTTAATACTTAAGGATTGGTTTATTGGTACATATAATATATTATATATATATATATGTGTATATGTATAAAGTATATTTGTTATTTTCATTAGTAAAATATATTTATGTAGTATACAAATATATAGCATATTTTATATTTATTTCTTGAAATATAATTTCTTGAAGATAATAATTTATTATACTAACCTGCGATGTTCGTGAAGTATTAATGTTCTGTATAGTTAGTACAGAATACGGCGATTCTGATGTAATTTCTTTGTATTGTCCATTTTTCAGATTTTCATGAATTTTGATTTTGATTTTTGATCCTGTTTGCATTCCCTTTTCATCGTCTAAAAAAAAAAAAAGAAAAATTAAAATGTCAATAATTATTATAAATATTTTAAATAGGTAGGTATATTATTAGTTACTCTATATAAAATTAAATAAAAAAATGAGGAGTGTAGTGGCCGGGTGGATTACGATGTCGGTTGTTACGTGAACCGTCGCCGGTTCGAACCCCGGTCATGGGCGGCATAGCTTTCCGGGCAGTTCACGCTGTCTGGAAAGAGAGGCCGCTGTCACCCACCCAGGCATGGCAGAAACACGTGCTCATTTAAAAATTCTGCAAAAAAACCACTCACGTGTTTCCTCCACCATCGTTAAAAAACCTACAGTACCACCCCTACCCCCAATGGCCTATATTAATTATTAACAAAAAAAAAAAAAAAATGATGTTGCCAATTTAATTTCTGAATTGTTTGTAATTTTAAAATATTTAAATTATACATCAGCAAGATAATAACCATTCAAACCACCATTGAAGCCTTATTTAAAATAATAAATATATTATAATCCCTATAAGTAATTTTTTACATTAGGCATTCGATTCATAACAGACACTATAGCTAGAACTTCGTTTCATACAATGACAAGTTGAAAATTAAAATTTGAAATGCGTATTTTATTCATTGCATATTTTGTAAATTTTAGAAAATAAGCTCATATTAATTATTAATTTTATTTATTACCTAGTATTCATACTCGTATTTAATAATTTTCTAAAAAATACACTCTTTTTCATTTTTGATTACTTATAATATATTTTATACTCATTCATTCAACATAGGTAGGTATCGACATTATCTGAAGATTTCGGCAAAGTAGCAAACAGCCAATATTATGAAACGTTTTAATAGTGGTATATTTTTTTTTAATCGTGAACAATTTTTTTATATTTAATAAAATATCATTCATGAATAGGAGTTATTTATTCGTATATTGATTTTCTTGCGCATATTACATTTTTGTTTGTATATTTTATCGATTTTTATTGTACAACTTTCGGGCACTAGTTATTATGTTTATAATGAAACTTAAAATACATTTCTTCACAAAACTAATTATAATAAACAGTTTAATTCACGAAAGAAATGATATGTAAATATTTTTAATTTAGAATCATCCAAAGTTTTCTCAGAATCATCAAATTCTAATAATTGAATACCTAAACCTAAAAAAAAATTGTAATCGATAAAAATGATTGTATTTTTGAAATTGCAATAAATCCGTAGTTTTTGAAACCATTCATAACACTAGCTGTTATTTAAATTGCAATATATTGGGATATTAAATTAAATATAATATATATTGTTGGCATAGGCGTGCGCAGGCCTCTTTTTCAGGATATGCAGAAGGCTGACAATAGTGCGCCCTGAAAGTTATTTTAAGCTCGTAAAATTCTGATAATATGTATACACAATTCACAAATAATGAAAAAACCTACTGTTTAATTAAAAAAATATTGTAATAAATACTATTACATAATACAAGAAGTATGTATTTTGCAAATATTTGGTAGTTGATAACTGATAACTGGATGTTTCAATTTTCCATAGTCGATGTTCGCCCCTCACGGAACTTCAGGGTATGCAGTTGCATACCCTGCATACCCCCTACGCACGCCTATGATTGTTGGAATATAAAGTTAAAGTTTAAACCAAAGGTACCAAATGTCAACACCAATATTGCAATTATAAAGTACGCGGATCACGTTGATAAATACTCGATATTAAATCCTTGATACACATTTCAACAATAGTTTGGGTTTTTTTAATGACTATTGATTTTTAAAATTGCAAGAGTAAAATAAAATATCAATGCGATTTTAATACGGGTGGTTTATGTGGTTTTATTTCTCGTTTTGGCAGTGTCGAAGCGAAGTATATAATTTATTATAAAATTCGTATCACACACAGATACACAGACACACAGACACACAGACACAGACACAGACACAGACACAGACACAGACACACTAGAAACACACACAAACTAATATAATTTTTAAGATGCAAGTAAACATTTAAATGCCTTTAATAGTAATATAATGTTAATATTATAATGCGTGTTACTTGATGTTTTTTAAAATATTAAAATAAAAATAAAATTTTTTTAAATGGACATCTATTTCTAAAATTGAATGACTTATTGTTATATGAACTGTAATTTCTATTTTTATGACCTAAATCTTACATAAGGTTAATCATATTTTTGTATCATGCATCATAATTCAAAATATTTTTTAACGATTTATAATTTGATGATTAACAACGATGTGTAAACAAACATTTCTTAAAATTATATATTGTTTTTATGTCTAATTTAACTAATCTATAAAAATATATGCGTAAAAGAACTGAATGACATATATTATATAGTGAACTGCAGAAATTATGAGTAGCTATAGAATTTGGATAGTAGTTTCGTTTTATAATGTAAAAACCCACTAAGAAATAATTTTCCAAAATTCGCATCAAACAAGGACTTTGAAATGTACAGACTTACAGTGGTCATTAAAATGTTTTTTGTTTATAAATAGTTGCCATTGCTTGCAGTTTATAATAGTAAAAGTAGAAATTTGTAATTTTCTTTGTATATTTAAATGATTGCCGTTGGTTACTTGGGCAGATTAGTTACACCTCTACAAGCATGCATCATATCGTCGTATTTATAATGTCCTCGATTAAAGAAACTTTATTTTAAAACTTAATGTATGTTTGTAGTCTGTAAACTCAAAATTGATTTCGAAAAAATCTCAGAAATTGTTTTTGATATATCAGAAAAGTTTAGAAAGAATGAAAGTATAGTTATAACCCACGTTAAAAAATATACCAAGTACTAAATCCAAGTGCGACTTGCGGTTGCTCATAACTTGGTCAATTTTTTTACATAACTAGATATTGGTACACCGATGCTGATTTGTTCGTGAACTGAGGTATACTAAAACTGATATACACCTATATGCCGGTATAATGCTATACAAGGTTTGCTGCAAAAATAACTGCACACGGTTGAAGCCGAGTTATTCAGGAAGTATTTTTAATTTTTATACACGATTAACTATGATATATATTGTTTTATCACGATATTTAAGGTTCAAAATTTTATAATATTACATTATCGTGTAAATTAATATTTTGAAAACTCTAAAGTATGTGTAATATTCTTATATTCAATAGTCATTTGTCAACAATAATAATGGTCTTTTATATGGTGGAATGAGTTTATATTGAAATATTTGTTCGCATAAGCATTTCAATATGTAACACTTCGTGTGTACATTTTATCAGGTATTAAAAAAACTAAAAATAATTTTTGGAATGACTTTGTTATTCGAATACAATGCAATGACTTGATTGTATACTCGCTAATATGTTTACTTCTTTTTGTCAGCAATTGTTCGGAAATCGAAGTGCACAATTTTAATAAATTGTTATAGAAAAATTTTGAATCATTATATTAATCAATATGATTCGACGTTTATTATTTTAATCCGTTTAACTTCCTGCTATGTTTTTAAAAATTCCCATGAAAATATTATACTACAGTAGTAATCGCGTGACCAAAATCATGGATACCTATATCTAATCGAACGGAACTTCTGCGGTAGGGCCATTTATAATCAAATGTTGTTATTAAATTCCCATCATAAATGCGCTATAACTCATCGTTGTGGTGTTTTCTACACAATATAAAAGAGAACAAACGAAGGACTGCATCAGTTGAGCAACAGTCTTTGTTCATCAATAATCATCGTTGAAGTTCTACAGAAGCCAATCCTTGAAGTAATTATTATTTTATAACTAGTTAAAATGTTTAACAAATAGTTTTGTATTTTTAAACGACTTGTTAAGTTTTTTTTTTTAACAAAAAAATATATTATTTAAAAAGTAAAAATATTTATATAACTAATTTACCATGGTAGTTATAATTTATAATTCGATTAATTGATAAAATACATGCCTACAGTTAAAATATAAAATATAATTAATAAAAAAATTATTACGTAGATATATATATTTTTTGTGTTTCTTGACAAATTAATTATGTAGACAAAATTAGCATCAGTGGTGGCGTGATTTTTTTCTTCTATGATGTACTCGTAACTTCCCTAAATAAGTACACACCCACCAATTTGTTTACACTTAACATTTTTTTTTCACACATTTTAAACGCAGGTCAAATGTGAATTTACGATCATAAATTATAAAGTAGTCTAGTCGTTTAGGTTCTGGAGTCTGAAGTTATTTTTGCATGCGGTGGCTACTTAATAAATTAGCTATTCACGCTGCTTGGTATCATAAACTAATAGTGACATATTTAATAATTATTAACAATATTGAACAATTAGACAGTTTTAAAATTATTATTTATTTGTAAAATAAGTTTCAATAAATGATTTGTAAATAAAAATTTGAAGAAAATAAATATGTAGGTATCAATCATTCGTCGCATTTATATAACACATTAAAATATATGCAAAACATTATAAGTTTAATGTACATATAAGATAAATAATTTAAAACAAAGTGAAAATACAAGAAAAAGCAAACCTTTTACTTAATTTATATGAGTATGGATTGGGGTACAAATTACATTTCTATTAATTTTCTGTTTATTAACAAAAATAAATTATTTTGGATATAAATATTTACAATGTTTTCAATCACATATACATACTATATTTGAAGCAAAAATTTAGTTTTAAGCTTTTATCCCAAAAGGTTTTTGTTCGACAGATATTTTATGAGTAAATCAATTCAAAAAGTTTGCTTTACTTATTTTGATTGGTTATTCAAAAATGTATATACTTTAATATTTTCTAAAAATCAATGGTCTAATTTATGTGTAAGTACAGAAACAAGTACCATGACGGACAAAAACAACATTTTGTACTTGTTTGATCGTCCCACTGAACCCATATTCATCGGAAAAGGCGATGGAAATGTATCTTTTGACGTACCAGCAGAATATTTGGTGAGTTAAACTAATATTTCATACAGATTTCAAATTAACCCTTAGATTAAAAAAAAAAACTAATCGCGATTGATACTCGGAGTTTAGATTTAAAAATGTATATAATTATGTAGGTGATGTCATAATAATATGATGTTAAAAATATTTTATCTAACATATTAATTTGTCAAACAGTTCATTAAATATTTTTTATTTTATGTTTTTAGACCGATCGATACAAGCCACTGGCGTCTGACATTCAAAATCGTTTTTCTGGTGGTAAAACTATCCCAATTACTAAACTGTCCAATATTCCCGACCTGTCATTTCCCCTGCAACTTGGACGAGATAAAGCATTTTCTCTTTTTATTCCATACCACTCTAAAATGGCTGCGAAATTGATTGAAATTTTTATGGGTTAGTAAATAATTAATTTTTGTTTAGTACTTCTAGTATTTTAGGCACTATTCAACTAATATTAAATTTGCACGCAGCAATAACAGAACTAACAATGTATTTATTATATTATTATATATTTTACGTTTTACAGCTGCCAAATCGTTCGATGAATTACTATCGTTAACTGTGTACGCCCGTGACCGTATCAACCCGTACATGTTTATTTATGCATTGTCTGTAGTTCTGACACATAGGCCCGACACACGTAATTTGGAACTGCCATCGCACGTAGAAATGTTTCCAAGTCTGTACATGGATGCGACAGTTTTTGGCCGAGCTCGAGAAGAATCGACAGTGGTTCAAACGGGTTCTAGAGTGAGTTAATCTCCATTTCACAGTCAACAAAACTGTTTATAAAAAAAATAAAAAAAATACGCCTTCCTAAACTATTACCTACCTATATGTGTAAATTAACATTATTGCTATATTAGACACCGATTGAAATACCACATGATTATTCAGCCAACGATCTGGACTTCGAGCATAGAATTAGCTATTTCCGAGAGGACATCGGTATTAACCTTCATCATTGGCATTGGCATTTGGTTTATCCGTTCGACGGACCGATAGAAATCGTAAATAAAGACAGACGTGGTGAATTGTTTTATTATATGCATCAACAGATTCTAGCCAGGTGAATATTGATGAAAATTAATTTTATTCTATCACTAATTTTATCATTATCATTAATGGATTTAAATAATTACTTCTTATAATATGTGTTTGCACGATGTTAATTCATAGGTATAATATGGAACGTCTGAGCAATGATATGAACAGAGTTGTCCGTCTAACAAACTGGCGTAGTCCAATTTTGGAGGGTTATTTCCCGAAATTAGACAACATTTTAGCCAATCGTGTATGGCCACCAAGACCAGTCAACGCCACACTTTCGGTTATTATTCTATATTATGATTTGAACTCTAGTATTTTCATAATAATTGTTTATATTTGTCTTGTATTGCGCAGAATATTAACAGAGAAGTAGAACAGATATCGTTTGATATCGAAGATCTGGAACGCTGGAGAGACCGTATCTTCAACGCTATACATTCTGGATTTATTATTAATGTAAATATGATACGATGGGCATATATTTTATAAACAAAACTATTATATAATTTATTGTAATAACATATTAATTTATTATTTGATTGTTTGCGGACAGTTATTAAAATTAAATTAACATAATATGACGTGTTTTGTCATTAAATTGTTTAGCCGTTCACCTAAGATTAATGATTAACCCTACATTGTTGTTTTATATTTTAGACGGCTGGTCAACAAGTTCGTTTAACTGAATCTGAAGGAATTAATATTTTGGGAAATCTTATCGAAGCTAGTATATTAAGTCTCAATCAAAATTTGTATGGTTCTCTTCACAATAATGGCCACAACGCAATTTCTTTTATCCATGATCCCGATAACAGATTTTTGGTAAAAATTGTTTTTTTTCCTCTTAATTTATTATTCTTATTATATATCATATCATATCATATCAATCATCGTTATATATTTTTAGGAAAATTACGGAGTTATGGGTGACTCAGCTACTGCCATGCGTGATCCTATATTTTACCGTTGGCATGCGTATATTGACGATATATTCCAAGAATTTAAAGCAACAATCCCTAGCTACAACGTTCAGAATGTATGAATTCGGTGTGTTTTTTAAATAATTGTTCGTTAAAATCGATCATTACATTTTTAGTTGAGCTTCGAAAACGTTAGAGTGCAAAGTGTAGAAATATCGGCCACTGGGATACCACGTAATGAATTGGCAACGTTCTGGCAACAGAGTGATGTTGACTTGTCTAGGGGCTTGGACTTTTTGCCACGTGGATCTGTATTTGCTCGGTTTACTCATTTACAACATGCACCATTCAATTACAAAATCACCGTAAGTAGATTTTGTGTATTTTATCAGACAATATATCTAAATGTTAAACACATGAAAATTAATGATAGTAACAAAATTAAATTTTAAGTAAAGTATAGCTATACTGATGGTATAATTAATTGTATTAACTCTTGTCAACAATTTAGATAAATAATTAGAATCTAGACGAATGTTTTTATTACAAAATAATTTAATTGATATACGAGTATTACATATTTTTAAGGTTGAAAATAATGGAAATCAACGAGTTGGAACAGTTCGCATCTTTATTGCTCCTAGGTTTGATGAAAGAGGTTTGCCCTTCTTATTCAGGGAACAAAGGAAACTTTTTGTAGAACTTGACAAATTCAGCGTAACACGTAAGTATTATTGATTAAGACTTACTGTTAAGATATTACAAAAATATTTTTTCTATTGTTGTATTATGTGTTAGTTTTTGAAAACCAACTATTATTTGATAAATTAACTTATTTAATGTTTAAACACTTAGTTTGTAATATTATTGTAGTAACAACGAATTTAATTATAAAAAATTAACCATGATAACAGTTATTCATTAATATTTATTGAGAAATTATTGTCATTGAATGGTTCATAGGAATATTAACAGTTTCGATGGAAATTCCGTTTTTTTTTTTTATTTTGTTTTATTAGCTTTCAACATATATATATATATTACTGCTCGACAATTATACATAGTATAAAATAAAATGATATAAAATATAGTATTTTGATTAGCTACATTATATATTACCGAGTTTAAAATGAGGTACTAAATGAGAGATAACATAGATAGTTAAAATATATATATATACGCAATATGAGTCCTATGAAATCATTGGATAACAAATATATATAAATAATTTTAAGGAGTGGTGATGACGGAAAATGGGAATATATTTTATAATTGTTGTTAATGGAATTAGTAATGGGTTTAGGATTGACTTAGGTTCTTTGAGAAATGTTATGATAAATTTGTTGATTGATCGGTTGGTGGTATATTTGCTCTTATATTGGCGTTTGTAGATTTTTGACCCAAGTATTATTTTTAATAATTAGATTTAAATACATTTTTTTCAAACTTGTAGTTTTAATTTTTTAGTCCAAGAATCTGGTTTAATAATGTAGGTTTTCTACATTTTTATTTGTACAGTGACCAGAGGAAGAAATGAAATCACTCGAAGATCTATTGATTCATCGGTTACAATACCGCACGATGTAACTTATCGAAACTTAGATAGAAACAGGCCAGCTGCTAATTCAGACGCGGCGGCAGCTTTTAATTTCTGCGGTTGTGGGTGGCCACAAAACATGCTGATACCTAAAGGGTCATCTGAAGGATTCCAGTGTCAATTGTTCGCCATGATATCCAACGGTGCTAACGATCAGGTAATAAGAGACACACGTTAAAATCAGATAAAGATTACGTAATTTTTGCGATTTTTTCGACCACAAAACAGGTGGAGAACGCACAAGCGGACGGACAAACGTGTGACAATGCTTCTAGCTACTGTGGTATTCGTAATGCGCGCTATCCAGATGCCAGATCTATGGGCTATCCGTTCGACCGGACACCCAGAGATGGAGTGGTCACTCTTCAACAGTTTTTGACACCGAACATGGCTGTACAGGATGTGCGCATACGTTTCTCGAATCGCACGGTGGCACCGTTGCAAAATAGAGTAGGAAGCCAATCAGCAGCAAAACCTTCATCTGCCGGTCGGAACTGAGGAACAACTTTGTAGAACATAACTTTATGCATATAGGTATTATTAGTGTGTATAAAACAAATTCTCTATCCGAACACAATAGAATATTCAAAACAATTACCTCACATTGTGTTGATTTACGTTTTTTTTTATAGTACGACGATAAGTATTTACTTATGTTTATATCTTATAATATTTACAGGTTTTGGATTGCATTGGAAAAATACGATTCAAATTCATTCAACATTTGAAGTTAATTATATTATCTATACATTATCATATTCTAACATTATATTATTATACTTTATGAAAAATAAATTACCTTATTCTTTATGTTATACCAAAAGGCATATTATAAAAACGTCATTATTAAATGGTTAATTAAAAAATAAATATAAATTTATACAAAATACTGTGTCATTTTATTTATACAGCTTGACTTGTATACTATTATGTTTTTATTCTTCATATTAATTAAAAATGATATACACGATGAAACTTTATATAGCTACCTTAGTAACTGTATAAAACTTAGAGTAAAACGAAAGAAATATTATTTTAGGATAATTGATTGTGTGTCTTATTAAAAAATAATTTGTTTATTTTTCGGGAGATGGAGTATAGTTGGAAATCGGGTACAGTTATTGCGAGGGAAGTGTGAGGGGAGTCACTAATAACTGTAAATATAAAAACACTGTATAAAAAATAATACTAAAAAATGCATTAGTTTTTTTTATTTAATAAGTGTTATAAATGAATGAATTCCGTAGAATGTAAAATTATTTTATACCATATATAAATTCATAAATTTTTAATTTAAATATTTACACTGGGAATTTAATAATAACCAAATACAAGAATCATCATAAGTTGTTTTATTGTAATAAAAAAAAGTAAAGTAAGGCGTAAAGCTACATTAAATATTTAAATGAATAAAATAATTATTTTAATCAAATTATGTAGTTAATTAGTTGTTACTTAAAATAAAAATATTAACTAAAGATTTGAAAATTTCCACCAATATTAATGATATAATCTTCCTTGCAATTTAGAATAATTTCAAGCTATTTATAGTTATAACTTATAGCTATTTATTACTGACATTTTTTAATTTTTTACTATTTTTCATCTCATTGTGTCTTATTTTCACCATAAGTTCTGCTTACAGCAATATAAAATATCTAAAAGACATTGCACAGTTTTATTTGATAAAAATTATTACATTAATTATAATATGTCTAATTCACTCAAAAGTCAGAATCGACTTTTTTTATAAAATAACTTATTATTGAAGTTAGACCTATAAATTATAATGCAGCAGAAGCGAGCTTTATGATTACTGTTACAATTTGTGTAGCAGTTCATGCGAAATGAGTAGTTTTTTTCTCTTAAAATATTTACCAATTTTTCTATGAATATTTTTTAAATAGTACTTTTATTTGAAAATTTTCGGGCAATCTTCATAGTCGAAAAATTACAATTTATGTTTTTATTCTGTTTTTTGGATGGGTTTACAAGACTTTTTGGAAGCGGATGAAGTCCGGGCAATTGAAGATTTTCGTTAAAATTCATCGTATCTATGTATAGTAGGTATTATTTTAGCAAAATTTAATCACTTCAAAATAATTGATAATAGTTTTTTCGCCCTATATTTACCATATAAAATATTGCACACCACTCAAATTCGCATATAAATAATGTTTATAATTTATTTAGTGTATAAAATATATTATTATTGTTTCGACTTCCAAGGAGGTTATATTTATGTATGTTAGTTTCAACTGTTTGACGATTTATTATTTAAGCTGCATAAGTTATTAAAAGTATAAAATAAGGTTTTTTTTTTTTTTAAAGTAAAATTAATTTATAATATTATAAGAGTTTTTTTTTTTTCATTAGTAGTTTATGAGTGGGTATTTGAAATAACATTGTACTAATATTCCTATTTTAAAACTTTGTTTTATAAAGTTTCTGTAATCATTAGACCATATGTAATAATATCATCATACTTGAAGTTGAAATATATCGTTTACTTAAAGATCGAATAATTTTGTTAACGAAAAATTATTTAAATAAAAATTCTAAACATAAAAACTTATATTAGTTTGATATTTGCTACAGACTAATGAATTTTATATTACCTACATGGGAAAAAAATTATTTATTAGGATTATAACTTTATTTAACTGTAAGAAATTAACAAAAATTGTAATGATTGTTACTATTATTCGGGAGATTTATGAATATTAGTAATACAATATTATAAATCACATCATAGTTTTTGGTAAAAAATACATTTAACTTTAAAGTATTTTTAAATTATTAATAATACAAAACTGCTTAAAAGGTCTATTTTAAACTTGATCATGTACATTTTCAGGTCAGTGGCGCCGAACACGGGTATGAACTGGGGAAAATTCCCCAGAACTATTTTTGGGTGGGTCAGGTGAGTGGGTGGGTGGGTAATAATAAGTGATCAGTGATCAGTGATATTTATATTTAAATATCATCATAGTACAATAATGGTAAGTATAAAGAATAGATAGGTAAATAGGTAATAAGTAATAATACTTTAATAGTAACTACTAGCTATATAAGTACTATTGTAATAATAGTAGGTATAATAGTATAATAACAGGTCGACAAGCAGTAGGTATATTTATATTTTAGTAGGTCGTAGGTGGGTGGGTGGGTCTAACACTAGTATTTTTTCCCCATAACATGAAATATAGATCGGCGCCACTGTTTCAGGTAATAATTATTGATCTGTAAACTCAGCTTTGATAAAATAAAAAGATACGTCCAGAGCTTCTCATATCTAACAAATAGTTACTTATATATTTTTGAGAATCATTTAGCATCACCCAGAAAACATCACGAGTAAACGATTCTCGTTATCCTCTAAAAACATTTTGTTTAATTTTAATTTTATATTATTAAAAAGTATGGAAATTTGTTATAACAGTATTCAATTTGTATAAATGTAAATGTTTAAAATTAATTTTTATTAGTAGAAAGGCAAGTATAGACGTATTAATTTTCCAATATTTATTTATTTTTGTACTTTTTTTAGCGTGATTTCTAACAATTCTTGAACGATTTATAAATGGTGCGTTTTTGTTATTTACAAATTGAATTGTATTATGTTTATTTAAATTTATTAATCATAGAATTATCAAGCCTAGTTATTAACCTTTTTAAATATTTAAAACATAATGATGTTGATGAATTGAAGAATACAGGGTGTCCCGTGAGGATTTACCAATTGCGATATCTCCCGAAATAATAGTGATATAGAAATTCTGGTTTTATAATAAGATTTAGAAATAAGAAATACAATTATTTCATATTTTAATTTATTTTAATGTTTTGGTAAAAAAGGTTAAGAAATATATATTTTTATTTAATTATTTCCAAAAAAATTTATCATAGCAATTTTGTAGAGTTTATTTTTCTGAAAATATAAACGTTTCAAAATGTTATTTTTATTAATTATGTAATTATGTTATTTTTATCAATTTCTTGATTTTTAATATTTTTTTTTAGTTTCGTGAAAAATTGTGAAAAATTTAACACCGTAATGTTATCAAACATGTGACATGCTGCGTCGCACACATTCCCATATTGCCGGCCGAATACTTTCCGGTTCCTAATAGTTATAAAATATAGTTATAATGATATTATATCATTGTATATGAAAAACGATTCTGAGCGGAGACGGTTTTTCTGTCTAGGATATATTATAGATTATTATTACTTACTAAAATATTTGATTTTCCGGTAAACATATTTTTTTGTTGATAAAGGTAGACAAACTTATAAGTTATAAGGGATCTTGAATAGATTTGAAACGAAAATTTTTTATGAATTTTTAGCTTAAAATAATTTGCGAATTTTCGTTATTCTTACGTATTTTGTCAATACTCAAACTTTGAATGCTTAAAAAAAAAAATCGTGACTAAAAATAAAAACACACAATATGGTAAAATCAATACATTCATCGCTCCGCTCAGAATCTAAAATATATATTTATATAAAAATATCTTAATTCATTTTTTCTTATAACAGAGTCATTCGTGTAACAATTACTTATATCTACTGTTAAAATGATTTCAATACAAAATCTGTCACAATTTAATGGTTTTTTTTAATTAAATAAGTTTTAGCTACTATTTACTAGTGGTTGCATAATCATGAGACTTTTACTACTAAAAACATTTTGTTTGTGAACAAAACTTAAAGACTATAACAATAAGTGTTGGCCTATTATTGGCATATTTTTAAAATCTATGCCATAATATACCATATTATATCGAGATGTATTTAAAGAATTTAAAATTGCTTATTATTAAAACGATTAAAGTAATCTAGCTTTAAGTTTACTTCAAACATTAAAACAATAAAAAATAAGATATAATTATATTGTAAATGTAGTTGTCATATATTTAGCCAGTAATTATTACTTGAATGCTTTCAGAATTATTCCTTTTCATGCCATTGTTGCGTTTGAAATGGCGGGCGTGTAATGGAAACCTATTAAGAGGGCACAACTGTAACGAAATTATACTGAAAATCATGTTAACGAACTCTGCATAGTATATACAATATACTTGCATAAAAGTTCCTAGAAATTTCTAATAAATGTAACTTTTGTTTACCAATATAAAGTTTAAAACTTTCTAAGTACAATTAAATAAGCTTTTGTTAATAGTTATTTTTTCATGGTCCCATTTCATTATTTCATATTTGAAATTCGTATAATTTAAAATTGTTTTAAAGCGTACACAACAAATTTAAATTATATTGTTTTGAAAATGACATACATGCTTACTAGAGTAGATGTGGACCCCCTAGTCCCTGTGGCCTTTTTTTAAAAGTATTGTAAGGGATGTCAAAAAAATACTGGAAACTATCAATCAAATTCAAACATCACCGATCTAAATAACGGTATAAAAAATATAATTGTAATAATTTTTGACCTCATTGGTCGTCGGGGAATCTTGTTAATGCCTCTACTCCTCCCCCGTTCTAAATTCTAGAAGCTACCAAACAAATTCAAGAATATTGTTGTACCCTTTACTTAATTTGGACCCTCTCTTGAAAATACATGTACATATTAATCAGGGGTACATAATTAATAATACCCACTAACAAGTTATATACATTTTCCTTGGATCTTATATCTATGACTTTATTGTTTGTACTTTTATAGTCGATAACATATAGCTGTTGTTATCATAATAAGTTATTCCATGCAGATTTAAAATAATTTTGGGATTTATTATTTTTTTATTCCGAAACATTTTTGAAAAAAATTTCATATTAAAAATGTAATACATTTTAGATTCTGAGCGGAGCAAGGAATGTACTGATTTTACCATGATGTGTGTTTTTTTTTATTTATTTTTTTTTTGGGTCTATCATCACGTTTAGGGGCAGTAAAATGTTTCAATTTTCGAGTTCAATACCTCGTTCAGTCAGAAAGTGAATCTAGTTGATACTTTGGGGGTCAAAAGTAAAAAATTCTTAATACTTTTCTAAATAATCGAGAAAAACAAACTAAAATTAAGGGAAAAACGGGAAATTTTACGCACACTCATTTTTCGAAAAAATCGATTTGGGTTTTTGATGTAATTTTAAAACAAATGACCATATAGATACAGGAAATTTTCACCGAATATTTATATAAGTATATTCTATCCACCAAGCAATTTTCAAAAATTTTCGACTTAAGTTGAACTATTCATAGGCATTTGAAATTTTCGATCATTATTAGTTTTTTTAAAATTAATATTGATAAAAATTTATTTGTTAGGCAGAAAAACTTGAAAATTTAATGAAAGGCTCTTAACATATTGTTACAATAGCAGTTGAAAAATAAAATAAATTCATTTCCACATTTTTTTTTATAAGCATTCAAAGTTTGAATTTTGACAAAATACGTAAAAATCACGAAATTGACAAATTATTTTAAGCTAGAAATTCATAAAAAATTTTCTTTTTAAATCTAAGATTTCAAAATTTAATACAAGATTCCTTACAAGTTTTTCAATCTTTATCACAAATAAAAATTCCACCGGAAATTCAAATTAAATTTTTATGAGCATTTGAAATTTAAATTTTTACAACATTAGATTTTCACTTTTAACGATTTCCTTATTTTCGTGTAACTCTAAAACAAATGACCGCAGATACTTGAAATTTTGACTGAAAGTTTATATAGGCATATATATATTTGATAGAATTTTCAAAATATTTAGATTTGTTTTGAGCTGTTTACTGACATTTTAATTTTTCAACTTTTTTAGTTTTTTTTTCTATAAATATTGATAAAAATTTATTTGTTCGGTAGAAAAGCTTGACAATTTATTTTTTACGAGGATTCAGTTTGAATTTTGACAACATACGTAAAAATCACGAAAATACATATTATTTTATGCTAGAAATTCATAAAAAATTTTCCTTTTATATCTAAGATTTGAAAATTTAATACATGGCTCCTATCATATTTTTACAATAGCAATTGAAAAATAAAAGAAATGCGTAGTCACAATTTTTTTTTACAAACATTCAATGTTTGAATTTTGACAACATATTATGTAAAAATCACGAAAGTCACGGAAATTCGTAAATTATTTCAAACTAGAAATTCATAAACATTTTTCTTTTTAAATCTAAGATTTGAAAATTTTTAATAATCTATATAAATATATCCTAGACAGATAAACCGTCTTCGCTCAGAATCGTTTTTCGTATACAATGATATAATATCATTGGATTTAAATTTAATTCCATCCATTACAGTAACCCACTTGTAATCTACTGTACAGCAGAGCGTCATCCACGACTTACCTGCCTTTTTATTTTTTAGTATAGTATAAATAAATTTTAGAATCCAAAAATAGCACATAGTATAAGTTTACTATATACTATAGTATAAGTCATTAAGATGTCACTACACAACCATTTATTGTGTCCGTCTTACTAGAGCGTAACATAACAAATTTACGCTGAGCAGATTACGTTTAGCTCCGTTAGTTTAAAAAATGGAATGAATCAACCTATTATGAAACTTTATGTTAAGAATAATTGTGTTTGTATATGGGGTTTTCACGCAAATTATACGTATATAAAAAAGAGTAAGCTGAAAATGCGCGTAACTCACTTAAAAACTAAGTTATCGTAAAAAAACCCATATACAAACACAGATTATGTTCTAACCATCAAGTTTTATAATAGGTCGATTCACTCTAATTTTGAAAGTAACGGAGCTAAACGTGATCTGCTGAGCGTAAATTTGGTATTTTACGCATTTGTAAGACGGAGATAGTAAATATGTGTGCAGCGTTCTCTTAACATAACTATAATGATGAAAATAAAAAATCCCAAAAATATTTTTAAAAATTTTTTATTTAGAGATTGATATATTTTTCTATAAATGCGTTTTCTTTATATTTATCTTGCAGTTAAACTTTTATAGCTTATGATTGAAGATTTAAATCAAGATTTTTTATACCTAGTTACTTTATAATTAAACCAAAAACAATTTTATAAATACACATTTTTTTTTTTTTGTTAATAGATATCTTATAAGATCAAATCTGAACGAAATTATAGGTATAAATGAAAAATAACAATTTCAATTATTTTGTTGCAATTTAAAATTTTAAAATATTTATATTATACGTTTTAATACATGCAACGAAGTTATAAAAATATTTAAGTTAATTTTAATCTATTACTTGTTATTATACCATGAACCTATTCTCACTTTTCTGTGGTAAGATTATATTGACCTAACAGTAAATAATAAATAACATAACAATAATATAAAATTATAGAAATGTACACTATTATGATAATAATTAAATACCAATCGACATAATGAATGCAAAAATTAAATCAATCTATCTTAATACTAAAATAGTAAAATAAGATAATTTAACGTCAATACCAATAAAAAAAAGAAAAAAGATGTCTTGAAATATAATCGTGGAGTTATAGTTGAAATAGATGATAGGCTGACAGATCGTTTTTGCTGAGTATCATTTTTCACTATCATTATTTTATATTATGCTATCATTGTATTTGAATGTATTTCATCCATTACAGCGAATCGACTCAATACCTACAATCATGCAGCAGAGCGGTAACTACTTGTCCACCCTTTTACTCGTTTTTTATAACATAATGTTGGGTAATTTTTATAGTAAAATATATATTTTAGTGAGATTGTTTCGGCCGTGTTCATGTACGTAATATCATTCAACCAAGAAATTATTTACTTGACAATGTTAAATTAGTATCCAGCCACGTGTTCAAAATTTAAAACTGTCGGCGTATAAAAAAAAAATCAATTCAGGTCAACATAATCCATCGTGGAGGGTTTCGGTGAGATAGTTTTATTTTTAAATTGAGTATTTCACGATTTCGGCTGGGGACCTGTTTTTCCTTTCTATTATTATTTCCACTAACTTGTGACAACTGTACGTTCGTCGACACCCTTGGACCCTGTAAATCGAATTTCTTCGCCGTTTTGAATCCTGACAGTTTGCCGCTCACGGAATACTGATCGTCCGCGGACTTTGGCCGCCAACCGTTTGGCGTATACCACTGCCATTGCACATACTCCCACAAAGCAGCATCCAAGTAACAGCATACCTATGTGTGCGGCTTCCGAAAACCGTGTAGCAGTGCTGGTCGAGTCTCCTAGGGCAGAGTACAAAAAAAAAAAAAAATACAAGTATGAGTGTCGGAAATCGGAATATTTATTTTGTTTTGTAAAATGTGAAATAAACATAAAAATGAATTAAATACCTATAAAGTTCAAAAAAAGAATGAAACTACGAAAGATATGACATTTAGTTTTGGTTTTGTTTTTCATGTTGCATATACACAACCTACGTCATATTATGAACTAATTTACACTATTATCTCCAAATTTGGTGATAAATTGATCATGTTTTAATAAGTGAACACATTATGATAATATTGATAACAAATACCTACTTTCTTCTTAAACAATTTTTGAGAAAATTCGATGAAGAAGTTGTAAAATTATGTTACCTAGTAGGTATCTACTTATTGACTTGGCCAATTGTCATAAGTTGGAACATATGTTTTAAAATTAAACGAGGGAAACTAAATTATACTCATATTATATTTTATTAAACATCGATAGTCAAATATCGAAACTACAATGTAAATAATTGATTTAAATTTAATCTACTTTTACAATTTTGATTTTAGTTAAGAAAATAACTTAAAATAGTTAATATTTATAGATTATGATATGCTTTTGAACGCATTATATTATTACCATTTAATCTTAGTAAAATAAACTTTCTTTCGATACAATGATAAATCCAAATTAAACGGATATTTAATTTGGAATTCGTATTTATATTTGCAATTGATAGGTGTGTCAAATTGTTGTTGATAAAGTTGCAACCACAATCATTTGAGTGTGATTAAATTTATTACTAAAAACAATACATGAGTGGAAGGAAAAAGAGAAGACGATCAAACTACAGTATGTGTAAAATGTTATGGTAATGTAAAAATTGAAAGGAACGATTATTTACGTGACTAGAATTATATGTCAGAATGAAATAATTTGCAATAGGTGTTCGGTTGCAGATAATAAACGTATTTACTGACGATGAAGACATTTGTTCTGTTCAACGTTGTGTGCTGTATCATACTTGGATATTGTTTATTGTCGAATGAACAGGAAATTTTTATATGAAATGTTATTTTTTAAGAAATAAGATAACGTCTTATTATTTATTTATTTTTTCAAAAAATTATATTCTAATATTATTTCAAATTAGATTTGCGCATTAGTTATAACTAATCTACGTATATCTATTTCGTATATTTAGTAAGTATCTACACCTAGTTCACTTAGGTACGCTACAGAAATTATTTAAAAAATCTCAAAATAGGTATTTTTGATTTCAACACACTATTAAATTATTATTATAGATAATAATTAAAAAATACATCGAATTTCATTTATGCTGTCTATCTGTAACATTTGTGGATACATCGAACTCGTATAACAATAATTTACAAATTAATATTGTTCATCAATGACATTTATGAGTTTTTCATCATTTACCTGTACAGAATCATTACACTGCACTACTTAGTCTTAGAATATACTATAATATTTTCACGTCATATATAAACTATGTTAATATTAGATGGGTATAACTCAATTCATTTTGGTTTTAGGTACCTATCTCAGTTGTTTCAATAGTTAAAAGATTATAAAATATATTATCACTAAGACATATATTTGTTTTCAAAATTATTTAGGATTTTTAAGTTTAATATTTTAAATACTGAACAATTTTAAAATATAAACACACTGACCAGCTACATGTGGATCCTTGGGATTAGGAGCTGTTTCGACGTAAATGCGTACATGGCCGATACTTGAGCCTTTTGCGTTTCTCGCGTAGACTGTGGTCACGTATCGGGTGGATGGTCGCAATCCGGTAATTATGACAGCCATATTACCAGTTTGGCCAACGTATCTGGTTTCGGCCAAATCCGGTCGGTCGATTGTGGCCACTGTGCACGCAAAATGCTGCGGAAGTCCACCACCGTATCCGGGTTCGCACTGAATTGTAAACCGAGTACTCGTTACGTTTACTGGCAAACAGTTTCTTGGTGGATCTGGCCTACCTGTGAACATAAAGTCGCTCTATTTAGCACTAAAACTAATTCATTCAATCCTATTATGATTCACCCTAACATTGAGTTCAATTTGTCATTTATGGTGTTAATAACAGGGTAATTTGTAAATTATTAAAACAAGCAGGTCTGGGATAAAGAGTAAAATAAAGAATAATAGTAAAAAATAAATCAGCAGAGACGATCATGATATTCGGTTCAATGTAGTAATACAGAAAAGCAGCTTTTAAAAAAAAAACCGTTAAGAAGTAGATAAGTAGATTGTTTAACATAGTATAAACAAAAATTATTATTGTTTAAACTAAAAATCTACCATAATTTATCATTACAATGTTATATAGTTAAATTAATATTACTTACAATATAGAATACGATCAAGACTACATTTTCGTACGGGCAACAGTACATTTTATAAATAGATCTTAGTCACGAATAAATTCATCACTTCCACCCGCTATATTTTTCAGTAAAATATTTATGTTAATTTCCTCTAAAAAACTTAATAATATTAGCTGTGGATCAGTAGTTGTATTATTTAATTTCCCAATAACGGACTCCAGCAACTTTGGTACGGGCAGCTGCCCATCCTGCCTGTACAGTAGAACCACCACTGCTAGTGTAGCAAGTTGTTGGTATAATTGTTACGCATAACCCTTCAAGAAATAATACAAGAAAACTAGTAGACCCATATTTAATAATTTATTCATGAATACTAAGCCAATTATTTTATTGTATGAATATTCATATTTAAAAATTATAACAAATATATATTACTAGTGTATCAATTCTACGAGAGTAGGTAAGTACTCACACGATATATTTTAAACAAACTAGTTGATTGAATCAGAAGTTTACTAAAAATTTATTAAAAGAGAGATTCCAATATGCACGGAATATTATTATATCAACAATTTAATAATAATTAAAGGTCATAAATCATAATCCTCTACAAATAAACGTTAGAATCAATCTGTTATGAATTTCAAGAAAATAAATTGTATTTAATATATTATTATGTAGGCAAAATAAATTGTTTAAATCCATTGTTTTTAGTATGTTTTAAGGAAATGTTGGAATAGGTAAGATAGGTATTTGTTATATACCTAAAGTGTTATTTAGAAAACATTCCAATTTGTTTGGCATGCTACACGCGAAAATTCAATTACGGAAGAACTGAAATAGGCGTTAAAAGAATGAAAAACAAATAGGTACATTCCAAATATTTAACATTCCTATAAACCTTCTGATTTTTGTTATTTTTAGAAATAAATTCTATTGAAAGTTTTATAAAGTTAAATTTAAAAAAAAAATATTGGGAATATACTATTTTTATAGAATAAGTAGATAACAATAATTTTCACTATTTAGTGAATAAATGAAAAAATAAATTTCATTATCGACGAAAATAATAAATTGAAGTCGTGTGTATAAAAAGTTAAAAAATTGGTATCATATTTTTTAAGATAAAATATGTATTTTTTGATCAAATTTCAACAATAAAAACTTGAAAGCTGTGTTTTATTTACACATTATTATTGACAGTTTTCTATTCAGTTATATTTTTAACAATAAATAAAACTGAAATGACGGCTGTTCGCAAGAAATCAATCTTAGGCTAAGTAAATGTTATGAAGAAAAACGTATGTTAAATATGCAACTTAATCAAGTTAAAATAACAAATATGAATAATAGATTATGTTAAAAACAATTATCTACTTAATAGTCGTTACTTATTAGTTATTTTATTTTATTTTTTACCTATTATTATGTACAATAGAAACAAATAAAACTAAAATGAGTTTCAGTATGGGCTATTGCTATTGCTATAGTACCCCTGTAGCCTTGTTCCCTACTCGTAAGTTATAACTTTGAATATAAGCTAATATTTATACAAAGAGTAAATAAGAGAATAAATGGCATTGAATTGGGTAAAAGTATTGACCCTACAGGGAAATCTGTGGAACTCAAATAGTTGTGCACATATCATATAGTTCTTAGTCCAAAATTAATTTTCTTTTTTATTTCAAGTAGTTTAAATGATACGATAGTGATTTAAGTATTGAGCTTTAGTTTTGTTTGACTCGTTTAGGGCTATATTTAATCACATTGATTTTATGGTAATTGCGCATTCGGCTTTCGGTAAAATTCTTAAATATGTCCAATATTATTAAATTAAAAAGTGATTTATCATATTACATTATATAATTAGTTATAATGATTATTATTATATTATTTGGGGGCTTAAACATAAATTCATAACAGTAATTTTATTTTTTATAGTAACTAAGTTTTTATGAACCGTAAAATCTTCGTGTGTAACGTTGTTGTGTATTTATCTATAGTGTGTAGTTTGTAATACTGTACTATAATCATACACATAGGTTTTCACAAAAAAATGTATAAAAGTTATTTGTAATTTAACGGAGATAATAATTAAAAATTTATGTTTATATAATAATATCAAGTTAATAATTTTAGAGATTTATTATTTAATATTTAATTTACATTATACTATTTTTGGAGAATGTTAACCAGGTACTTCCTTAAATGACGATATTTAAATAAAATGTGAATGTGTTTATTCCTAACCTACACTTAAAATAGGTACTATGTTGTAAGACTAATGAACTTCAACGTGAATACCTATCGTGACACGATACCATTAGGTATGTCCGTAAAACTATTATTAAGGTTTTAGTTGATTTAAAATCGTTTGTGTACCATCGGCCGTCTCTGAATTAACTGTAATTTTTTTTTAAAAATAGTTGTTCAATATTTGTGACTTACCTGCTGGTACAATGTGATAAACACAGGGTTGCGATTGAGTTGCCAAAGAGTTGGTTGCCCAGCACAGGAGTGTACCGAAGTCTAATACTTTGAACTTAATGATGGCCATGCTTTTGTCAGAATTAGCTACGTTGATCAAACCGGATATGGAGTTGTTGAAAGCCCAACGGAACGATGTAGGTATAGGGTTGCTATTGACGTCACATTTGACCCATGCAGTTTCTCCTTTGTGTGCTCCGTATACACGTTGTTGATCGGTTTTACAAGATGGTTCGTCTATAATTTTGTCGATAACGGTTTTAGGGGTTTCAAACAAATATTTGAAACATACAATACTCAAAACACACACGCGTGAAGGAATTCAGACAAAACACAATTTGTATTACTAATCAATACCTATAGGTATAGCTAGTTGATATTTAAACTAAGTACTAATAATTATGGTAGGAATTATTTATGGGCAGCGTTTACGGTTAACGTTAATTAGAAATTAGAATTCGTGGTAGTTGATTTTAGCCATGTTGAGTCATCAAAAAGCAAAAATGTACACTGGTTACTGGACATTATGTATATAGTTAAAAATAACTTTACTCTTGAATTGAGCTATATTATAATTTTTTACAACTGTTTTTTATGACTATATCACTTTGTATAAGATAATAATTAATTAATATTAGTATTCTATTATTTAATGAAATTATAGAATGACTGAACGATGAACACCGAACAAGCATGTATAATTTCTTGGAAGTATAGAAACTAATTCATTTTGTCGATTGAATCCATAATTAGCCCATACGGCTTATATCTAGGTCTTAATCATTTTTTTTTTTTTTAATATTACATGTTATCACTTGGATGTCATACGATAAATTAGGGTATGATTTTATTTGAAAATAAATCATCAATGAGAATTTAAAATTGTGAAGATTTATTTGAATATTTTTTATGAAAGATTAATTATTACATTTAATTTGGATGTGAAAATGAATAATTGAAAAACTATGCAAATTAAAACATAAATCTGCGCATAGTTGTACGTAATAAACAATATTATTTAAATTCAATTTGAATATTATTTAATATTAAGCGGACGTTCGCGCTTTTCTCTTACAGATCCATGCGCACCATAGATAAAACGTTTTCACCTAAAATATTTTTTTTATGATTTTTGAATAATCTTAAAGTAAAATCATCTATTGCAAAAAAAAAAATGATACTTTGAGAGCATAACATACTGGTTTTATATTTTATTATTATTTTAATTCGTATTCGATTATCGAATTAAAAATAAATTTAGATAATGTTTAAATTGACTTGTGACAATATTTAGACAAATCGATAAGTTATACTTTCTAAAATATTATTCCATTCGTTTTTGTAAGAGGTTGTTTTTATTCTAAGATAACTTAAAAACATTTTAAAAAATGATTGCGTTAATGCGTTTTATCTATGCAATGAATGAGTCAGAGAGAGAAAACAAACAGCGTGCTGACATTCTCTTAACATTTAGTTATATTTATTGTGTCAATACAAGTATAAAATAAACATAATATACAACTAAATATCAAGGTAAATTATGAGGTATCCTTAAATTATATATTAATAAATAACAATTCAGTCAGAGGTGAACATTAAATTATATAAATTAATTGTCCGTTGTAATTTTTCAATATTAATAATTGAATTAATTTGTGTATAATTAAATAAAAAAACAATTTATTAGTTGTACGAATACCAAACATTATATTAGTAAAATTAAATCTTATTTCGAAATAGGTACCATTTTAAACAATATTTTCTTAAATGTCAAAAAAATTTAATCATTTTTCATTTGGAAACAATATAAAAGATACCAATCGTAAAACGTGTAGTTATAAGCATATAAACAAGTTTTATGTTTATTGTATTGTATATATAATAGTAGGTATATTATAAATATTATGAATGCAATTAATGAGCTTATTAATTTAGATTTATGTTATAATTATTGTTGTTGAACTAAAGTTTTGAAATAATATTCCCATGTCAACTTATTTATTATTTAACCCTTGCGAGATTTAATAAAATTAATGATATAAAATAATATATACACTTTGCACTTTGTGCGAATTAATATTTAATATTTAAATTTTGAATTGTAAAGTTAGTAAAGACCTCTAAATTTAACAGAAATCTGTCTAAAACAGAATTACTTAATGGCTTAATAAATAATAAATAAATATTATTAAATTCACATAAAATGGTCTATAGCGAAATTTATTAGCGGTATTCGGCAATGAATCTATTTCTATATCTATTATTCTATTCGACCACAATAATTTTAGCTTGATATCAATATTTTTTACGACCACCAGAATGATAAAATATAACAATTGAGGATCATCATAGTATAATATTAAAATAAATGATTACCTATATTGTGTTATTTTTTTAAACATTTAAAATTTACTTTGAGATACGAGCGTGTATTTATATTACACGTGTTTTTGTGCATGATGTCAACATTAGGTAGGTAGGTACCTATTAGTATTAATCGATGAAATGTAAGTACTCATTGATATTATGATATTATATCATAGTAAAAAAAAAAAGGTTTTCCATAAAAAAAAACAGTAAGAACAACATACATAAACATAATATTATGTAGGTACCTACCTTTATCATAATTAAATTAAGTCATAACAATACATTAAACAAGTAAATTAAATGTCATGTCACCATATTATGCTCAGCTCTGCAATAGCCCGTCATACATTTCAACTAAGTGGACATTGTTTGCAATATCGTGTGAACTTACATTTAACGTCAAGGTGATAGGCATCACTTATCGATTTTCCTCTGGCATTTGAGGCTATGCACCGATAACTTCCAGAACCTTTACGTGTTATCGATTGTAAAACTAATGTTTGATTGCTCACAATTGTCCTACGGCTTTCATGCTGTCCGACATTTGATCCCTAAAATTAATATTGAAAAATCACTCGGTTTTATTCAGATATATTTCAATAGTATAAAAATAGATAATAATGTGCAATAAACACATGAAAATAACACAATGAATCGATTTAAAACGTGTATATATTGTTATACTGACATTATGATCCCAATCAAGTCTGGTTATAGACGGAGAAGCATCGATAGTGCAGTCAAAGTACACATCCGACCCTTCTTTGATGTTGGAAACATTTAGGTTTCTGCCTAGACATATTTTTAGCCTTGGAGGATCTAAGTAAAGATAATTTACCATGAAATATTATGAAAGACTTATATAACTTTAAATACCGTACAGTGAACGTTAAGTATTATTTGTTGTTCTTTTGAGTCAGCCGGAAAATATATGTTGCTTGCAACACAGCTTATAACACTTTGATCATCGTCATCAGTTGGCACTAGTTTTAAAGTGCTCCATGTCATATTATTGTTTTCCATCACCTGAAAATTAATTGTTATATATATATATATATGATACAAAGTTAAGCAAGTTAGATTTTATAATTTTAATTTGTATAAATATATACAACCTTTGTTAAATTTAAATAATAATATAAATTTTTTAATTTACAGTAAATTTAAATAAATATAATTTTTTTGGAAAATGTTTTATTTTTAGAAATATTAATTAATAAAAAAAAATTGCATTAATATTAATTTTAATATATTTTTTTTCAATTAAAAACTATAGTTTTAAGTATTCTTTATACTATATATAGGTTCTATATGTATATATTAGAAGATATATCACAGAAATATCTAAGTTTTTTTATATAAAAAAAATAATAAACCAAGCTTTCACATTTTGGTAGAAACTTAAAATTTAATTTGCGTTGTATTTTATGCAAAAATAATTCTATCAATTTTATTTTATGAAAAAATTACTCATAAAAAAAGGTATGAAGTATGTACTTGTTTATTTTTTTACAATAAATACTCAAAGAATATTAATCATGGTTTTTAAAACGACTTGTATAGCTGAATTGATTCCAGCAAACCATTCTATAGAATTGTTTAAAATAATTTATGGTTAATTTTAGTCGTACATTTTGTTAAATGATCATAGTACGTAAAAGAACAACAAAAGAAACTACTAAACTAGGTCAAGTCCTTTTGATTATAGCAGTTGACCTTTAAAGATACAAAAATACTTTGATCATTTCAAAACGTTGTTGGAAATATACTCGAATGAATCAAATATCATGGAAGTATGGAACTACCTATTCAATCGCATTCATTGTTATTTGCATATAATTTTATTTAGTGCCTATGAAATATTCAATAAAGGAAATATAAGGCAATACGGCAATGTACATACCTTTATCCTTTTTGTTTCGTACTCGATGACCCGTCCATTGTGGTACCATGTTATGTTGGCTGCTGGTCTTGAACCATATGAAATGCAATCGAGATTACTCGGCTCTCCCGAGAGAAAAGGATGTTCAGCTCCTGTTATAGCTATGCTTAATGGTTTCACTGTAAAATGTTTGGAAACAAAATTTAATAAGATATTTTTAAAATAAATGTTAACTAACCTTTAAAAACAAATATTTGGTTTTATTTCTTTGAATTAATTGTGAAGTTTTTGATTTTAAATTGTTTTATATTTTAAAACACAATTTTTATTTGACATAAAAATAGTTCTATATTTAATATTTATGAATCTGACACATTGGCATTGTAAATTGTTATAATAATAAGTAGTCGAAATGTGACAATAAATAAAATTGATCTTACTATTTTAATATTGGTACACTTAAAAAGTTAAATTTTCAAGATCAAAAATATACAACTGACAAGTTTTTAAAAAAAATCAAAAAATATATGTGTATTATCATACACTAAATTTAATAATATCTGTATGCTAATATGTTTTTATCAACATTTTCATTAATCTTTTATTAATTTATCGTTACCTACTTTGAACGTAAATTAAAATGAATGAACGCATTTTACAGAATGATTCACCCCCTCTCCTTTATCTTTTAATAATACATTAATCCAAATACTAAGTATTTTTATCTATACTTAAAGATCATATTTTGAAATACTTACATTTTTACACAGTTTAAAGAGTTTCATGGAGCTCACTTACTTATTTTGTCAAATGAGAACCAATACGTAACTTAAAATCCAATGATTTTTTTTGAAAATGTTAATGGATCTAATTTAAAATCTAAACATGCAGATAATTTCTGAATATTATTAAATTATGTATACAAAGGATAATATTCCACAAAAATTATTATACAAAAAAATAAAATAGATGTAATATTTGATTTTATACTTATTAAAATCAGACAGTTTTTATAAAATATAAAATGTTGATGGATATTAATTAGGTACTTAAATTTTCAAATCTCTAGACATATTATCACGGACTTATTATCCGTAATACACAAAGTTAAATAACTCAAAAACTACTAGTTTCATTTCAATCTGGATACATCAACATTTAAAAAAAACTTTTCTGCTTCATAATTTATAGTAAAAAAGGTTGTCTTTCATTTGAAAAAAGCTTAAACCACTAAATGACACTTCTTAAATTATGTAAAATATTAGAACTTCAATACATTTATTATTAAATACAAAAAATGAGGTGAGCTTACTTGGTGAATCATCCTCTGCGCATCCCTATATTATATTTTATAGTATTTTTCAAGGCTGGGCAAGTTAATGATTTTTTTTTTTAACTCAATTAAGTTAATTTAAATAGTTTTTGTTCAATTAAATTAAAAGTTAAGTTAATATTGTTTTTCAATACATAAATTAAGTTTAAAATTAAATTAATAAAAAAAATCATTGAAAAGGTGAAAAGGAAAAATTAAAATGTCAGTAAACAGCTCAAAACTAATCAAATATTTTGAAAATTTTATCAAATATAGTAAATTCCTATATAAACATTCAGTGAAAATTTCAAATATTTGTGGTTTTTTCCTAATCCTATGTTGTAAAAATTTATATTTCAAACGCTCATCAAAATTTAATTTGGATTTCTGGTGGACATTATTTTGTGATAAAGATTGAAAATCGGGCAAGGAATCTTATATTAAATTTTCAAATCTTAGATTTAAAAAAAAAATTTTTATGATTTTCTAGCCTAAAATAATTTTTACGTATTTTGTCAAAATTCAAACTTTTAATGCTTTTAGAAAAAAATCGTAACTATGTATTTCTTTTATTTTTCAACTGCTGTTGTAACAATATGTTAGGAGCCTTGTATTAAATTTTCAAGCTTTTCTACTCAACAAATAAATTTTTATCGATATTAATTTAAAAATACTAATAATTATCGAAGATTACATATGTCTATAAATAGTTCAATTTAAGTCGAAATTTTTTGAAAATTGCACGATGAATAGAATATATTTATATAAACATTTGGTAAAAATTTCACGTATCTATGGTCATTTGTTTTAAAATTACATCAAAAACCAAAATCGATTTTGTCTAAAAATGAGTGTGCGTAAAATTTCCCGTTTTTCCCTTAATTTTTAGTTTGTTTTTCTCGATTATTTAGAAAATACCGAGAATCTTTGACCCCCAAAGTACCAACTAGATTCACTTTCTGATCTAACAAGGTACTGAAGTCCAAAATCAAAGCATTTTTACTTCCCAAAATCCGTTGACAGACACACACACACACACGCACACACATAAAAAAAAACATTCATCATGGTATAATTAATATGTTCCTCGCTCCGCACAGAATCTAATAAATAACTCAAACATTTAAAACTGAGGTATACATAAACTATATTATTTATCTTTTGCTTACAACTTTTAAATATTACAAATATTATATTTGTATATATATTATATAATATAGAAATATATTTATTGATATGTTAGATTTGTACTTTGCTGCTGGTTTATTCAAAGTATTTATCAAAGTTCAATAACAGAGTCATTTCAAAAATTTGATTTGCCACTGAACTTCATATTTTGTTGAGCAAATGTTCTCCAGTACTAAAGATCCGCTCAAAGTGTATTTGTAATAAAATGGTCACAATTCATGATAATTGAAAATCATAAAAATTATAAAATAAGATATTAATAAATATTAAGTAATAATAATAATAATAATAATAATAAACCTAACAAGCCTGGTATTATTAAACGTGATTTCGTGAGTTTGTAGCTATTGATATACCTTATGCAATATGATCATACGGGCGACTAAATGTCACATTGTTACAATGTTATCTCTATATTATAATTTATTATTTTATTATTACACTAGCCATCCATGCTAGTTAGTGCATGCTTAATTAATATAACGTATTAGTTGTTTTTTATAAAAATAATTACGAAAATATCTTCTTTTTTTCAAAAATATTTTCTAATATTCTACAAATTTTAAATCGACAAACCGTTATAGACTAAAATATATTCTAAATAAAACGAAAATTCAAAATTAACTTAATTGGTAATATTAAAAAAGTAGAAGTTCATTTAAGTTAACGTAGATATAAATGAGTTAAGTTAAAGTTAATTTTAACTTATTAACTCGTTAATGCCCAGCCTTGGTATTTTAAATTTTTTTAATTTAAACTATCGATATTCCATGTAAATTTATACCTATGTATCATTACACATATTTATTCTATGTGATTCAAACACATAATACATTTTTATCCAAATAAGTTACTTACATAAGTAAGTTATTTGGCACAGGTGTTTATTTTTTGAAAAAGTTTGTTGTACAAATTTTGTACGTGGATTTATATTTTATGTCTCGTTTGGTAATCTGGTCCGCATTATACAAAATAAAATTATCTCTAGAGACGAGTTTTACATATTATATATACTTTATTTTCCTATCACATAATTTTGCATGCAGATGTTAAATTCAGAAGCGATACTGTCTTTTCTTATTTACAACATTTTTCTACTTTAAAATATACTGATATTTATTTAAATTCATTAAAAAATTTAATTTTTGAAATGTTTAACTAAAATATTACATAACATACAAGTTTGCAATCAATACAAATTTTTTTTTTTGATGGAGTAACATATTATACTTTACTATACTATGCGTGTTACCCTATATAATATTTACCTATATTGCGTATAAAATATCATAAAATATTATTATATAAAACAGACACACACACAACTGGGGAAAAATAAGTTATTTTTATCACCTGCAATTAACAATGGGTAGAAAACATAGGTACAGAGATACTTATAAGAAATCTCATATTATAGTTACATATAATATTATATTATCGCTAAACTGTATAGCATATTATATCAGTCGTAGGCATATAGTACAATCAGGCATTATACTAAAAGCAGTAAAAGCCTAGGCCTATTGTCAATGAATTTAATTTAAGTTATCTAATAAAATAACTAACCATTTAACTAAATGCCTATTTCAAGTCAGGCAAATAATACAAATTAAGCATTTTGTATCATTTAAAAAATTTAATTATATTTTCCATTTTCCATTATTTATTTATTGCTGTTTTGTATAAAAAAAAAACTATTTATTATTTATTAATATGTAAAACACTGAAGTAGTGAAGTATATGAAATATGTTTTATCTCGTGTTCATCGGTACTATTGTTTTAAAGCTTAAATTATAAAAATATATAGGTAATTACTAGAATTAAATGTGATACTGCGATAGTACGAGCATAAAAAATGAATAAAAATAATAGGTTACAAATTTTTTAGTTATTACTTATTGTTACATGTTATTGTTTTGTAACATTTACAGGAACATTTAATATTTGTTTTAAAACATAAACACCGACTGTTTTGACATTGTCGCTTTTTTGCTTGGCAGTTACAATTAACAAAACCTTGACCGTTTACAATTGATAAGCTTGCTACGGCTTCACGTATGAATACAAATTTGTCTTTTTGTACTTTGCTGTAGACCCTGATTGCTACAGATCCCTGACCCTGAAGGTGCCGTGGCTGTCTATGTACTATTTTACAATCAGTCCCTAATGTCATAAGACCTTTTTATCGTTGTATCGATAAGATTATAATTTGTCCCATGGTACTCAATATAGATAAGGTTCTCGTACAACCATGTATCTACATTGATTTTCCAAGGTAAAAACCAATGGAATTTTATTTTTATTTAATGATAATAATATATGTATAGTACTCACTACTCGTGATTGTATTGAGTCGCAGTCGAGTATAGACTGTAGGGTATATTTAAAATAGTACAAAATTTTAAATTTTTATTATATGCCTGACTTGTAATAGGAATTTAGTTAAATGCCTAGTTACTTTATTAAATTACTAGGCATTTAGTAAAACGCCTGATTTGATTATATGCCTACGACCGCGACATGTCTATTATTTTACGTTGTCACGTCACAAAGTTAAAAAAAATCTTATTTTATAAAAATGCAAGGAATCTTAGTAATTTTAGTAATCTCGGACTATAATAAAAACTTTGAAATCTAAGTAATGTAGGTGATAAAAGTAAAGTAAAAAGACATTATGTTTTTTTTTCTTATAAAACTACCAAACTATTACCTTTATTTATTATTGCTCTGAGAAATTTATTTTCACTTTGGATTTGGATTTTAATTTAACATAATAATTGTAGTCATTACGCAATTAACGAGAAATAATTAATTTTCAATAGATTTTAAAATTGTGTTATAATTTATTTCCCATTACTGTTTGTGAAAAATCCCTAATTAATAATATTGTATAATACGAGTAATTATTAGTCATTTGTATATTATATTTATTTACGTTATGCTATTAGTTTTCTGTAATTAATTTTTTTTGTTATACTCTGATAGTCTGTTTTAGTAATGTATTGTTGTGGTTTTTATAACAATGATTACGCATAATTTACAGTCAAGCGATGAAACCCCCGAATCTGATGCACTGTTTGCGTCAACAGTTAGTATATTGCACTGTTTGCGTCAACAGTTAGTATATTATGTTTTGAAGTGATTCAATACAGTTTTTTTTTCATACATTTGTATTAGTATTATTATATATCTACTTTATATAACTAGTCAGTTACATATATATTATATTTTAATAAACATTGTCAGTCTTTACATTTTGTTGTGAAGGTTAATAGAGCCAAGTAATAGGTACCTATATAGGTATATTAAGTTTTAAAATACGTCTATTTATTATTATTTATCTATTATTACTATATATTATTCATATTTTTTAATGATATGTTTTATATTTTATTTGAATAAAAATAAAAAAACGAGTTAATAAACATCAATTTGCAGTTTTTAAAACTGTGGTAGGTACCTTATAGGCTACAATTTTATATTCAACGGCATGCTAACTCGTCAACACAGTATAATTTTCGGTAATATTTTTTACCACAACAAAAGTTTAGTTTATTCTAATTATCCATTTCATCTAAAATAAGTTTTATGTTCTACGAAAGTATAAATAATCCCTCAATTTATATACATAAAGAATGTTTGGTGTTCAGTAAGTTATTTTATCCCCGCACGTATTTTAAATATACCCTGTATACGTTTATACTGCAGCTTCAGTCTTCGCTGTTAAACTTTTAACATGACTTTGTTGTTTCTTGCATGATACATCAACATTTTTGGAAAAATATTTTCTTTTAATTATTAAATTTAAATAAATTAACGGATTATAAATTAAAAGTTTTTATTACATCCACGAATAGGTAAGGTCAAAGAATAAATTATTATAATTGGGAAAATATTTAACATTTTTAGAAACCAAAAAGTTTCAACTAAATTTTATAATGACAATAATATCTAATTTTAAGCAACAGTTTAGTTCATATAAAATCCACGGTCAATATAGTATGAACATTGAACAACGTACATATTATATTGTGCATGCGTTGAATAAGTCAATCTAATGATAACGTAGATATATAATAAAATTCACCATAATCCATATATTATCGCTTTTAGTCCCTATATTTTATTTACATTTCATTCGTGATAATGTGACATAATATGTTAAGTACAGTTGAAATTATTTTACATTTTGGGAACTCACATCTTGATAACTTGATAATTCTCGATCGTTTTAATGTTACTCATTCTGCTTTAACTTAAGTTACCGACAGTCCATTAGATTTTAGATGCGTATAGTAGACGATGACACAATGTGTTCATTAATTTCAAATAATTTTTTCTAAATTTAAGTTGAAATAGACTTATATTTATTTTCACGTGTAATAATATTGATCAAGATAATATGCAAATTATAGTATTGGATTTATTAGATATTCAACCAAAAAACAATTTCTAAAATGTTTGGTTTCAGAGTAGCGTAGGCGATAACAAATTTTAACTTACGATAAACATTCATGGTAACTGACGTCGATAGCTGAATGATATTTGGCATGTTTGACGCTTCGCAGATAAGTTTTTTACCGAGACTTTCACGACGAACGTGATCAATTCGTAACACATTGGCCACAGTATTTTCGTCTGTCTTAATGTCGTAAGTACTGTCTATATTTTCTCCTCGAATATTCCACGTTAAGCGTGGTAAAGGATTTCCTGCATAAAAAATAAATATGTAATACAATTAAAATAAATAAACATTTTTATTTAATTATTAATATCAACATTAATGATTCATGACGTATTATTTTGAGTTTTAATTTCGGTTCAGGTTATGTTCAACACATGTAAGACTAAAAATAATGTCTTGTACCTACTCAAGTGTTTATTTAGGCACATTATAAAGTCAATGGTCAACTGCACTGACTGATTTTAGTCAACTACACAATGCTAGTTGATTTTACGAATACCTTGGTATACCTACCAATATAACATTATAAGCTGAAAACAACTGTATGTAAATCAACGAATGTATACAATTTATAAACTAAGATTATAGTATAGAAGGTGCTTACTTATTTATAGTTGGCATTATTTCAGTGTTATTGTAACGTCGAGTATGTACAATAAACTTGGGATTGTTTTCCTTTTAGTGCAGGCAAGGGTTTAACATTTAAATTAGCACTTTTTAAGAGACTTTTTTGTCTGATTCATTTTTCTAATATTATGTATATTTGGTGTTTTTTAAATACAATAAACATAAAAATACGTTTGGCACATTTTATATAATTAAATTAACTAAGGCGATGTTAACTTGTGAACAATATTGCATATTTATATAATATAATATAAATCAACCACACATTTTATCGTCAAATTATTTATGCATGATGACACGGCTTATTATATATACGAGTTCACCAATGTTCACACAGATATTTTGTAGGTAGTAGGTACCTATTGTATTCAGTTAAAATAATATGCAAGTACATTGTATTAAATTATATTATAATTATATTATTATTGTATTAAACAACCGCGAAACACGGGTTATTATATAATTTTATTTCGCCAGTTACAGAATAATTACGTTACGTTATTAATAAAATACCATTAATATTTTTAAAAATATTATCAAGTTTAATTTTTCCTATGGAATTTAAACATAAAATTAGGCGTATTTAGCATAATATTTTGACATTTTTATTTTGTCAACACAATAATGATGGATAACCGGAAATGATATTTTTTACAAACAATATTATTATAACATGAAATTATTTATGTCGATAAAATATAAACAGTATCGACGAAAATATTACAGTTTTCATTGACATTGTATTCTATAAAATACATTATTTATGTATTATTTGTGTACATGAATACATCAATTTACAACTCCCAAGTCATGATTCCCGAAGGTACCAGTTAATGTATGATAGATAGTAACCATGTGCATTTAAATTATATATCTAAGTATGAATGTATAGGACGGCGACATATTAATAAAATCGTTAGAACTAATCTTCTTTTTGATCACAAAATCTACTTATTCGTGGTACTTTTGAATTTGTTTAAGATATATATATATATATATATAGCATAATATTAATGACTAAATTACCTTTATATTTGTATCAACCATTTCAAGTTATTTTGCAAGTTGAATAGTCTGAATAAAAAAACACGTTTTCAAACTACGCATAAATCATATAATATATTGTAAATAATAATTTATAAAATACATTCGTTTAATTTGGAATATTGAAATTAAAAGGTTTAACAGGGCTTATTAAAATGTTATGAAAGAATAATGCTACGGTATATTTATATGGGAATTTTTTTAAATCATTAGAATCTATAACTTTAAAATAATAATATTGGTGTACTTGAGATCGTTCAATTCACATTTTATAATTTTGCTCTCCTACTCATCAAAAATATTAATTTTAATATTTTAAAATTTAAGATATTTCACATGTCGGTTATTTGATTATTCAGAATTGAAATCAGAAATCGTATAAAATGATTGATTGATCCCAAGTGAACATTTTAATGTATTTAGATCAGTTTTTAAAAATTGTATTGGTTTATTACAAAAAGTACCTACACAATTTTAGCCAAAATATAAGATACATGGGAACGATGCCATTATGGTGACTTATACGTGCGAGTGCATAATATCATAATACTATGACGGGTGTAGTGCGTGGACAATGGACATACACTATAATCGTAATTTACTACACATATGGTCACGCGCGTATGTGCTTTAAATATTGCCTAAAATACTGAACTCCTTAAAATACACCACCCAATCCAAATCTTTTCGTAACAACAATATTGCATCAAATTATATTATTATCCTGTGTAGAGACATTCAATTGTATACCTGCAAACCTAAACCAAGTTGAAATGTTATGTTTAAGTGGTGTGTTAAGGTGCAGATTAAACCGATAAAAAGTATGGCAAATAAACCGTTACTACGAAAAATTATTAAGGGTCTTTATTCGTTAGAAGATATAGGTTTTAAATAAATAAATTTTTTTGTTAATATTTATAAAATATAAGGGTATTCAACTGTTTTGAGACTTCGATATTTAGACATAGAGAAGGTCATATATTCAAATTATTTTCGTTATACATTTTGTTTAATGGCTATTTTACTCTAAAATTACTAAAAAAAAAATCTTGAATACAATTCGTTTATGTTGTGTGTAGGTAACAGTGCTTATATATGTATACTCTTAAAACTGATATTTACGATTTTTTTTGATAATTTAATATATATATATATATATATATTTTATTGGGGGTTGAGGCTTCGACAACAAGGGCAATTAGCATGAATTTAATATTTATATGATGTAAAAATAATGTATTTTCTATCATATTATTGTAATTCACAATTCTTATTATTTTTAGTACTTACACCATTTAATCGCTCTACGGTGATTCATTCAACTTATGACACTTAATATTTCAGAAGACACAAACGTGTTTTAAAATATTTTTTAAGTCGTATGAAATAAAATGTTTACATAAAAATTGTATTTTATATAAATATGTAAGTTTTTATGTTTTTGAATCATAATATATATTTTAGATTTTGAGTGAGGCTATTAAAGAATTGATTTTATAATGATTGATTTATGTGTATTATTTATAGTCCCATCACCTTTTGAGGCAACAAAAAAACTTTATATTATATAAATTATATAATATTTTATATTAAAAAGTATGTAAGAGATTTTTTTAAATTTTATAAATGTAATAATTACATTATATGTACCTATAGGGACTGCGGAGTGTGGAATAATCAATAATGATTTAGTTAGTTACTTGGTAGGTTGTATGATTGTGATAACATTTTCATTTTGATACAAAGAAATATTGAGAAAAGGTTTGATTAAAAATAAAATCACGTTTAGCGCACGTGCTTTTTATATGTTCTTTTAATAATTATTACCAGCTATGTTAGTCGTTAGTACAAAATTAGTAATTCCACACCAACAATTTATGTATTCCCGATACCGATAACAATCACTTACCAAAAAAAGTCAAACCATCGAACACAGATGACGTATATAATTTTCGTTATTAATAATTAAGTTTATTGTGGTTTTTGAACTTAAAAAAATATTTCATATACTAGATGGTATTAACTCACTATAGATGAATCACGTGCGATGCGGATGAAACAATTGTTTGTACAATGGGAAGGAAATATTTTCGTTCTGTTCCCTTTCCCATATCATGACAGCGATGTTTACGTACCACTTTTCGCAAAATTATTATATATTTGCGTTTTGGTTAATTGTCATAATATTTTTACTATATAATAATCGAAACGTTGTTTTTTTTTTGAAAAAAAAAAGAAAATATTTCCATAGAAAGTTTAAGTATAAATGATTTATTTCTTACTGGTTAAAAAATGATAAAATAAGGCCTACGGTTTTGAGTTAAAAAAGTACGTGTTCATAAAGTTCGACTGGATTATCCTTTTAAATAATATTAAAAACAATTTTACATGAAAAAAAATAATATAATTATAAAACAAATTCTTAAAAATAAAATCGTTATGCTTATTACACATTATATTTAAAAAAATAATAATGCTCATTTACAGCTAATAATATTATTTGCAGAATGATATTTTTCGACGCATTGATTAACACATAATAGTGTAATAAGTTGTTTTCTGCCTCTTAAATACTTTATTTTATCCGCACAAACTTAACAGCCTCTTCTACAGTTTTGTTTTAAAGGCACTGGTGATTTAGATTGTGAAATAAAATATCATTCTATCAGACAATTTGAAATGATATCAATAGAGTTATGTTAATCATAATCACTTTTATCAGATATTTATAAGATAGAATTCAATATGAATGTCCTTAAATACATTTTTTTTAATGTTGATCTGATATTCTAATATATTCTTCAAAATGTAACTATATTATTTACAACAGTTACAATAAATAAATAAAAGAAAATATGTTTCAACCATTACAAGTTTTTTATTTTAAATGAATAATATGAAACCATTGTTGATCTCCGTATGATCAACACCTGTTTAATTTATATTGTTATCATTATAATAAATAATAGCATTGCGTTTAAATTTTATAAGTATACCATTTTAGATTTAACTAATACTTGTTTAATATAACCATATCTTCGAAATGAGTTGTCATTAATGTACATCAATGTACATCGATACATTTTTTGTATCTTTCCATTTGATTGAAAAGGTAATATTTATGAAAAATATAATAACAATTATTACCATCGTCCGAAAACAAACAACGTCAACCTGACACGCGATAGCCCAAGAAATAATAAAAAAATAAACGAAAGCGAAATTATTATTTCATTGAAATTGGATTAATACCTATCTGTTATAAACAGCCAATTATAGGGGCTACGAATTAAACTACTCGTGACACCCCGCGTTTTTTTTTTTTAATGTAAATAATCTTTACGATATTTCTTATTGATAGATTATCATATAAAAAGTATGATGTGAGTATGTGATTTTACATAAATTATTGAAATTCAATTGAAGATAAAACAGGTGAATTCAGTGGCGCCGATCCCTATGTCCAGGTATTGCAATTGCAATACCTATTAAGGGTGGGTGAGTGTAAGCCTACGACACACACTGGCTATTATTTTAATTTATGAAAGTTATAAATTATTTTATTTATCATCATAGCTAACGTTATGAATTAGGATAAACCATTAACCTAAACGCTAACAATTGAGTAATTTCCGGGGGGGGGGGGGCTTCGGACCACTATGCTACCGGTTTATATACTCTACTACCCCCCTTAACACGGCCCTGCTGGCAATCTTTAAATGTACTTATAACTCTTAGTTGTTAAAATTATAGATAGGTAGATGAGTGGAAAAAAATTGAGGGGCAGTCGCGGCTGTAGCCCATATGCGCAAAATATGACCCAAACGCAACCCAAAAGCGCAAAAAGAAATTAACTTTTTAATAACCCATAAGCGCAGATTAGTTTTTAAAAAAACATTGTATTTTATTAAAATCATATAGTTAAAAACATATAATTAAAATCATAAGGTTATTACTTATTAATATGCTATGCTATTCGTGATTATAAAATGTGTATTTAAATATAAAAATATATAAATAATTATTATAAAAATTGTATTTAATTTAATAGATGTTTTGTTTAAGATCAATAAAAATAGTAAATAAAAAAGTACCTTAATATTAAATTTGAAATTTAAAGTTAAGTTATGAACGACTTTAACTACCTACTAGAGAGAAACAACTTTTATTAATACTAATTAATAAAAGCGAGTTGCTGACAATGTGAGTTGCCAATGGACACATCATACTAATCAAAACTTAAAAACATAGGCACAGAATGAAATTTATAGTAATTGTTAACAATATGGTGGGTATAGTATTATAACATATAATAGCTAGGGTTCAGTAGTGGACCTAGGATTTTTTTTTGTTTTTTTTTTTTAGGGAGGGGATATTATCATACTTCAGTTCATCAGTACAAGATAAGACGTTACATTATAGCATGCAAACTGTAGCTTTCACGGTTGACTTATAAATATAAAGTATAATAATATGACAATCTTTAAATTTAACAATTAACTGTTTAATAAAATTTATATGTAACGTAATCGAAAGGGACTTTTACTATATGAATATAGACGGTAATTTATTATGTATAGTGAATCCTTCAAAACTGATATACATAATTCTATAAGCTCCTGCATAGCGAGGTTGTGTGATCGGAAGAATGGCTTTAGGATCCCTGAGGTTGTACAACGAGCTCCAAACCGAAGTCCAAAAACTTCCCAATTTGCGATGCTATGCTGTTAACTATAGGTGGGATCACATGTATCCCACCGTGTACTTTGAGAGGTTATTTTGTGAGCAGGTAGTATAGAATTAAGGATTTCAACATTTTTTTTATTTATTATTACAGCAAGTTATACATTTTATAATAAACCAATGTATTCCTTATAATATAAGTTATGTCCTTTATAACTAAGAATAGTGTTATTAAAATAAAAAAGTAACAAATTTTTATTTCGTACAACAAAAAAAAAATCTTAAAAACAATTAAAAATTAAATTGATTACTTTTGTGAAAATTAAAAAAAAATTATACAACTTCCATTAACTATTTATGGTAATCAGTAAAACAGTTTTTGTTCTTATTTAAACACAAAGGTATATTACACACTGAGCATATCCATTCAGTTCTTACTTCCTTTACTTTAGTACTGCAATTTCCGCATTTTCTTCGACTAGATCTTATTGGTTGGTCTGCAGATTGATCGAGTCTAATATTTTTTGGAACAAACGGCTTATTTTTTTTGAGTTGAACTGGAGGTGATTCTGAAGTTTGCTTCATTCGACGTTTTTCTAACATTTTTTTTCTTACTAATTCTGAAGAAATTTCCCTGCGAAAGTCCTTCATTTTCATTTTAGTTCCAGTTTTTTGAGTGTATATCACATGCGCGTTTACAATAGCGACATCGATAAAATGAAAAAAAATACGACCACCACTTTTTGCTTTTTCTATCGATTTGGCAAGTTTTTTTATTTTGGTCGAACCTATCGACACAATTCATATTTTGATTGTAATCTTTTAATGCACTAGGGCAAGGAACATATGAAAGTGTTCCATCTTTAGCTTTTCGCTGAACTGTTTCTTCATTTTTGGGGTCATGAAAGTTAGAAAGTAAGCTTACTGTTCTCTTGTCTTTCCATTTTACAATAGAAGTTGAGTACTGGTCAACACGCCAATCATATTCTCCTGTTTTTAATTCCTTGTCTAATTTTAATGTAGGTAAATATTTTCTCGTCATATTTACAGTTCCACATGCATGAATATTTTTTGATTTCAAAAAAGTCATTAAAGGATAGCTAGTGAAATAATTGTCAAAGTACAGATGATGATTTTTGTTTTGTAAGGGCTGGAATAATTGTTTGATAACGCGAGCGCCTAAATTTTTCTCAGCTAAATCTCCAGATTTTCCAGTATAAATCTCAAAGTTCCAAAGGTAACCATTTTTATCGGCAAGGGCCCATACTTTATAACCCCTTTTAATAGGTTTTTTTTGGTAAGTATTGCTTTGCGCTATGCCGGCCTTTGAATTTAATCATTGATTCGTCAATGGCAATTATTTTATTTGGATTGTACAAACGTTGACTATTTTTTAAAATAAAATCAACAAATGGCCTTATTCTATAAAGTTTGTCATAATGTTCATCACCTTTTTTGGGCATGACTGAATTGTCATTGACATGTAAATGAGATAATAACTAACTAAATCTATTGACGGGCATTAGACTGCTAATATACGCATCGTTCAAGTCAGGTGCAGATGACCAATAGCTACATTGTTTTTAATACCCATTAAGATGTTCATACCAATAAATAAACTAATTTCATCAAATGTTGTGGGTTCATATATTTTTCCTTTTTGTTGATATATTTGTTGACTATACAAGTTTGTATGAAAAGTTATATGCTCAATAACTTCATTTGTAATCAGTAATTTAAAAATGGAAAATGGTGTACACTCTATTATGATATCAGTTTCATCAGTAGGGCCTTCTAAGTGAGTAAACGGAGGAGTTGACAAGGTGAAATTTGTCGATGTAGACCAAACAGGTTCAACAAAATTAAATTCATCAGCAACTGCTGTATTATTTTCAGAAACATTTACATTTTCGATTGAAACATTAAGTTCTTCAGAAAGTGTTTGGGCTAATAGGTGTTTTTGATTAGGCGTTATATCATGTGAAATAGTAGTTGGAAAAATATTTCGGCGACTACGAGGTTTGTCTTCATAATCTACAAATTTATTTCGAGTTTTCCGAATACTTGAAGACGGTTTTACAGGACTTGGCAATATGTACGTAATATTATCATCTAGATTTAAAATTTCTACATCACTTCCTACCTCACAATTCGACGAATCACTTGATTTTTCAACTATAAAATTTGGGTTTTTAATTTTAGGAGTATAGTCTTCGTATTCATCTGTATCATCAATTGAAGTAAGGCTATCGTCATCTGAAGGTATACTTTCAAACTGCAATACATCACATATTTCACGGTCGTTTATTTTCATGTTAATTGCTTAATAATTAAATAATATAGTATAGTTAAAAAGTTTGTAAGTAATCAAAAATAACGAAGAAATAACGATATGAGACACGAGTGTTCTACACGAATGATATTCACTTACTACCATACTAACAAGAAATGAATGTTGTCGGTATCGCACGGTGGGTTATTTATTGGACGGTCACATTTATCAATATTACACAGGTTCTAAAAATACGAATTAATTTATTTTTATATCATAATAATGTTCACTAATATTTACGTCGAATAAAAAAAAAAGTAAACAAATCGGTCAACAATTTACTGAGTAATAGAAAATAGAAATAATTATAGTGAATGATAACGTGGACAAACATAAGGAGAGAAGAAATTCGTAATAAACTCGTACAAATTATCCATAGTCCGTTTATTTTTATATCAAGGTCTTTAGAATGTGCAACAATATAAATGTCAAGTTATTAATTGAAGAAATATTTGATCGGGAAAAAAATAAAAATCAAAGAAAAGGTGGGTTATTTTTCGTATCACCGTGAAGAAATGCTTTTTTTTTGGTGGGACATAACGTGTACCACCATGCCAAACGACTGTGCACGGGTATCAGTTATTACAGTTATTATTATAAAATTTAATATAAATTACTAATAATACGTAAAAGCATAGGTAATATTATGCTTTATTTAATGTAAAAAAAAATATTGCATCAAATACTGGCTTGAAAATCTGGTGTTGTCAATAAAGTCTAATCGATTATAAGCAGAGAAGTATATAGTTACCAAATAGTTTTAAGAAAAACAAATAAATATTAAATAAATTGTTTACCAAAAAGAAACAGCTTGCCATTATTCCAACGAAAAAAATGACCAAGGTAAAATTTGATCAAAATAGCCATTTGACAGGACATCGACGCACACACACTGGTGAAAAACCGTACGGGTGCGACGTGTGTGACAAATCGTTCACAACAAATAGCCAATTGATAAGACATCGACGCACACACACTGGTGAAAAACCGTATGGGTGCGACGTTTGTGACAAATCGTTCAACCAGAGTGGCGATTTGATAAAACATCGACGCACACACACTGGTGAAAAACCGTACGGGTGTGATGTGTGTGACAAATCGTTCAACCAGATTGGCAATTTGACAGGACATCGACGCACACACACTGGTGAAAAACCGTACGGGTGCGACGTGTGTGACAAATCTTTCACAACAAATAGCCAATTGATAAGACATCGACGCACACACACTGGTGAAAAACCGTACGGGTGTGATGTGTGTGACAAATCGTTCAACCAGAGTGGCAATTTGACAGGACATCGACGCACACACACTGGTGAAAAACCGTACGGGTGCGACGTGTGTGACAAATCGTTCAGCAGAAGTGACAATTTGTTAATACATCAAAGTACACACACTGGTGAAAAACCACAGGATAAATCATATTAACAAATAATGTTTGCCCTGATAATATATTGTATTTTTCATACTTTATAATGAATATATTATTTAACACGCTATTTATTCATCACTTGTTCTTAATTTGATTACATAAAGATAATTCATACAAGTTATTCTTACAACATTTAACTTATATATTATATATTGGTGAATTTGTCAGACGTATTACTTGTCTTCAATTAAATTTGTTGATTATGACGGTTCGCCTTGAATGTGTTTTAATAAACTCAAAACTGAATTTAAATAATTTTACTATGCAAAAAAATATAATAAATATTTTTAATTATTACAAAGGTGTAAACAATAATTATATATTACTTTTATTATTCATATTAGGTACATAATGTTATAAATGTTATATATTTTTATGTTATACAACGTAATATTTTAATTGTAACCACAAGTTTTGTATAAAACTAAAAGCAGAGATATTTCATAGATCAGATTCATCTTGACTCTTGAGAATTTAATTATTATTTTTGTAGAATGTTTACCTGGTTATGCCATACTTCATCAAATTCCTTAAATTTAAATAATTTTGAGATAACCATACCTATAACCTATTACCTACTTAATTCATATTAAATTAGAACATATTCACACACACACAAAAACACACACACACCTCTAAAATATACGAGTACACACTTAAATAAGGGTATATCGTTTGGATTGAACATTTCGTATGAGTGTGCGACTGATACAAATCAAAAGTTGAAGGGATACTGTTTCTATGATCATAATTTTTTTTAAATTTTTTTATTAGAATCCTTTTATTACATAAATAAAAATTACATAATAAACTTATAGATTATCTACCTTCTAAAAGCAATGCTTGTGTTGAAGGTAGAGAGCGACAAATACTTACAGATAGTAATTAAATAATATAAATACAAACAAAAGAATAATACGTCTTAAATAGAGTAAACTTATTATATAACTACCCCATTGACAATATTAGCCAGTCATTAACAGTTTTTTTGACATTTTTATGTTTATTTATTATATTCTTCTTAATAATATTTGGCATGGAATTAAAATAAGTAGGTCCCAGCTAGTCAATGAATTTTTGACCAAAAGATTTTTTTAAATATATCACTTTAACATCGTATACTAGATGTTCCCTTTTTGTTTTTCCATTTTTTTTATTTATCCAATTTTCTATGTTTTTACCAACCCATAAAATGGCAATTTTTTTAAATAGTAAATCCACAGGTAATACATTTAATAATTTAAAGTTTTGACTTGTTGAACCTTCAAGAGTAGGTTTCTGAAGACATACTCGAACAATTTGCCTTTGTTGAATTGATAAAGGTTTTAGAGCATTAGCAGAAAGGCCTCCCCAAATAAGTAGACCGTATTGCAATAATGCTTGATATAATGCTAGATATACTGTTCGAACAACATGTATTGGTACTACCACTCGTAATTTATAAAAGTTATAACTTATAGTACGTAAACGCATTAATAAATTGTTTACGTGCAGATTCATAATGTATGATATAAATGTGCTGACGAAAACAACAGTCAGAGGCTAATTTTTAAATGTCTAAGAATCAACACACATCATCCACGATAGTCTACATCAACTCACTTTTAAAAAAATTTGAATAAGTATTTAACATCGTCCAAATTTAAATTTAAATGAGTTATTCGTACACCGGGTATACCTATTAACAGTATTAAATATTTTTGTATTAGTTTAAAAAGTAATTTGTTGCTTTGTTCTGCTATCAAACCTATTCTATTGGTACCTATATAATATAATATTATAATATACAATTTACATTACCTAGTTTAACGTTTAACGTAGTCTAGATCTAATAATTAGTAGCTAGGCATTATTACCTTTTATATAGGTACGTAGGTTCTATTAAATTAATTTAAGTTACAATAGTATTATTTTAATCGGTATCTAAGGAACTATGCGGTAGTTTCAGAGAACCTATTGGTATTTTAATATATATATCTTAGTGTAAGAGTATAATATAAATTATTTCTTAGCAAATAGCGTGTGAAAATTAGAACATTATAGAATTTCAATCGGTTCATATTTGACTACGCGTAATTTCCGAGAACATCACAATTTTAACATATTAGATTAAATATGATATTAAGGATAAGTTAATGTTACGTTTATAATATTAAGATAAGACCAATATGAACTAACAATGGAGTAGGTACATGGAATGTACTATGCGTAAACCACGGTGTTGGACTTACCAAAGTTAAATCATATCACTCCAAAGTGTGATTTAGAGCATAATATCTCAACATTATTTTAACTTCTAGTGGATATAGTGCGCAATCATAAAATACTTATAATCTATATGTCGTAGGCATATAGTCAAATCAGGCATTTTATTAAATGCCTAGGCATATAGTCAAAGAATTTAATGTTTATGCAATTTCACTATCCACCTAGACATTTAGTTAAATGCCTATTTCATGCCAGGCAAATAATAAAAAAAACATTTTGTATTATTTTAAAATTTTAAATATATTTCCTATCAGTTATTTATTGCTATTTTATATATAAAAAAAGCCGTATATTATTTATTAATATGAAAAACACGTAGGTATATGAAATAATATGTTTAATTTTGTGTTAATTATTATTTAGTATTGTTTTAAAAATGAAATCATAAATATATTCGGGTAATAAATAATTAGATGTGATAGACATAAATGATAGTACGAGTATGTATATTGTATATAGTCTATATAGTCAGTATAGTCTATAGTACGAGTAGTGAGTACCTACTATATATTCTTATTAAATAAAAATAAAAGTTCCATTGGTTTTTACCTTGAAAAATTAACGTAGGTACTAGGTTGTATGAGGACCTTATCAATATTGAGTACCGTGGGACAAATTATAATCTTATCGATTATAACGACAAAAATATGGCGTTATGGAAAAAGATACAGAACATGCGATCGAATTGTACAATAATTTAGTTTAGTACGTCTATTACGTTTAAATAAATAACTGATAGAAAATATATTTAAATTTTTAAAATAATACAAAATGTTTTTTTATTATTTGCCTGGCATGAACTAGGCATTTAACTAAATGTCTAGGCGGATAGTGAAATTGCATAAATATTAAATTCTTTGACTATATGCCTACGACATATATATTTGAATTACGTTATATACAATTTATCGTAGTGATATCCATCGCCTACTAGGGAGTTGCATATTTATAGAATTGTATAGCCACTTCTGTTTAAAATCCAAATTTTGGCATAGCAAAAAAAAGAACCATTATAGGCTCAATAATACGTATGTAAAATGACTAATAATTATTATATATTTATCTAGGTATAAAAGATGATTTTTTTAAAATTCTCACTCTATTTGTATGGTTTAATTATGCATATATTAACAATTTAGATTTTTACTAGAAATTTATTGTACCACTTGATGATAGCTTGTGACAATAAGAACTATAATTTTAAGGGTCACTGTGAATTGCGTGCCATCTTAAATTTTTTATGTAAATTGCATCCCGGGTTATTTTATACGTAGGTATGTAAATTTCAGCCCAGGTTTATTTTTTACACAATTTTATGGAAATTGTGGCCTAAATATTTTTTATTTCTCTTGTAAATTACCTACGTCTAGTGATATTAAAAAAAAATGTACTTTAATTTTTTAGAAATTACTCAAAATATAATTATATTAATTTGTTTTAGTACGGTTGATGATGGTTTTTCTGTTTGTGTTGTTTGTGATTAAAAATGTTTAAATGTATTACTAAAAATTAGTTTTTAAGCATCTGGTAAAAATGTGTATGAACCTATAAAAATTCCCTCACAAAGTCTGAACAAATAATTTGTTTTGTTTGAAATTCATTAATTTTGTCTTGTATATACATACCATCTATTATTTATTTCCATCGTTTTTTGTTACTTGACTTTCCAAAACTAATATATTTATCATTTTGCATGTTTTTTTTTTTTTTTTAATGAGTCCCGGGACACAATTTATACGTACGTTTCAAAAATACTCAGTTCACAATTTAACCAGTATACCTATGAATGTGACTTTTTTACGGGGACGCAATTTATCTACTCCAGATTTTAATAACTATTCATATACAGACGAGATTTCGAAAATTGAATGTATATATATGTGTATGGTTATTTATTAAAATTTGCATTACATTAGTTTTGTCCCGTTATTATAATGTATTCAATGTACAAATTGTATTACTCTATATATGAAATGTATAAAAAAAAAAAATTGTAAAAACAAACATTTTGTTGAAACAATTATAATTAATAAATAAAAAAAAAAAAAAATGTATTATGTGTATAGGTACATGTATTATATTACAAATTAAAAGTAAAAAGTATTAAGAAGTTATGAGAATCAGTGTCGAGTACAATAACAATATTGTATATTTTGTGTAAAATTAAAAAAGATAAATTTTTTAATTTACCAACCATTAACCAGGGTATCATTATGATTGTGGCACACGGTATTTTAATGATCATTCTATTTTTTAATTATTATTATAATTTTATAACAACAATAATATTATTTTTCTATAATTTTTAAACTTTAAATGTGATGTTTTTGTTGTTGAAGAAATTGAATTTATAATATGAAATGATCAAACTTTTGCCATCATATTATACAAAAAGTTATAGTGTAAAATTAAAACTTATGGAAATTCCCATAAAATCTGTTATGTTTCTAAAATATATTTTAATCAATATCTATCTATTCATAAGAAAATAAACAATGTAAGTTAACGTAAGAATATCATATTGGACGATAAGTACAACAATGTGTAAGATATTGTGAACTAAAATTGTGTTTTTCAAAAAGTCTTTTAGACGGCAGAGTCGACTATTTCCCTAAGAAAAATTACAATAATATTAAACGATAGGATAGGAATTATAATTTTTTTTTAATATTACTTTGTTTGTCATACTTGTTTTTCAGCATTCAAAATCATGGGGAATCGTGAACATAAAAAAATTTATAAGTGTTACATAGCTGCTGCGACACTTCACGACGCCATACAAAAGAATCAAAACTGCCGTACGCATACGCACGCGTAAGTTGTTCCTTCGTTAATTTATTGACTTTCATGTTGTACTCGTCGCTTTGTGGATATGCATTTTACCACTTATTCTTATTATATCCCCACTTTACCATACCCTCTTTATTTTTACCCTCGTATTTGTATTCTACTACAATAGAGTAATTGAAAAAAAAACTATATATATGTATATCTATTTTTAATTTTTAAAAATGGATAAAATGGTTCATCATTATTTTTTAATTTTACCATTTTAATTTTGTTCAAACTTGTAATAAAAATTTCTTATGATAATTTATTACACAAAGAACACAGTTTTATATCATTAATAAAAGGTATTGATACGTTGGGTAGCTTACGTTTAAAAGCTGAAGCTGATATACATGGTTCAAATGTTTTGTTTCCATTTACGAATCATTTCAACAGTTTTGTGTTTGTTAGACGCAATCCACCATAATTAGTTTTAACTAGATGCTATTAGTTTTCACTACCCTCTTTCGTCGTCACACAGTTATGATTTCTAGTGGTTATAACATATAGTATTTTTCTAATATGAAATTGCTATCCCTCTATAACACATGACACACACAGGCACACAACACCATCATCGGTAAATTATTACTTTAAAAAAGGAATAGACACGTTTATAATAAATAATAATCAAATAATCTATAAATTATACTATCTAAGGGGTCTATATAAGGATTAGCCATACAAATAATAAATCGTTTTTGAATAAAAGAAAAATTTTTATCGACATAATATTATATAGAAAAAAATATGGAAAAAATTTTAAATTTCAAATATTTATTACTAGTTCAAAAATTATTAAAATATTTTGAAAATAATAGTATGTATAGAAAATAATAATTAAAAAAATTCGATAAAAATTTAAAGTATCAACGGTAATTGTTTTTTGTATTTTAACAAATAAGTAAATAGTAAATAGATTTTATGGAAAACTTTAGAAAATATTTCAGTTTTTCTATAAGTAATTTCAAATTTATACATATGTATGTAATATTGTGCAAGTTATGCGAGGTAGATTTTTTTATTTCCCTGAATGACTAATAACTAATAACTCATAAGTATACTTATTATCATATTTCATAATTGATATTACATAAAGGACCAAATTAGTAAGAACATCCTACATTAACATTATACTCCTTTATTGTAACTGTCGAAATTAATGGTTCTCACCAAATTTCTTAATAAAAAAAAAAAAAAAAAAAAAACATTATACTCTTATCTAATGGATACTATTTAAGTGATCTGAAAACTTATAGTGGCCAATAAGATAAATTCATTGGCGAAACTTTTAAATGTCAAATTACAAAAAGATTTAGCCAACTGTTTAAATTGTATATATTAGGTATAGGTACAATATGTGAAAAGGACAATCTGGGTAATAAAATAATTGGTATTGTGTTGAAAAATTAGATTTAATTATTGTGCAATGGTTTGCAATTATTTCACTTTTTAAATTTTAAGCAGAGATGATAAGATGTGCGTTTGTTTTTTTTTTTTTTGTCTGTATTTATAAAAACTAGTAGAAAAATGCTTAGACCATTAATAAAGAGGGTGGTTTCTAATATAAATTCGGATCTAAACTTTATATTCATGAAACTTTTTATGTAAAACCAATTTTTGAGGAAAAACTAACAATATTTGAAATTATTACCAAATGTTTATATTATAATTTTGTTACTTGATTAATGTTTTTGATTTTCTCTTAGTTTTTTTTTGTTCTATGAATATTAATAAGATATTTTTTCTCAATCAAAAGTTTGAAAATTTAATACAATGTTATACATAAATTAATTTAAAAAAAATATCAAAAATACACAATCACAATATTTTTTTATAAGTGTAAAGTGTTATATTAGTAAATTAATTTTTTTAATGACTTTTTTTAGCTTAAATAATTTAAAAATTATTTTTTAGTTAAAAAATCAAGTAAATTATTCTTTTATACTTAAGATTTGAAAAATATAGTACAGATTTTTTGTCTACCAATAAAGTAAAAAGTTTACTGGAAAGCCACATTATATTTTATGAGCAGCACCTGAAGTTATAATTATTTTGACAATACATAGGTATTCACCCATAAATGAACTATTTCCTTTTAATTATTGATTTTGGAACAATCAATTGAGTAATAAATAAATTATTATAATTTTCAATTTTATTTTATTCTGTTTCAGGAATATAACTTATTATACCTATACAATTTTTATTTTTATCAGTGGTTATTGTTTTTTTAAATTGGATAGTCCTTATTTTACCTAAACAATTTAAAAAAAATACAAATTCAAACACAAAAATAAAACTAAACGCTAAGTTGTTACACTATATTAACTTTTTTGTATACATATATTTTTTCTTTTAGTGGCCATTTTTGTTTAAAATGTACAATCGAACCTCGAAGCTCATTTAAAACTTCAGGAATATTTAAAAAAAAAAACTTTAAGGACTAAATAAATTTCTAATTAGTTTTCACGTATTTGAATTTTGAACTCTAAGGAACATATATTATCTTTGAGCTTACAAAATTAGATTTAGATTTTTTCAATACAAAAATTTTCCCATTGTGTTGATATTAAAATCAGAATATTTTATTCTAAAAATATTTACTTTATATGTATATTCATTTTAACGTAACTACTTAACAATACAATGAGTAATTACACGATATCGATTTTAAATAGTTTAGACTAGTTCAGTTTAACTAGTTTAGATTCCTTGTCTTGTCTTCTTTAGATTTTGCTAATTACCTTTAGGTAATCAAATTAGAACACAAATTAGTATAATTTTTACTTTAAAAATATAAGTTTGTTGCTTTCATTTACATATATCCAACAGTAACTAACTTTTTTGTTGTTTTATAAATGGAAAATGTTGTGGCACTTAAATGATGACCAAAAGCTGAATTTAAATTTCATTTTCAATATAGAAATCATATCATCGATTCGGTTGGTATCATTTGATTGGTATGATTGAATGAAAGTTGATCATTTCAGCAGTGAAATAATAAGGAATAAATATGTGACATACAAAATTGTTGACATATTCATATATGTACGGGAAAAATAGTGTCAACTCTTAAAAATAAAATATTCACACACATAAATGATAATTTACAAATTACGCACTAACTACCACAAACACAGATCATATTATTTCCTATTTATTAAAATATGATTACGAAATGAAAATCAAGTCTATAAAACTTTCTGGTGAAGATATAAATATCGATAAAACAGTTAACAAATTCACAGAGAACATCATAGAGGCAGCAGAACAAACAATTGGCTACACTAATCATACCTCCAAAAACCCACAAGTCCCCTGGTGGAACAATGAAATTAAAAAATATATAGCCCTTAAAAATAAAGCACTTAAAACATTCATCAAAACCAGATCTTCGGAAGATCATATAAAATTAAAAGAACTCAGAGCCAAAACAAGATTCTTAGTCAAAAGCAATAAAATTATATCATGGCGAAACTTCACTGCCAACATCGGTGCCCAAGTCGACCCCCACATAATGTGGAACAAAATTCGATCATTACAGGGACGGAAAAATCACAAACATATTTACCTCACCACCAACTCATCCCTAAACACCGATCCATCTTCAGTCGCCCACCTCCTCGGTGAATACTTCAAAAAAAACTCCAGTAATGAAATGTACAGTCGCGACTTCCTACGTGAGAATGCAAACAAACCCCCTCCCCAACCATCGTCATTATCACCTCTAAACACACATCAGTCCGACCTAAACACGCCAATAACTATGGAAGAAATACTGAATTCGCTTAAAAGATGCACTAGCAAAAGTACAGGTCCCGACAATATCCCTTATATTTTTATCCAAAACTTCAACATTAATACACTCCAAATACTCCTAAAAATCTACAACTACATCTGGAACCACAACGTTTTCCCACAAAGTTGGAGAAACAGCATTGTGATCCCCATAAGTAAACCAGGAAAAAATAAATTCACACCTGAAGGATACCGTCCAATCTCTCTCTTAAATACGTTATGCAAACTCTTAGAGAAAATCGTAAATCAACGTCTAATATGGTTCCTAGAACAGTCCTACTACTTCACTCCTGAACAATGCGGATTTCGGAAAAATAAAGGTACAAACAACTGTCTTTCAAAAATACATACAGAAATACAAAACACATACGCCGAAAATCAATACTTAGGTATGATTAGCTTAGATTTAAGGAAAGCCTACGATACAACATGGAAACCCCACATTTTGACTAGTCTCTCTAAAGTACTTAGCCAAAATCAAATGTTCAATTTCATCAGAAACTTCCTAAAAACAAGAACTTTCCAAGTAAGAATCAACCAGTCACTTTCCAAAGTATTCGACCAAGCCAACGGAATCCCCCAAGGATCAACAATTTCAGTCACTCTTTTTCTGATAGCCATCAACAACATCACTCAAAACATATCCTTCCCTGTCAAATCTACCCTCTACGCGGATGATTTCAATATTTACTGCCGGAGCAAATCCCTAGCCACTGTCCAATGCCATCTTCAAAAAGCCATCAACAACCTACAAAAATGGACTCAAACATCCGGCTTCACCTTTTCTCCCGAAAAATCACAATGCATCGTATTTACACGCAAACGCGCTCCAAATCCAATTAAGATAAAATTGGGCGACCATCAATTAATAAATAGTAATACAATCAAAATACTCGGTATCATTTTCGACAAAAGATGCTCTTGGACCCATCACATAAATTTTTTGAAATCAGCCATCTCTCCACGTCTCAATATTATAAAAATGTTATCCCATACTTCATGGGGTTCTAAAACTCACGTATTGTTGTCTATCTACAAATCCCTAATACTATCTAAACTTGACTACGGATCATTCATTTGGACAACGGCTAATAAATCGATTACAAAAAAACTAGATACAATTCACAACTCCGGACTTCGTATGTCAATTGGAGCCTATCGCTCTAGTCCAATACCGAGCATCTACAACCTATCAGGTACTCCTCCTCTTGATATAAGAAGACTCAAAATAACATTAAATCACGAATTAAAGCTAGCTAACACTCTTCCTTCGCTCGACTTCAATCCAAAATTTAAAACTTTAACAACACTACTCCAGGAGAACAATCTAGTCATCTCAGATGTATTAACAATTTCTCCCCCCTTAACTCCGCAATGGACAAATCCCAACGTAGCAAACACTGATCTCTCCATTTTAAAAAAAAAAGACACCCCTCCTTCAATATATAAACAAGAATATTTCCACATAATACAAAACATAAAAAGCGAAAAAATATACACGGATGCATCCAAAAGTCCTACCGGGGTCGGGGCTGCAGTTATTTGGAATAACATGGAATCCATGTACAAACTCCCCAGTGCCTGCTCCGTCTTCACAGCTGAATCATTCGCAATAATCAAAGCCCTCGATTTAATAACCGTTCACCAGCTCCAAGACACCATCATATTCACTGACTCCCTCAGCGCCATCAACAATATTAACAATACCAATAACCCAACAGACATCGGTCTTCATATTCAAAACAAAATATATACTCTACAGAAAAACAATAACTTCAAAATCAAACTTTGCTGGATCCCCGGTCACTCCAACATCATTGAAAACGAGCGCGCCGACCTTGCCGCTAAAACTGCAATAACCTCTACACTATCGTCTCCCATCAATATCATCGCATACAGGGACATACAAGCACTGATAACTAACAAATGTCATCTAAGATGGCACCAGCAATGGTTATCTTACTCCACCAAACTTAATCAAATAAAACACAACACAGACAATTGGACATTTCCCATCGAAACACCCAGAAAATTCGAAGTCATCATAACGAGACTGAGAATCGGCCACTCTCAAATTTCGCACAGTTTTTTAATGGCTAAAGAAGATCCTCCAACATGCGCATCATGCGGCGTCCAAATTACCATTAAACACTTACTCACCGAATGCCGCACATACCACAACATCCGATCAAGCCTCAACCTTTCCGAATCACTCTCCGAAATACTTCAAAATCATCCCAAGGCCATAACAGACATCATCCAATTCATCACAACAGCAAACCTTCAATCCAAAATCTAGAATTAAGTTCTCTCTTGTACGTTTCTTATTGTAAATATTTAATTTAAGCTATTCATATTTTGTAAGCCCAATGGCCTATGCTGCCGAGGGCTCTTTCCTAATAAAAAAAAAAAAAAAAAAAATATGATTAATTAGTAATACTTATAATATAAGTTGGTGTTTATTAATTTATTATTTATTTACACTTATTCACTTAAATCTTTTTTTGAATACCTAAAATTTGCCATTTTAATAAAATAATAAAATTAATGTCAACAATTAAGTATACAAAAATATTACGTACCTATAATATTAGTTATATCACATACCTACAAATTTTACTTTTGTAATTGATTGCTTAATTTTTCGATTTGTGGTAGTAAATCTAATATAAGTATTCAAGTGTATAATTTCGTTACTTATTATAAGTCATATAATTATGATACTTACAAAAATAGAATATATTTTATTTTTTATTAGGATAAGCATTTATTAAGTATTTATAATCAATAATTTTTGTATACCTAATAGTTAAGTTTGAGAGAAGTTAAAAAAATACAACAAAATGGGTGATAGGAAACCACTGAACAATTAAACTTACATGATTAACATAAATCTTTATAATAAACGTACGTAATTTATATTTTTAACTTATATTGATTTCCATTTTATCACACACAATTTAATTATTTTTTCAAGCTAAATACGCAAGTTTAGTAATTGTAAGGTTCTGTTAGTTAATTATATATTTTTGTCTTCATTATCTATATAAACTGACCAATATTAAAGTAGAAATGTATAATAGTAAAGGTAAAATAAAATGGTTTTTGTAAAGGTGGTCTTATAAATTCTTATGGCAAGATTATTAGTTTTCAAAGCCAATTCAAGTACGAATTGTAGGTTTTACAGATTATTGGAATTGACTTTAGTTCCCCTATAATATGTGTCATTCTGTTTCTATAGCTATCGTATCTGATATTTATGGTGTATTTTATTTTATACGAAAATATAGCTAAATATAGTAATATTTAAATGTTACTATTTTTTTTTATTTTCTGGTTTGTTTCTTAATATTTCTCTTCAGTAGTTAAGATAAGTAGTTGTTAGGTACCTTGAAAGATGATGTGTTTATCAAAAAAAAAAAATATTTATTTTAATTAAAGTTTTAAATAACTACTTAGTTAAAATTGAATGACTATCATATACCTAATCATATAGACAGTATACACTTATACATATTTTAGAATAATAAAGTATTGGATCAATATTAAGTGTGATTTGGTGTGTAAACTATTGTAACCTAACCAAAAATAAAAATAAAAACTCAAAATAGGCAGTGTCACTTATGGGTGGCTTTTTTCCTCAAAATATTCATGTTAATTACTCTTACGCGTTTGCTTATTGTTCTTGATAAGAACAGATTGTAAATTTCTTATATAGGTATATAAAAAAAATACAGAATTAAAGAATATATATTTTTTAAATAATAGGATAATTCATTGAATTTGAAATATATATTCAATTTATATTAAAAACAGTTTAAAAAATCTCAATTTATTCGTTCATATGTCATGCAAAAAGTTTTGAATTGATTTTATAATGGTTTTTTTTAGTAATTTATTTTACCTTTATTGAAACTATACATTTTTATAAAGGATTTTTGTCGTATGAAGTTTAAATACTGATAGAATTGAATATTTAAACGTAAAATATCGATTTTCCACAAAAAAATGTGTTACTTATTTATAGCAATTGATTAAATATATAAAACATAATAGGTAGATAATTAGAAAAATTCACTATATGTTATTTATTTTATTATTTCATAAACACAATGACATTTAAAAAATATTTAGACTAATTTAATTTGAGTTTTATATTGGCGTGTAATGTTCTTGTTTGTTATTATTATTATTACTATTTTTTTTTTGAGTTTATGATTGATAAAATTTTTAACTCTCGGTAATAAGGCTTAAAAATATAGATGACATAAGGTATATAATAATTTGAAAAAAAGTATTATAATATTTTGAATATTTATAATTATGATACAATAAAGTCTATAAAAAACATCATGTAAAAATTAATTAAAATACCATAGATAACCCGTAGAATTTTTGAATCGTCCATAAAAATAATAATACCTATTTTTAAAATTTTTTTTTTATTTATATTAAGCCTCGGCGTCAAAGGCCATTGGCGTTGGTTTACAATAGGTTACATAATATTATATACAATTATTTACAGGTTAGGTATATACAATTTATAAGCTTGGACTTAATTATAAAGGTTATCAAATTATTAATATTGTTATAATACCTATTATTCCTATTAAGAAATGCAAAATTACACAGCAATGATGCTATTATTGAGATGATTTAAAATTTAATGTAATAAAAATATAATAATCATGATAATTATAATAAAGAAATGAATAAATCGAGGCACATAATAATTACGTAATCAGATATGACATACGTTTTATTGTATATCAAATCACTGAAACTCGAATTGAATCTCGTTATAGTTGCTACCCTTGTCACTACGTTATATGTTTAATCTTCTTTTCTAGATGTATAATCAGATAAAAATTCACATTTAAACTGGTCACTTTAACAACATTAGTTTATTACAGCTGTTGACGACTTGACGCACCAACCAAAGCAAGATAAAAATATAGTTACTATTCGTCTGTATTTAACTAAAGATTCAAATAATTCAGCTAAAAATCATTTAAACTTTCAAATCATTTTGTCTAAAGGAGTTTAAGAACAAATACAAATACTTAGGACCTATGTATATAAATGCAAATATAAACCTTGACGATTTCACTTTGTAAATAATATTTTTGTTTCTTTGAGGTTGGTGAATAAAACGTAGGTATGTAGAACTGTCTATAGTGTATATTTGCATAGGTAACTATTGTTTCATATTATGTTGTTACTTGTTTCGTAATATTCAAAATTAATAAATATCAATTTCAAAATTGCTTTTGTTTTACATAAGTTTTAAATTATAAACAGTATTATATAAATATAAATTTAATTAAATAATGAAAAATTGCTAGTGAAGATATAATATAATAAAATATTATTTATTAGCACCAAAAGTGTTGTTTTTTAAATGTTTTAAAGTGTCATTGCTTATTAATTAACTGGTACGTATCCGATAGTCGATAATTACAATATGTTTTATAGTTTTGAATTTATGTCAGTAGCTTGTATTCCGGCAAAAATAAATAAATTGCATATTTAAGATATTTGCAGAGATCTATACAATAAAAATTCACCTATCCTCTTCTTTCTCCTAATTTCTTGTATCTCAACATTCACAACCACCCCTCATGCTAAGAGTCACTAGTGGGTGACTTCTTAATCACGTTTACCATGTTATTTTTAAGTCTCCTATCAGATATACCTATTGTGCTACCTAGTACTCAGTATAGATATTATATTTCTTATATATGTATATATATATTTAAGGTAGAAGTAAGTTGATAAGAAATGTAAAATTAAAAATAAGAATCATTTTAATTTCAGAGTATTAAAAAATAATTAATATCTATAATTTTATTAAAAGCAATGTAATTCTAATATTATATTAGATTGAATTAATAGACTGCATAAAAAAAAATTATCAAATCGAGCTAATAATATCATATTTAATATTTAAATTGAATTTTTTTAGATTATCAACAGGTATTATTTTCATTTATTTACTAACTCACAGTGAAATAGTGTTTTATATTATACTTGTCAAATACTTTGTTTCAATATGATTTCAAAAGCATTATGTCTTATGCACAAATACTGTTCAATATTGTAAGCAAGTTACCGGTGCGTGACAGATATGAGACAATAGTACAATACAACATGGAACGTTTGTCGTTTAAATCGGTCGATATAACAATATGTCGAGTGTAAAAAATACATTTGACAGGACAGTAAGATAGCCATGTAAAAAAAATACCAGTCGTTTCTCGTTAGAAAGGGAGGTCCCTCAGCAACGTTTTCTTGTTTCATTTTTATAAGTAAGTACCCATGTAGATGGTATGTACATACTATATATATATATATATATTTATATATAGTGCAATTGTATACGTGTTCTACCCAAATCAGTGACAAGTTTGTTCAATACACTCTAATATATATAAGATATGTGTCCGGTTTTTTTATTTTAATATAAATAATTGTGTACATACCGTAGTACGCTTTACACGTGATTTCCAATGGCCCGTTTTCCATGACGGGTGGCAATGTGGAATTCCAAACGACGTTTTTCTCGTTGTCTAAGATTTCCAGTCTGCTTGGTGGTACTATATTGGACAAATGGTTGAACAATTCTATCAAATAACTTTTTACTTATATATTATTGTGATCTTAATAGAAAACTGTTATCTTAAAAAAAAAATATTTTAAATTAATACATTATTATTCTCGGGTACTCATTATTTCGATGTTACTCTATCATCTACTTTTATTTTCCTCATTTATAGGGCGGTATATTAAATTATTCCATGTATAATATATATAAAATTAATTAATTTAGGACTCAGGTGTTTATAGATTCGCATGCTATTCATAAATTTCTCCACATCATTCTATAGATAGATATTTATTCTAGGTATAAATGTTTAAGGTAAGTACACTCAATACTTTTAGGCGACATCATAAATAAAATATGTCAACAATTTCTGAAATATTTCTTTACGTATTCAGTTTTAAAAAGAAGAGTGCACACTTAGTTATAAATTTATCTTTTTAAGCGCAAATTTAATACCTTTTTTTCGCAATTAAGAGGACGTCCACACACCTATAAATTGTTGTTAAAAAATGTATCGCATGAAAAATAACCACTCAGGGAACAGTCATACATGATAAAGTAGACAATATTTTCTGTACCGTAAGGCTTTTATTTTTTAATATTGTAAATACAAATAATAAATGATAATCATTTTAAAATATGTTATTTTTGAGTTTTTCAAACTTAAATAATTGTATTTGTATTTATGATATTAAAAAAATAAAACGCTACAAGAAAATATTCTCTTCTGTATAAATTTAGTTTATTCCTGGAGTCTGAATTTTTAAAAGATTATAAAAACCGATTTTTATATACTTCCGTGAGTCGTTATTCCAACAAACACTTTGGTGTTACAGTGTTGTAAACAATAGTTTATAAAAAGAATTTAGATATTATTAGAAAACATTTTATAAACATTTTTTTATCGACTAGTGAACCATATAAAATTAGATAATATGGTTTATACTTTAATCTTACATTGCTAATTTTAAATATTACTATACCTAACTTAGTTAACAGGTTTTAACAACTCAATTTAAATGACTTACAAAATAGTAGTTAAAAATAGTTATTCATTGTAGCATTATATTAGGAAAAATATTTGTTGACCGTTGTTATATCTTATTATTTATTTCTATCAATAACTTATGTTTATTAAGTATCTATATCCATTATCATATTTAAATATAAAACAATTTTCAATGTAAACACATTTATTGATTAAAGGTTTATTGTTTAAGTTGAAGTTAAATTATTATAAAGATAGCATTGTATTAATTTTTTCATGTTAAATTATCGAATTACATTTCAAATAGGGGTCACTTAAAGGGCAACGGCACGCGGAATCTGGTATATATGTAAAAAGATAAAAATTTGGTCGATGAACACATCAACTTATTATCAATATTGTTTTATGAAAATTCCAAATACTTTAAATTTAAATTTGGTGAAAAAATGGTTTTTAGGGAAGTATTAAATTAGTACAGTAAACTAGTATTTAAAATGTACTTAAATAATAGTCGGTACTCGGTACATTGTATTTAATACTTAAAAAACTATTAAAATATTAATACTCAAATACTTTAAGACACTGCAAGGAACCACTTGTAAGATAATTTAAATAAGTGTTCAAATATTTAAGATTTAAATTCTTTTCAAAGTTTTCTGGATAAAAACTCCTTAAAATACCATGGTGTCTTCTTAATACGAGTAATTTGTACGCGCTGTTATTTTTTAAATACCTAATTAATTAATTGTAACTTTTTAGTTTTTGTAAAAAATTTTATTCATAACTACATAATTTATCCATGACATTATTTTCTTTAGGATGTTTTTAAATACAAATCTTAATATTATAGTTATCCCTTATTTTATAGTTCAGTATTATATACAATAAAATATTAATTATTATTCTTATACATTTATATAATATTATATAAGCATTATAAGATGGGTTTTTTAAAGGTAAAAATTAATTTTTCTTAAAAAATATTTAAGCTTAAGTAAATATTTTTTTCATTTATGTATAATTTAAGGTCATCGCAAAACATTATTTTTGAAAAATATATTTTCTTCGTTTTATATTATTATTAATTTTTTTGTTTTTACTTTTTTTTTAATGACAGCATACCTACTTTTTGAGATTTGTTATTCAAAGTAGAATATTTTTCTACATAATTTTTTGAACAAGGGTAAGATATGATATATTAGTTATAGATTATACCTAGTTGTAACTTAGTAGCTGATACAGGTAACTCACTAAACGTTGGTATATCGCTTCACTCATCTTATTAACATAGAAATACTATTTTAATTTATAACTGATTAACTAATCGTTAGAAATTCGGAAAATGTTGATTGAGTTACTGAAATCTTATTTATTTTTTTTGTTAATACAATTTCTACTTTGTATAACTATATAACTTTCGTAGCAAGGTAACATGATCTTAAAAATATAATCATAAATTTATTATTAAATATTATCATTGGTGGCAAAAATATTATCGCGTGAATAATATATGCAATATTTATACAATGTTGTTATGATATTATGGGCATTTACTCACAAAATATTTTTAAAAAAATCATTAAAAACTGATAATTTAAATAGATAGTGTGAAATTATGCAAAATAAAATTGTTATTAGCTATTTATACGCAGTTGACGCAGTTGATCATAGGTGAAACTAGAAAATTGTATTAGGACAGGCCAAATGAAAAATATGAAAACAATTTTAATTATTAAAGAAGTTTTTTTATTTAAATTTTAAATTGTATTTTATTTATTTATTTATTTTTTTTATTTAAATAAGGCTTTAACTCCTGAGGTTATTAGCCTGTAACAATTACAAAATCTAAATTTTATTATGTCAGTATATTATCCAGGTATTAGGTTAGACTGCGACATTAGTGGCCTGACCTGTAGTATTGCCTATGCAGTTGAATTTTAATTAATTTTTAATTTTTATATAGAAATTTGAAGAAAAATATATTCCTTCTGGATATGAAATTGAAAATATGTTCCGTCATTCAAAGACATTAAAGCCTAATAAATTATAACAATAGGTAATAATAATAATAATAATAATAATAATAATAATGATAATGATAATAATAATAATAATAATAATAGGGCTACTACAATGAACTCTGAGTGATTGGGGGTGTATTTGATCGATTTTTTTTTCATAAAATTAATTGATTGGATTATATTATTGTCATTGACGTAATATTGTATTGTAGTCTACCATTATAATAGGTATGCTGTATACGCGCATAATTGCTTGTATAAGGAAAAAATGATTTGTGTCGAAAATGCCGCAGCAAGGTTTAACATTTCTGATCGATTAATGTCGATTATCATTTTTATTTTTAATATGCATATCATTTCTAATATACTAATATGGTACCTAAAAATAAAGTCAAAAGCGTAACATTTATTTTATTTTATAATATTATGTAAGTAAACATAATATATTATAATATTCTTTGAACTACTAGATAATCCTTTCTTTGAAAACATCGTACACAATATAGCGTGAAGCTTTCATGAACGGACGATGGATAATCACAGTTATATGTGCCAAAGTCACCTAATTTGGTTACATTTGTAACATATATAAAGATACAGAATAATGTTTGAACGTGAAATTTGTAGGTTATAAATCGTAAAAAATAACGTACAATATACAACTATACAACAAAAATATGGAAATGACAAAAGCATTATTTTTTGTAAAATATGAGAAATAAAACTAAATTAATATACATGACACGAGAAAAATAATGTGTGGGTTATATTGGTGTGAACACAAGAATGCAATAGGTATCGTGATGAAGTACAGGATCATTATGTTTAACCATTCAGTGTGTCAGTCTTTAAAAATTATTTTTTTACTTGCATCTGTCAGTTAGGATTACGGTGAATACGGTAAAAATACTTACCTATAATGTCGAGTAAAATAAAATTGTTGCGCGTCGGAGAATACTTAAAATCTTCTCGGCACCTGTACTGACCCCCATCAGATGTACGGACGTCCTCAATTATTAAAACATCGAATCCTTTGTTTTCCGTGTAATAGATTCTATCTTTCATAGAATGATCCGACCAATGTTTGCTTGTTGTGTGCTCCCGCTGATCAATGCTGTTTAAAAGTATACACAGTGCATAATATTATTATTATCATTTCAATTTTCCAACAACTACATTTTTAATTAAATGTGAGGCTTTGTTTTTTTTTTTTTTTATGTCAATTAATGTTTGCATAACTATATTTTTAGTTTAATAACTATTGAAATACTTATTGGTTTAATATTTATAACTTTAAATATTGATAAATTTATATTCTCAGTATTTAAAATGGTTACCATGATTTCCTGCTGTAGGCACATAAAAACCCTGCTTACTGTTCAAACTTAATCTTAAGATTATAAGACGTCAATGGTTCTGATATGCAATGGGAGATGACGAGCATATTCCTAACGTATAATAAAACTCATGCTTGTAGCGTTCGTGTATTATGATTGACGTATACGTTATAAAGATAATTATTATGAAGAAAATCAAAAACATAATATGCATTTATAACCTTGAGATGAACCTGAAGAAATAAAGTTTATAGAAGTTACGCAGTATACACGATACGTATGAATTAATTATTTTTAACATTTGTGAATTTGTATTTTATTATTTTTTACTTGAATAGATAAATAATTTTGTATGAATTTTTTGTTTTGAAATTGCAAATCTACACTTATATTATAAAAAGAAAGATTTGGTTGTTTCTTTGCATGAATATAGGCTAAGAAACTACTGGAACGATTTGAAAAATTGTTTTACCATTTGAAGCCGACATAATCTCTGATTAACATAGGTTACTATTTACCGAGGGAAAATGCTTCATTCCTACTACATGCTTTATTCCTAATACGCAATGCCCGCGTTTTAGTTATTAGTGTTATTATGTATGAGAAAATAATTTTTTTTTTTATTTGTAATTTATTAGTAGTTTCGGAGATAACAGCGTATAGTGAACTATTGAGTATATGTCAAATTAATATTTATATAATGTCACTTATAATAAAGATAAAATCGTTTTGACCGATCTAATAACCAACATGATAAAGAATAGAACATAGTCTGCAACGAATGAGTAAATTACAAAGTTAACCGGGTATTAAACGACGAATTAAACAAACATTTTGAATCATACATATAGAATTGGTATTTTTAACGGGCAACGAAGTGCACGGAGATCAGCTAGTATTCTAATAAAAAGATCATATTTCAAGCACATTATAATATTTACATAATATAAGCTAAGTAGGTAATAAATAATTGTATAGCTCAAGGTCGTAGTATAGTGCTTATGATGGGTCTAAAGTTATAATAATGTCACACACCCATAATTATTACTGTACCTACCTATTATGATATAATCAATAATACAAATTAGAATAATTTATCATATAGTTATCAACGATATTTTAAAATTTATCGACATACATTTTTTATTAAAGTGAAATACTAAGGTATATAATGTATAGGTACACGAAATAAATAATAAGGATTCATATTTTACAATATCTTATATTGATATAAATTGTCAAACCCATTTCCTGGAGGAACAAAAATGTATTAACTACCTATTGGCAGTTATGTCCCAAGGGTTTCAAACATGTCATTGGATGCGTTATTTTTATTTCACGGTAAGTGTGTATTTGACCAAAAAGAGGATGTTTTTTAATGTACCTATATTATTGTTACTCTTAGGTACTTCATTTTATTTTTGTATCTAATATCTAAAAGTTCTTATTTTAAGATGGTTTAATTTAAGTAAATCGAAGTTGGATTGAAATATCCTTAGTTATTTTTAAAAAGTTTAATTGGATCGTCGTATTTTAATAATGATTTGGTGACGAACATTTGAAATAAAAAAAATATACCATATAAAATAGTGTACTGTCTACTATAGGAATCTAATAAAAATGGCACTCGCGATATTGCAGTGTCTGATTTTGTCTGTGTGGAGTAAAAATTGTTATTTATCTTTTAGTAAATAAATTAAATACATTTTATGAACGTGAATTATAGTCTCAGGAATCTAATAAATAAATTGAAAGTTTTAAATAAGCGCAATACATGGACGTTTTCAGATATTTTTTGAGTATGCACTAATAGACATACTACTACGTATTATAGATTGATACATATTATTACATATTTAACTACGTTTATTTTAGTTATTTTGTTGTAATCGAGATAGTATTCTTAATAATATTGATAATTAAAACTTAAATTTTTATACACTTTTATCAATATTCAATGATGATTCTAGAAGCAAGCTTACACCATTTTAGATTATCAACCCATAGCGATGGTTGTATTGGTTTTACAATGATGTGTGTAGACAATACAATTTTCACTAGATTTATAAAAATCGTATAACTAAGTATTTACATAAATTAACCTAGCCTTAAAATATAGTAAAATATGAACACATAATATATTATATATTATATAGTTTAGTATACACATATAAATATAATCCATATATGTAAATTTTGGATAATTGAAGTTCATTTTGACAAAATTCAATGTTCAATCGTGTGCGATAACAGTTTTTTTTTTTTAAATTTGCCTTTTATTCAAAAAATAATTATAGCAAAAAAGATAACAGTTTATTCTCAACATTTTTGTTATTTTGCTGTTATTCGATAAAAATTAGTAGTTGATTCATGATAAATTATAATATACCCTAAAATAAGTTTTCCTTCAAGTAGCTATAGAGAAAACTCGAAACATCATTATGGGAAAAATTTTAAGTGCGTTTGAATTTTAAATTTTTACGAAATAGCGAAAAATAACGATTTATCCTCAAACGATTTTAAACATTTGTAATTTAAAAAAAAGTATAATTCGTAGATAATTGAAAATTTCACAAGTTATTTATATTGGAATTTTCTTTACATGATTTAATTTTCAAAATATTTGACTTTTTTTGAGATATTTATAGACAACTGAAATTTTCAATTTTTCTGAAAATTTTCTTTTGAAGTGTCGATAAAATTTTTTTGGCTCTATCAAAATACATGAAAATTGAATAAAAGTTACTCATAAGTTATTCTTATAGTAATTAAAAAATTATAAAAATACATAGGCACAATTTTTTTTTATTAGCATTTGAAGTTCAAATATTGACTTAATACGTAAAAATTACGGCAATTTTCAAATTATCTTAGATAGAAATTCATAAAGTATTTTCCTTTTATATCTAAGATTTGAAAATTTAATACAAGGTTCTTAAAAAATTTTTACAATAGCAGTTGAAAAATAAAATAAATTCATTGTCACATTTTTTTACAAGCATTTAAATTTTAATTTTGACAACATACGAAAAAATCACGAAAATTCGCAAATTATTTTAAGCTAGAAATTCATAAAAAATTTTTTTTTTAAATCTAAGATTTGAAAATTTTTAATAATCTATAATATATCCTAGACAGATAAACCGTCTCCATTCAGAATCGTTTTTCGTATACAATGATACCTATCATTGCATTCAAATTTAACCTACCCTAGTCAGAGGTTCACCCCACCCCCAATGTACAGCAGAGCGATACCCACTTACCCGCTTTTTTAGCTCGAAAAGCCATATATTTAAAATCTATGTTTTAAAATTATGAAGTATCTATACTTGTGTCGATATATGTATATATTTTCAAACGGCAATTACCATTTAAGTTGTAAATTATTGTTGAGCGTATAATATGTGTTTTTTATGTTTGTGTACTCGCATAATTAATCTAAAACTAGTATAGTTTTTAAATTATTAAGCTTTATGACTTGATATTTATATTTTATGTACTATGGATAATATGTCACGGTAATACATTTTAAGGAATATGGGCTATGACTATTTTGGGATTATGATAAGTACTAGATCAAATATTACTTACATATATCATATGATTGGAGTAGATAAAATTAAAATTAAGGTTACTTATCAATCTAGGCCCTAACAATCTGAATTTATAAATTCATTGAAATTAGTCGAGTACCTGACACTCGGAAGTTGTACCCTTTCTGGTTGTCTTTCTTTTAAGGATATAAGTATTTTACTAATAACTGCTTACCTATAGATTGGGTAATCTTGTCCTCTATACCAAATTATTAAAATCGGTGATTCTGTTGAATTGTTGATAGTTTGAATGTTACATGGTAGTTCAGCCTTATCTCCAAAGACTGCACCAATATGTCTGACATTGTCTGTAACAATAAAATTACATGGAAGTATGAGATACCAATTTATAAATATAACTGTATAAGTAATTTGCAGAGTTATGATTAATCAACTATGTATCATTTCATTATTATTATACAGGTCGATGTATTTAATTTTTTTTTTATTAAAAGTGTTTAAGTTTTATAATAAAAATGTTTAAACTGATAGATATAAATCTGTGTTTTGAGGGATTAAAATGAAGGTTTAGTTGTATAGTTTTAATTTTAGCTATTTTCAGTATAAATTTTAGTACTCTAGTATAAGCACGTTCAGAATATATCCTTCATTTGGCGATAAAAACAAGTAAAGTACATACTAAAAAAAAAATTATTATTTCGATTATTTCGTTGACTAGCAAGAAAAATACAAAACATGTTGAAATAGTATGTATCATGTACGTCACGTGTTGAGTATTAAATTGGATAAAAAAATTTAAAATCCTACCACAAAGATCTGCTACAGGCGTAATTTTTTTATGACAAACGATTGTAGAAACTGGCGTCTCGACGTCCGTTATTATGACAAGTGTCTAAAAAATGCCGCAAACTACATTGAAAAAATAATGTTATGTTAAATTTGTTCTTTTATGTTCCAATATATTTTTAATTTATAATAGAAGGAATAACTAACTTTCGGAATGTATCCTATACAGGATGACAATAAACAAATTATAGACATAATTAACTTCATATGTAATAACTTTTTTATTTATTTAGATATTTTATATGAATATTGTCAATCGGATAAAAAATAAATGTATATGTATATATATATACATAGTAAATATAAATATTATTACATAGTTTATTTGATTCTATTTGTCAGCTATATAGAAGCATTAAAAATAATTATCTTATCTTTAAATTCGGTGATATCATAAGAAGTGGACCGTGACACTTTGAGCACAATAACATCAATACAAATCTCTACCCAATACATTAAATGTATACACTGTTGACCACAAACCATACAAGGATGTATATCAATAACTAATACAAACATACTTGGTTAGCTCAAGGTTGAAAGGGTTATAATAGAAATTCGAGTCATCCAAGAAATTAATGAACCAAAGTATACAATTTTAATTTAAAATAAAAGGTGTTTATATGTACATAGAATGCTCTAAATTTTGACATGACGAACGAAAACACAAAAAATAAATTCTTATAAATTAACCTATTTAATATCTGGTTGAAATTTAATAAAGAACTTAACTCACATATACGTGAATGGATAAAAACTATATAGCCAGTGATAGTGTGTAGCTAGTAAACTTGTTAGATGAACCACGTAGGTATGTCAGTAACAGTATTTAATTTAATTATTTTATATTCTATAGTAAATTAATAACACGTATATCACTGTAGGTATTTAATAAAATTTATAATTTAAGACACCCACAAAATATTCGAGTTCTATACGATTTTTTACATAATTTAAATAGAAAATTTTAGGAGCTGTAGAAAAGGTTAATCGACGATTTCGATTAAATAAGTTTTAGTTTACTAAATTCCATTGTGATTAATACACAAATAAAATCTATATTAGAACCAACAGCAGAGAAGGGCCTGGTTGCATCCAAACTTAGATTTTAGAATAAGTTATGGTATGATTAGAGCTTTAGTATTTTTACCCCTTAATGAAGTAATAGATGTAATGGTTTATTTATATACAACGACACCTGTACAATTGTTGCCATTACTAAATTATTTTGACTAAACTTATGTTAGTGTTAAGTCTGGGGACCTAATATTTTCTTTCCACTTTTGGAATGTGCATGAAATCACTTTAAATAATGGCAAAAAAATAAATAATTTTTGTGAAGGATGGAATAGCTATTTTAATAAGCGTGTAAATAATCCATATTTTTGGTTAGTAGTTAAATGTTTTCAACAAGATAAAGCGATAATGTGGATTGAAAGAACAAATAATACCTTAATGCCTAAAAGTTCAAAAAAACAAAATAGTTTGCAAAACTACATAATGAATGTGAGAGCTATTTGAATATAGGAAAATTTTTAAAGAATATAGCTAAGTTTACGAAATAGTCGTTAAAATTTATTAACTATTAATTTATTATTGATCATAAATTATATATGTATTTATTGTATATTTGTTTTAATTATCAACTATTTTGTATGAACTTATTTGTGTGCTTTGTTCATTTTTATTTCTAACATTATTTTTAACATATTATTTAAATTTAACTTGTTGAAGATGGTAATTTATCAAAACTATAAATTTTTTTTTTTTTTAAATTTTTTTTTAATTTTATTTAATAAGAAAATATACAACTATACAATTAAGCACAACAAGTAATAGTGATGATGAGGATTACATAACATGAAATGGCACGATGTAGGAGGGCTCCCAATGGAACTACCTACTTGGGTATTTTATTAATTAATGGAGGAGGTCTCTAACCCATTTACGTTAAAGTCTTCGAGGGGGATTGTCAGGGATGTGTAGTGAAGCAAGAAAACTAATGTTGGGGTTACTATGGGAGCTAAATTTTTTGTGGAGTTTTTGGTAAGCAGTTTTAGTGACTTGGTTTACGTAATTTATTCTCAGGTCGGAGTGAAGGGTTTTGTTACTTACAAACCAGGGGGATTTTGTAATAGTGCGAAGGCAGATGGATTGGAATGATTGTATTTTTTGGATGTTACTAGGGGCAGCGTTACCCCAACACTATAAATTAACATTGTAAATTTGTTAATATTTTAGAACCCCTGAAAATTAAATTTTGAAGAGTACCAGTATTCCGTGTTTTTTATTTCTTTTGTTATAAATTCTATGGACCGTACTAATATTCCGAGCATACAGTCCCGTTTGCAGATCCTATTCTTGGCCCGGGGTCGCACGCACCCGTCGGCCTGGAATCCCGTTCTGCTAATTTCCCGGAGGGAGCTCAGTCATTAAGAGCAACTCTTGCTTCGATCTCAATTAGCTTCTCATCTTGTTCCTTGCAGCTAAAGAATGTCTCCAACCATTTCATAGAAGGCCCGCGTGGCGCGTTGAAAGGCAGCCAGTATTCAATAATTGTTCTTTTCAAATCGATACGCCGGTAGGACCACACAGCAGGTCTTGTACGTCGCTTGAAGTGATGTTTCGGCTGTCTATGAGCCCGTTCACCGCCAGCCGCATCGGTTCCCAGTAGGAACAGTTAAAAATGGTGTGTCCAGCAATATCCATCGGGTGCTGACAATAGAGGCAAGCCACATCAGGAGCACGATTCCTCCGGTGCCTCGTACTGACTCTCGTATAAACATTGGTTGTACATTTTAGTGAGTATGTCCGTAGAATTATACCCAATCAGTGAAATCATTTTGTTATAAATCTCATCAAGCTTTGACCTTCGACAGTCTAGAAACTGCTAGCCTGATCTCCTCCGTAGTGACGAGCAAGCACTCATTACCAACATTTATGTTATAATCATTGGTAGAGGTGGTAGAGGAGGTAAGATCTATTTGACCATCCAACGGCACAATTTTCCAATTGATAATTGGCATAGAAGGGAATAGATTATCATTTATCACCAATCTCTATTTCACACTCTATTTCCGCTATCCCTGGTGGCTGTCTGCCCAGCCGTTCTGAAATAATTCTCTAAGGCACGCCCTAGATATAATCATTAAGACTATCAGCCGCGTTATCCGCCAAAGTGAGCTTTTCCGAGAAAATAATTCATCATAACTACAAGTGCTCATTGGAGAAAATACCATAATTAACAATAAAAACAAATGTTCTCACAAAATAAAATAAGTTCAAAAAATGCAATGATTGTGGAAAATATAGTAATTAGACTTAATATTAATATGTTAGCAGAAGTAGGGTGATAACCATTAGCTAAGTAACTAATTAACTATTAGTAAGCTTAGGTTGAAAAGTATTAACAAATAATATTTGGGTAAGTAATAAATAATATTTCATACTATTTCATATGATATATAATTAAAAAATTGATAACACTGTATATCTCAATAAAATTAGATCCTATAAAATAATACATGTTGTATAGTTACTGAATTTTTACACATTTCTAATAAACTGTAAAACACAATCTAAATTTATAATGTCAATAGTTTAAGATATGTTTTAAGTATTTGTAATATTCATATCAAAATATCTACTATTCTTTAAATCCATTGCAAAGGAATGGTTGAGAGGCCATAGCTCATTTAGTTTGTCAGCACATGGTTGTGACATAAGATTTATGAATTCAAAAAAAAAAAAATATATATATATATATTTTTGTAAATTTTATAAACAATTTTTAAAGGCTTATTATTTACGTTTTTGAATCACATTTGTTTTGATAAGTAATAAAAAGTTCCTAAAAAAAAAATGCAAAATGCATCAACTTCCGAGTCCTAGTTGTAATATTAATAGAATAATTTTCAAGTATTTTCACAATATTTTATGTATTTTAGATTATCATATCTGTGTTGTTTTCAATGAATATAATGAACAACTAATATGTAACAATTAATATAATTCATAATTAAAAATAGTTTTGTGATATAATATAAAGTGTAAGTTATATCTTATAGAAAACACTTCTTCTTTAATTAGTTCATATATTTTTATAGTAGTCTATTTTACTGGATATAATTATTTCAGTTGGATGGGATATGTAAACAATGAATTTTTCAATTTTATATAATTCTTTTCTATAGTGTTAGTTGATATTGGATGAATAATCTAATAACTATTAATATTGTTTTGAATAATATTAAAAGCGTTGGTTATCAGGTAAGGATAGCGTTTTGGATTTTTTTTTGGAGTGGGGATTAATATAAAGTCCTACTTTGATGATAATTAATTAATTTCAATCTTTATTTTTTGAAAATATGGACGAGAAAAATAGTAAAATATTATTGATAAAAAAATGATAATATTGGATAAACTTAAAAAATATTATATATTTATTATATAAAAAATAATAACATTTAAGAATTGTCCGGTAGGGATTAGTCCCTAAAAACCCTCCTTATTAGTACCTATGTTCATAATTTTAATTGAATAAAAATATTGTGAAAATAAGCCAAATACCTACTTGTTAATAGCATATGTTTATTGCCACTGGGTATTCTATGGCTTATATTTTATTGCTATTTTGAAGTTTGGAAAAGATATCGTGATTGTAAAAATGTAGTCATATTTAATGATGCATTATCCTTGGTTTTTCATCTAATAGTTTGTATTTTATGAGCTTATGTATACAGATCATATCAACTTTTAAAAGTAAAAATTTAGCACTTATTAAAAATTAACCTATAAAAAAATAAATATACTGAAACAGTTTAAATATAATAATATTATCGGGAATCACTCCATAACCAAATATATTTAAAACCATTATTAACTCACCAATAATGTATTAATTAATAATTTGTAGAGCTTAATTTTTAATTATTTAAACTTTAAAGCAACTTATTTGTTTTTAAAATTGGATATTAATTTATACATTTTACAAACTATGCAAATGTAGGTTTGATACAATACAAAAATCAAATATCGTTGATCACAATGTATTATATTCATATATTTAATTTACAAAAAAATACAAATTTTTTTTCAGTGTTGATATAGTTAATTCATTTTGAACAATTCATATAAAATTTTAGGAAAATTAAGTACCAATGACTCATGTAAATAGATTTATAATGTCGGTATGTTTAGGTTGAGAAAATGAGAATACAAAAGTATTATAAAATTGTATTTACGCAAGTAATATTACACTCACATATTCTATAATAAATTATGCAAATATCATGTAATTATGAGTAATGTATACTCAATGTTAACTTTAAATACGATATTTTTCGTTTAGGCGTTGGTAAAATCTTTTGGTTCATTTACCATTTTAATTAAGTTAAGTTAGTTCATATTGTTTTTAACTGGTAAATTATGATGAGACGGCGTTTTAAATAGGCAATTTAGCTACATATCTCCACTTCATCTATATATTCACTTCATTTTCCATCATAAATATAAAATTAGTCGTTTGAAAAAAATATAATATCTTCGTCAAAAATTTGTCATATTTTAATTGAATTATATCAACTGAAAATCTATACGGACTACCTTAGTAGTATGAAATAATATTACCTAATCCAAATGTTTCAGACACTTCATTGAGCTAAAGAATAGAAATATACGTTATTACAAAAACTTTTATACACATAAATAAAATCATTATTAGAAGAAAAATCGTTATTTTCCGTTTAAATATATCATTTTAACTTTACAGAATATCACAACAATAAAATTATCTAATGCTTCTCTATAATATATAATATGTAACCATGCAATTCCTTTTGGTCTCAAATTGATAGCCAAGCATAGAGAAGTTGAACAACTGAACTACTTTATAAACGCTTCTACAATCGTCTAATCTTCTACCCTAATCCACTTGTCAAAAATCTCAATCTCCACAATTCTTAGTAATCCTCAAAGACATCTCAAATGTAAATGGCACCATGATCCACATAATGTATTATATTAATACCCAACTACAAATTAAATATATTAAAGTTGTTTAAATGTTTAGTTTCTTAGCTGAATCACATAAACTTATTGTGCTTTTAGAGTTATATGCTTTAAGCATATTCATCCTATTTCTACGCTTAAATTATAAATATATTAAAATTTTTATTTTTAGAATTTTTAAATACACTTGACAATATATTTCGAATCCTAGAAATTTTTTTTACCACTTAAGGATAATTCTATGAAAATAAAAATGTTTTCTGTTCAAACATGAATTACCCTTAATTATTTTTAATTACAATCATTAAGCAGATATTTTTTTCGATCTATTTAAATCAAAATTCAAGCTAGTAGTTTTTGCGCTATATGAAATTATGTTTTAAGGATGATGTAGTAATGTGTTTAGTAAATTGACGGTTTAGACAATTTGAAAAAGTTAGCAATTATTATTGATTTATTAGTATAAATAATTTGTAAAAATTATCCAACAATAATACATACAACATCTAACACAGTGGTCTCAAACATACGGGCCGCGTACCCTTCCTACGTGGCCCGCAATAAAAATATTTTTGGTAATAGTAATTATAATATCAGTAATTTCATAATATATTAAGTTAAATTTAGATAAATAGATTTTGTATGTATCTTTGCCTTCATTTTGTCTTTAGTTTTTAGTGTATAAGTATAAAAATGACACTTAAATTTAGGCCCGCGAATTTTTTTGAAAAAATATATGGCCCGTAGGTAATTTGAGTTTGAGATCACTGATCTAACATAACATATTATGAGTTTTATTTTTATTTAACCATTTTAAAGGATTAATATCCTTAATATAAACATTTAATCATCTAAAAATCTACTCATTAGAATTTTTATTTAGATGTATTAAAATTTTCAAGAATATCGGCCACTAAATAATTAGAAAAAAACCTAGTGCAAAAGGTGGCAGTATTGTGCTAAACATTTCCCACCCGTTCTCGGTTTTTTGAACGGGAAAAAAAAGTACCTAGTACAAAATACGTTAGAAATTTTAAAGTATGGTCTTTAGGTAAACTTAAAATTTTTGTAAATTAGAATTTAAAAGAATGTTTTTTTAAATGAAAAAAATGAGGGTTTGCATGCTTATGAGAATCATGTATAATGTATATTTTTTGGAAAAAAAAATAGTAGGTACATTTGTTAAAAATTTGAATTTCGAAAATCTACAAGAAAATCGTTCTTAAGTATTAATAATATTTTTGAATTGCAATAAGAACTACTTAAGAAGAACCTTGTAAGTCTTAACGTTTTCAAGCTTTTGCCAAAAACATGAACTTTTAACATTAAAAGCTGAAAAAGCTAAAGTATTTTAAAAATAATTTTATAGCTGGAAATATCTTATATAAATATTTTATTATTTAGGTTATTTTTTAATTGTTTCTGAATAAAAACATAACAATAAAATCAATTTCGCCAAAAGCTGTTGTCGTTATAGGTACCTAGGTATTGTCTAAATATTCTTTTTTCCCGCTGTTTTTGTCAGTTTTTGTCAATTATTAAGAAAAGTGCTTAGAATTTAATTTGACCACTCAAAGCACTAATTAGGTCAAGTTTGTTACTAATTACCCTCCTGAAGTCCTGAATACTGAAGATTGAAACCTATTTTCTGTATATTGTGTGACATCGGAGCACAAATATACACACGCAAAAAAAACATACTTTTAAAACTAATTATTTCCTTGCTCTACTTAGAATAACATATATAGCTATTTATCTTTAAAGAATGGTTATATTCTTTATCGTTGTTAATGGGACAATAAGAACTGAATTTTGAAATTAAAATAATTTTGGTTATACATGTTATGGAGTTATTTTTAAATTATACATATAAAAACACTTTTTAATTATTAGATTATATTGACATAATATCGAACAATATTTCCAATATTCTGAATATTATCTTTACTCACTAAAAGACTAAATCATAATCAAATATTTATTAATAAATTGTAATATAGCAAAGATACTTAACGTGAATATTTGGTAATATAAATATCCAAACATTATAACTTATTATCAGTATAATTTTTATCGTTCGGGGATGGCCAAAAATATTGAAGTCATCAACTCTTTGAAATTCATGTTCACGTACGTCCATTATGTAAATAGATAAAATATATTTTATTTTATGATAGTTACCTAATGACAATAATATGTATTCCAATCAAAACTATTAAGATATAGAACACAAATATCTGAATTATAACAACTTTTGTAATAAGACTAAATTATTAAGCAAGAACTACTGCATATGTGAATTAATGCGAATGATAAACAGTATTATTATCTTATATAATGATTTTTGAAAATATTTTCTGTTTATATTAAAATATTATTAGTTGAATGTTTTCATCAAATTTCTATTAAGATTAATTAACACCCTTCAATTTTATAGAATTATGGGTCAAATTAATATGTTTTCAATTAAAAATTATACGACTGCATATGACGTGTAATTTTCTCATTTATGTATTTTAATTTTTTTGTCAAAGGTTACACATTTATTAGATTCTGAACGAAGTGATGAATGTATTGATTTTACAATGATGCGTGTTTTTTTTGTGTCTGTGTACAGCATAACTAGTCGAAATAATGCATAAATTTCAAACTTTGGGGGTGGTTTCCGATGTAAAAGTGAATATCCTTGGTGCATTATGGAGGTAAAAAGTAAACATTTTCCAATGGTTTTCAAAAAAATCGAGAAAAACAAAAAAAAAAAATGACAGAAAAACCAATTTTCGACCAAATGGATTTTTTTTATGGTTGTAATTCAAAAACCAATGACTATAAATACTTGAAATATTCACCAGATGTTTATGTTAGTGTTATCTATATACAGTTTAATTTTCACAAATGTTTGACTTTTTTGATTTATTTATAAACCACTGAAATTTTCGATTTTTTTGAGAATTTTTTTTTGAAGTGTCGGTAAAAAAATGTTGGATGACCAAAAACACTTGAAAATGTAATACAAGGTTCCTTAAAAGTTGTTTTTATTTTAGCTAAAAAAAATTAAAAATTGTTAATCACAATTTTTTTATAAGCGTATATAATTCAAATTTTTACGAAATCTGTCGAAAACGTGAAAATTTGCAAGTAATTTAAATAAATAAAATTTTTTGTGTTTATAACTAAGGATTAAAAATACAACACTAAGTTTTCCATAAGTTTTCCTTCAAATAGCTAAAACTCGAAGCGACATTATAGAAACAATTTTAAGTGCGTTTGAATTTTAAATTTTTACGAAATAGCGTAACGATAACGATTTATCCTCAAAAGATTTTAAACATTTGTTATTATTCAAGAAGTATAAGTCAAAAGGTTAAAATGGTTTAGTCAAAAAGTAAAAGTATAAGTAGATACTTGAAAATTTTACCAGTTATTTAAATTGGCATTTTATTTAAATGATTTAATTTTCAAAATATTTTGACTTTTTTTGAGATATTTATTGACAACTGAAATTTTCAATATTTCTGAAAATTTTTCTTTGAAGTGTAGATAAAATTTTTTTTTCCCAATCAAAATACTTGAAAATTTAATACAAAGTTCCCCATAATTTGTTCTTATAATGATTAAAAAATTATAAGAATAAATAGGCACAATTTTTTTTTATTAGCATTTTAAGTTCAAATATTGATGAAAATTCGTTAAAACCATAAATATTTTTTTTTATGTCTGTCATCACGTTTTGGGGCAGTAAAAGTGCTTCGATTTTTGACTTAAAAACTTGAACTTTAAAACAAATGACCATTGATACATGAAATTTTCACCGAATGTTTATATATGTATATTTTATCCACCATGCAATTTTAAAAAATGTTCGACTTAAGTTGAACTATTCATAGGCATATGCAATTTCCAACGATTATTAGTTTTTTTTAAATTAATATCGATAAAAATTTATTTTTTTGGTAAAAAATCTTGAAAATTTAATACAATACTCTTAACATATTGTTACAATAGCAGTTATAAAATAAAATAAATTCATAGTCACAATTTTTTTTATAAGCATTAAGATTTTGAATTTTCACAAAATACATAAAAATCACAAAAATTCGCAAATTGTTTTAAGCTAGAAATTCATAAAAAATGTTCTTTTTAAATCTAAGATTTGAAAATTTAAACAAGATTCTTTACAAATTTTTTAATCTTTATCACAAAAAAATGTCCACCGAAAATTCAAATTAAATTTTTATTAGCATTTGAATTTCAAATATTGACAAAAATTCGTCAAAACCATGAATATTTGCAAATTATTTTGTAGTTCAAAATTCATAAAATTGTTTATATTTATATCTATAAGGTTAAAAAATTCAACACTAAGTTTTGCTTCAAATAACTATAGAGAAAATTTGAAGTATCATTATAGGAAAAATGTTTTGAACGTTTGAGTTTTAAATTTTTATGAAATCGTGTAATGATAACGATTTATCCTCAAACCAGGTATATGTATATCTATGATAATATAAGGTATTATGAATTATGATAACTATACATGCAATGTTTTTTGGAAAAATTGAATAACCATGCCTTATGCGAAATGCATCTTAATTGAAAAATAAAATATTTGTTTCAAAATAGAATATATGACAATATATAAATATAATATATCCTAGACTGACAAATCATCTCCGTTCAGAATCGTTTTTCGTATACAATGATACTTATCATTGCATTCAAATCTAACCTACCCTAGTCAGAGGTCCACCCCACCACCTAATGCACAGCAGAGCGATACCCACTTTCCCGCTTTTATTTTTTTTCTTTAAACTCCATTTCATATTTTTCTTTATTTCTTCAATTTTCTATTCATTGTTCCACTTCCACGTCAATTGCAAAATATTCAAGAGCTGTTCTACGATATTATTTATTTTTAGTGCGAAATTCATAAGAAAATTTAATATTAATTAATATTGTACGTATAAACTGTAATTTATGATTTGTATTTAAGCTCTCATCCATTCGATGCAAATGAATGATAAATATACATGTACTATATATCAATAGTAATACATTATAGTTATAGCTAATTAGTGTTAATCGATAGGTTGATAAATATAAACGTACCCACGTATATAAATAATAATAATAAAAAAATAAATAGATTCTTAATGGAAACACTTACAAGGAATTTTCGTTATTATTGGACTTTATAATATTATTGAATTCATTTTAAATATCATACAATTATGAATATAGATTTGAGATCTGAGGTATACGAATGATATTATAAAAAATAATTTCTTTATAGGTTTTGCTATAGCTATCACAAAATGAATGGACACTTATGTATAATAATAAGACTTTCTCATAAAGCACAATCAAAATGATAAGATTTTTTACACACAAAATAAGGGATCGGTCTTTATTTTGAATGTCTGGTTTGAGTGCTGGGAAAATATATAATGTTCTCGTATATAACTGTCTAGATATTGAGCATTATCACTAAATTGCAATGTACCTTATTATCGTAATATCTACCTAGTAACTAATTGATGCTCACTAATAAAATAAAAATACTAAATTAGTAATTAGGATGTGAAATACAATTTTCAAGTTTATAAAAATGTGTGTATTTAATGTCGACCCTAAAAAATGCAATTAGCAAATTTGGATTCATGAAACACATGTCTATTAATACAATATATTAATATTGTGTTTCAATTATTATTTTATTTGTATTTTTCTTTCGTTGCTTGGTGACACTAGTAGATTAGTTCACATACAATGTAGATTGGGAAACAGGTCACTTAAAATCTAATAAAGATTAACTAGACAGTTATCAAAATACCTACAACTAGAGTACGTTTAAAAAATCAGATAATTCATTTATCTTCAATGATCGAAATTTTGGGCCAATAGAGTATGGTTAGCTATACTTGAGACTTAACCGAGTCAATATATAAGTGGATATATTTTATCTAATTTTTAATATTACCTAAAGAAATAATTTAAAACTATCAAAATATATTTATGGTTCTTTTGTTGAAATAGTGGGATTAAACTTTTTTTAAATAAAATATATTATTGAACTTAGCTCTATACTATAAATAAGTATTTGACCTTTATATTATGATAATAAAAACAGTATTTATTAAACTTTTCGAACAATCGTTAACGATGCGTAAAATTATGAAACAAGTTTTTTATTTAGAGTATGAAAATTTTTAACTTATAAAAATAATTTGTACCTATATTGAACTTTTAAAAAATATTATAATACGCAGAAGGTAAGATTTTCGTATACTTTTACTTTGCGGGAAATATGCCAAATAACACCTTAGTTTTTATTTACTAATATACCTATGTTTATGTATAATATAAGTGTATATTACACATTGGTGTAATAAATTACACCAAAATTGAACATCACTATAATAACACTATAATAATATAATCAATAATCATATAGGTACACAACACATTCATAATTCACAAAACTATAAAGCATTTTAATGGTTTTTATTGTTTGTATTAATATAAATGCAAATTAAATATGAAAATATCGTAATATACTAGCTGATACGTATGCATGATATTTGGAACACTGGGTTTTTATAATTATTATACTATTTAAGCATTTTCAAATATTACTGTATGATAATATTTGAAACATGCCAATTTAAAATAATAAAAATAAAAATAATGTACATGTATAGATAGAATATTAGGTATCGTTGCTATTTGAAATTATACTAACATAGTATAGTATATAATGACATTAAGTATAATAAATATTATAAAACAATACGATAGATATAAGTAAAATATTATTATTCCGCTCGTTACCTCATCAACATGTTTAATAAATAAAAATCTCACATTGTATATACAAATAAATGGACCACAGTTAACAACTGTCATGTTATTTTTTAACAAGAATCATAATATACATAAGGACAAATCTAAATTGTTGTGTAGCGGAACAGGGGAAATGTTTATTAGTGATGAGCATTTTGTAAACACTATAAATGTAAAAACAAGACTTTTTTATTATACTTCTATATACTATAAAGTAATAAACAATATACATTATATTATAATATAGTTTTTCAAGAGTTAGGACGTATTAATATAATAATAGGTACTTCATACCATATTATAACAATTGAATACAACATTTGGGCGTTTCCTTGTATTTAGATTTAATTTTCCTGCGTGTTGGGTGTATAGTGTAGTCAAGATATATAAATAATTACATATGCTCACGTGTACATATCTCGTTTATAGTCAAAATTAAAATTTTATTGCAAAATGTCTGTACATGTTTCAATGCAAGTAAATACATCAAAATATTGGTGTGATAAATAATAATTTTCTTTGAAAATATTTTATGTATAATATGTATATGCATATGAAATCGTTATTAAAATATCATTATTTAGTACAAATACGATTGTCGGTTATGTGTTTATGAAGTTACACAACAACTAATTTTAATATTAGTTCGCTGTGAATAGAACAAAAAACACAGGAGTAATATAAGCATTATCTACACGTATCAGCATAGTTCTGCCATAAAGTCACTGTCTGAAATGTTACAACTTAAAAGTAATGTGATCCAGTCTTAACTCTGTACTTTAAACCTGACAAATCGTTTGGATAAATAGAGTCATGGTGCCACGATCAGAATGGAATTTAGTTTTCGTATTTGTGCAGAAATAAACCAAATCAAACCTACCACACAATATAGTCTGTACTTCGTTCAACAAAACAATTATAGCAGATATTGTGCCGATAGTAATTCTCAACTGTTTTATTCAAATTTAAACTTATTCATGGCAGTTAATTGTATTAATATTACACACGATTTGTATTATTACAATATTATAATAATAAACGTTCTTAAGTCACTATATTAATGTCAAATACTTAAAAAAATATATTAAATATTTCATTATATTATTGGTAGCAATAAACGGATAAAAATATTGCGAAATATGTACCTATATTGGTCAATATGCAATATAGTACGTTCGAATCGATATAGGATTTTGTGTTGCGAAATATTATTGTTCACCATCGGTATAATGAAATATATTGCACAGGTATGTTTTATTTGTATATGGATATATAAATAACAAGCGTGAACATTGCATTTTGTATATTTCACCTTTTGTGATTGTTAAACATTAGAATACGATGGCTTACGTGACCGTCTGATGCTTTTCGGATTTGCTCCAGATGTCTTGAGTCAACACTCAACAGGATTATCTTTCCGTATCAACTATCAAGTGGGGAGGCTTTGCTTTAGGCTAAGGTAAATTCAAATTAATATAGAGCACCCATATCATGTATCTGTTGAAATCGGAAGATTTTTTTATCATTGCAATATTAAGTTTTATGATGAGAATACCCGTGTATGGGAATATTTTTTAAAGCATAGATTTGTAAAAACGTAAGAAAACAGAACAAAATCAATAAAGAATGTTATACAAATATAATAACTAAGAATGATAGTTTACTATAATATATGTTTACGTAAAATATACATACATATTTATTTAAACATAGAAATATTAATTTTATTTTTAACTTTACAATTTAAATTTTATGACGAATACAATCAATTATGTAAAAATTTAAAATATAATTCAAATTTTTAAAATATTTGTTTTTATTATATTACACATGACAAACAAGTATCGTGAAACGAATTCAAATTCAGAAAATAAGGACAATACACTAATAATATATGTAATTGAAGAAATGGAAAAAGAACCATTTAAAATAAGATTATATTTACAGTCTAAACTGGTTTATAAATAATATGTATTTAAAAGATGGAAAAGGGAAAAATTCCATTAACTGAAAGCGCTTTCAAAAACTTCGTCTCACTTAATTGGCCCATCTTATTGATTTTTTTGGTTTTAGCAAATATTATATTAAAGTTAATTTTTAGTTTTAATGTTTTGTATGACATTAATTCATGTGTCATCAATTAAATATCTAAAAAATAAATATTTCGTAAAACAAAAAAAATATGTTCTCTTCTTATTCCTATGACTTATTTAGCTAATTTTGATTTTATAAATGAAAACTATAAAAACATTACATGTAAAATACTTAACCCTATCGTATTGCATAATAAGCATTATGCATAGAACAAAGACTAAGAAAAACTAAAATATTTAAAACGTGTGTAAGCATTTTAAAGTAAGACTCATTAGTATAAATAGGTGGTCATTATGCTTATGTTTTTATTTATTAATGTGTTATAAATACTTATATACCTATTTGGTATCCAAAGTTATCAACATTTAAATTTAAATCACTGATAATAATATGGTTATGTTGCTTTATGCTATTTTTTTTTTTAATTTCTAGTAAAACAATAAAAAAATATGGTGTACATTTTATTATAATATATTCAAGCATAAATAAGGTATTTGAGTTAACAATTTAATGGATTTTCTTCATTTTTATAAAGTATATACATATTTTTTTTTAAATATTTTTTCTTGATCAATATGCATTACTCTAACCAAAATATAAAGTGTTTGAGTATTTATTATTGTTAAAATAAAATAAACACAAAAAAATTGACTTACCTACTATTCTAGTTATTATTCCCAACTTCTTAGATAGTTCTTTATTGTAATTAATCCTGAGAAAGATCTCTCGGGAGAGCCTACATGTAGAATAACTACGCAAGTATAATAAGTAGGTACCTACTATATAGAATATAGATACACCGTCATTACTATTTAGAGTTATAGAGTATCCATAATATATACAATTAGTTCTAAGACATTTAAATTACCCACAATCCACAAGTGAGGGTAAACCAAACAAGAAAGTTATCGAAAGTTATTGAAGCAAATATTATGCATAATATTGTCTTTCTGTGAGAAATGGTATTGATTATTCTTGAGATTTAGAACCAAACAAATCTAATCAGAATAAAATTACGTTCAATTAATTGAAATCATAAATTTTTGATCTATTATAACGATACTATAAGTCACTACACTTAATTACGTTTTAATTATATTTTATGTACACAACTCTCAAACCAATACTAGTAAATATATTCTATTCATTTTTATAATTATATCTAATTTTAAGTTTGATTACGATTTTAATTTCTGAATTATCTTATTATGTTTCTCTGTTATAACTTATTTCAATTAGGTACTCCGTAGTCCGTACATCTGAATAATTTAATTTCATATTTACAATAAAGTTATGAAAATATTTAATTTTAAGATAGTTATTAATAATTAATATTGGTTAATAATATCTGATGGCTTTTCTAAATAGGTACTCCTTAATTTTTTTTTACAAACCGCAAAATAAAATAATAGCTTTTAAAATACGTGACAAATAATATTTTACTCATAATTCTTGAGTAATTTCCTCGAAAAATTAAAATTAATATTAAAAGGGGTAAGCCAGCATTATGTCTACCGTACTTAAAAAAACAGATCGTGTCAAATGCTAACAGAAAACTAAAATAGCTTGACACTTAATGCACCTAAGCTAAGTTTGAATATTCACCAGAAAATCTTGATGCGTGGTAAATGCATTCTGTAGCACAGTAGTTTAAAAGCACGTTTGTGTCTACACAATTTACGTGTAACCGAACGAAGTTATACAATCAGACAACAAAATTAATTCAGCTTATAATATTATAATTCATATAGATATCTACGCTTATTATTATATGCTTGAATCTCTCATCTTAGTTACGGACAAGTCAAACCAAATTGAAGATTCCTTAACTCTAAATAACACAATGATAAAAAAGTGTAAAAAATAGCAAAGTTCGTGTTATAATAATTGTATATAACTAATTAATAGCTAATATAAATTTAAAAAAAAACAAGTAAGTGGGCAACGCCATACTCTTTAACTCAGGTATATAGGAAGTCACAATAATGGATGTGTTAAATATTGAAATTCAATGATATGGCATCTTTGTACACGAAAAACAATTCTGAGCAAACACCACCTGTCAGCCTATAATATAGTTGGCATATTTTATGTTATTATTGTGATTCAAATAATTATTTAACTATTTAATAGGCATTAGTACTATGTTGGGATAGATTCATTTTCATCGAAAAAATTGAATTTGAAAATGTCACTAAATGTATAAAATACAATAATTTACCTACCTACTTTAAGGTTTCATGTTTCCACGAATAGTATTTTTTAATTATAAAATATAGCGAAAATTTTTATTATTGGTTATTTAACGTATAGTTTTTCCAAATTTGAACTTATAATAACTATTTAAAAAAACTGTGTTTATACATTTTTTAGAACTTTTGAAAAGGTTTAATACTTATACAAATCTTGTAAAGGTAAAGATCGATTTTCTGATAAGTTATAAGTAGTAGATAAATTATCGAAGAATATAACGCCAAACTTGATATTCTTCTATTAAAAAAACAGGTCTATTGATTGATTGATAAAGAGTGCCATGATATGTGTATTAATATTATCACATGCTTCAGGCCCATACAGTTTCTATGCAATATTATTATTCTATGTTAAAGCTATTTTTTATTGACTGAAAATTGTATTAAGTAGTTGGCTGATTTATTTAACGGTTAAAAAATGTTATTGAATTGTTTATTTATATAAAACATAAATACTTTTTTTTACATATAGATTAAGCAAAAAATAAGTTTAATACCAAAATATTATAAAGAAAATGACGGTATAGAATATATTATTTTTAAATCGTATATTGTAGAACTAATTATGAAATTTGATATAATTGTATAGGATAGCAAAGATGAGTTGGAAATAATGTCTACAAATTTTGAAGAGAATGCCGGTTACTTGGAATTAATTCGATGTGGTGATAAAAAAGCCGTAAATATTGCAAAAAGAATAATGCAATTGCAGAATGATTTAACTAATTCGCAAACTGTGTGTACTCGTTTATATTTTGATTATAACTTAATATTATAAATAGTTAACTTTGAAATGTATAGTACTGTGGAGCTACACAATCAAAAGAAATGGAAGTATGTAAGATACAAGAACAGTTAACAGAAATGTTGGCACAATATAAACAAACTGTGGCTGAGTTACTCAAATTGGCTGAAACTAATAATTTCGAAATTGAAAACCTGGAATATCGAAAAATTGACATTGCTCAACATACCAAACCGAACAATTGTATGACATCAGTAGTCAAAGCATCTGTAAGATATACTTTTTAATAGTATTACAGAAGTACTGATAGAGGAAAATATTGTAATATTGTCAGAAGCGTCATATTGTGGTTGGAGGTGATGTGGGTGTTTACCGCTGTCTGATTTGAAAATCAGCCGGTTGGTTGGTGCCTGATTGTTAGGGTATATTGTTTATTCAGAAATTAGATGCTCATGTAGTATGATATCTACCAGAAAATATGACATACATATTTTCATTTCATTTTTGTATGGTTATGTAGCTGTGAATTGAATTATTAAGATATACAACATATTATAACGGTAATACAATAGGTACTATAATAGCTATATATCTTATATTATAATGTCTATGTTATTTAGCGATCGTGATAACTTGTAAAATATATCCGCGATAACTTACTTTTAAGTCTGGTATAATATTATCTCGGTCTATGTTTTGTCCTTGCACTACGGTGTGTTAGTCAAAAGATTTGTTAGGCCGTTAAATAAAATATGAATGGAGGTGGTCATTAAAACGCAATACGACAATTAATTTGAAGTTTTCTGGGATGACGTAAAAACAAAATAACAATTTATGTCATATTAAAATACTTGATGGTTGTCAGGAATTCATTGAGTACATTTTAGTTTAATAAATTGTTAGTAATCAATAATCTGTAGATAAAATACGGTAAACGCTCGTAAAGTGTATAGGTTGTAAGTATAGTGATAGGTAGCATACTACACCAACGAAGTAACCATATGTAGTATATTTTACGAGTAGCAGAAATTTTTGTCACTGGTAAATTGATAATTATTACTAAGTAATTAATAGTTGTAATAAATTTATATTTAAGTGCATGGAGGCATGTGCATTAAAGTTAAGCTCTAATTAAAACCTAGATACGTTATAATGTAAACAGTTCTTGAAATCGGCCTTTATTATTGATTTAGGAAAAAAAACACTAAATTATAATAAAATATTTAAATTTTAAGAGTTTAGTTAGTTTAGTTTAGTTTTTACACTTAATTTTTACGATTAACATGATATCAGTGATTGACTATATAGTATGTACCCCAAACGATAGTAACTAATAGGTAAGTATAGTCAATTATTATTATGGTAATTTTAAATACATTATCTTATCAAACTTTACATGTTTAATCCCACCATAATTCTTCCTATACTAACTTAAAATTATATAATATAGTGAAATTTAACTATAAGTTTTAATATTTAATATTTTAGATATCTCAATTAAAAAAATAAAAATGTTTATATTTATTAAATTAGCAGAATCCACGTGCTTGTGGTTTATATTATTGGTTGTTAAAAACCTGAAGTTTATAAAAAGTAAATTTGTTTTTAAATACTTGTTTTTATAATAGTAATATTGAAAATATAAAAATAATTATTTATCGTACTAAATCGTAATTTTTTTGTATATCATTTTGAAATCATGCGATGAAATATTAAAATACTTTATCTGTAAGGTAGGATAATTTATAAAATAATTTGAAAGCAGTGTATATATTTTTAATATCTTCTTCATAGATGTTTAATGCGATTTATTATATTATTGAAGAATAAAAATAAAACTCATTCAAAAGTGGAAGTATGCCGTTTATTCACATAACTTTAAGTGCTTAAAATTATATGTACATAATATGTCATTCCAAAACAATTAATCACATATTAATAAAAAATATATAATACTATTTTGCTATAATTATGTGAAACTTACGCTCCATTCTATAGATATGGATATAATACTGAAATTATTTAAGACTAATTTTAGATTTATTCAAAGATGCAATATTTTAAATACCTATAATCATTGTTAGTTTTTTGACATTTTGGTTCACTTAAGTAAGCTTGCTATAATTTTCAATACAAATATTGTAAATATTCTACATAGATATTGCATAAAACTTATAATAATCTTACTTATATATATTTTTTAATTTTCTTAGATTAAAACTACTACCAAAATATAGGCACTAAGGAATATACGAGTAAGTTTAAATACTAAGATCATTATATGTAAACAATTTTAGCACATGATTTAAATTAACTAATGATTTTGAATATAAGGAATACTTAACAAACCAAAGTTTTGTTAAGAAGAGATGACCAAAATATGTATTAGCCGTTTCTCGATTTTAATCAAAATTAATTAAAAATATTATATTTGATGTTCGGTATACATAAATTCAGTTATTACGATTATTACGAAGATGCTTTGTGAAGAATTTCTATTCGTTTATTCATTCTTTCATAATAAATGAATTGGCTTAAAAAATAATGAGAATAAAATCACATTTGTAAGCCAATAGCTTTTTTGTTATGATCAGCATCTTAAAATGTTATAGACTTATAAACATCTTTGATTATAAATAAAATGATTCAAGTAGGTATATATTTGAACAAATAGCTCTTATAAATACATTTTTTAATATAGTGATAAATAGCGACTAAATAAAATATCAATTAATTAATTTGTCTAATTAGGTATGTAAAGTATACAAAGAAAATGTTTTGATTATTTAAAATATAAATCTATACATGTTCAACATCCGTTTAGTCTAATTATTATTACATTTTTCAGCTAACTGAATTTTTAAAAATAAATTGACTTTTATTATTTATAATTTTACAACAGAAAATAATACAGTTTACTACAAAATAACAATCTAATTAATTTGAAATGTATACAAAAGTATGATTTTAATAAATATGTTTTTATCATTAATTTTAGGATAAAGAACTAATTGCTCCATGGATATTGATTAACAATGGCCAAGAGTATCCAAAGTTTTTTCGTCATGATCTAAATAATAATGGAATTAAATTCAATGAAGTTAGTGATAGGAGTCAGAATATTTGCTGATTTTTTTATGTTATTTCAATATATAAATATAAGGTTTTAAAAATAAAAAAATACATATAAACTTATTTATTAATTATATCTTTAGTATGATAATGATTCAATTTGTTCATGTAATGATGAATCTGAAAATTGCTGTTTGAGTGATTGTGAAGATAATCGTGCTATAATTGACAATTTTCACAAAAGTTCCGAAAATGCAGTTACTGACAGTATTAAAGAAGGATTAAAAAATGAACTTATATCAATGAAGGGAGGAATGAAGATATTACATCAACAAAACCGCGATTTTCTATGCAAACTTAACAGTGCTGTAATAACATAACTGTCTATTAATGTGGTTATAATAAAATAATAATCAATTTTTTTTCTTTTAGAATCAACAAACTCTTGCCTTAACAAATTCTCTTAAAAATAAGGTGATATAAGAGGATATTTTTTAAAATTATCAAACATAATAACATTCTTGTACATTTTTCAGCTAGCTTCCAAGGAATCTAAAGGAACAAATGATAATGGTACATGCTTTTCTGATCATAATGAATCGGTATTTACTCATTTTTATAAATCATAACATCATATTGTTGATACTTTTAAATGTTTTTAATTAAAAAAAAAAAAAAAAAAAAAAAAAAAAAAAAAATGTTAAAGAAATCAAAACCGCAAATCTTAATGCTTGAAATTAATCGATTAAATGACGAATTAAAGAAATTGAAACGTGATAAATGTCAGATTGAATTAGCTAAAAAAGTACTAAACATATCTGAAAACATGTGTCCAGTAAGTTTTCAAACATAAAAAATTAATAATAGCATAGATGTAGTTGTATAAAATTTCTATAATATATAATATAGAATTGTTCAGAGATGAAAACTCCATGCGACAATCTTGAACCCAAGACTGCAGAGCATAATAAACTATTGTCAGATTATAAGTGAGTTAACGAATACACATGACATGACAATAATTAAACATATTCAATTCCAATGGTTTATACCTACTGTTTTAAGTAGAAATTGTATACACATATACACATATATACATATACACATATACACATATATACACATATACACATATATACACATATACACATATATACATATACACATATACACATATATACACATATACACATAATATTAAATAACATGGACGTATTCAGTTTGGTTGCAGGGTATGAGACTATATGATTATGTGACTGATAAAATATGCTTCCCAAAAATATAAAGACCTTTAAACAACATTGCTCATATTACTGCCTTAAAAATGTTAATTACCTATAATTCTTATTAATTTAAAAATAATAGGTTTTTTATGTTGAAACATAATTTTTTTTTGAAAAAGGCGTATTTATTGAAAAAGATACAATAATTTATTTTATTACCTATTCTATTGTTATTTTGTCATATAGTAAAACCATGGACATAGAATATACTTAAAAAATAAATTTTTATTTTTTATTTCAACAAAACACTTCATTAAAAACCAATATAATTAGCGCTCCACTGATAATCAAAAATCTCAATTAGTGATTTAATTATAATTTAATATACCTAATACTAAATGATAATAAAAAAATTGTAGTTAGAACTTAAAACATATTATAATAATATGTATTAACTCACATACTTTCTTACGAAATAATAACTTACATTCATTTTTAGCGTTAAAATATTAGAAATTGCAGATCTACAAAATATGTTAACCGAAGCTCAATGTAAACATAAGACTTATGAAGACCGCTTAACGATATTAAAAACACAAGTCTGCCAGCTACAAAAACAATTGTTTGAACTCAATTCAGCAAAATCCCACGTAATAATTATATAACATTATTGAGGTAGGTATATGAATTACTCCAATATTTATATAGGATCCAGAAGTGGCCAGTTCAAATGAAAAATATTTGATTGAAAGCTTGAGAAGTCGTTTGCAAGAGGCAATAGAGGAAAAAAATAGCATGCAGATAGTACTCGATTTTCATCTGACTGAAATTGAGGATAAAAAATCAAAAGTAATTTTTAATTGCTATAATTAAATTATAAATTTAACGTTGTATTCTTAACTAACGTCAAGTTATTTTAATTTATGTGATGAACTATTGGGTATCAGTTTTTGGCAGTTCTTCAAACAAATCAAGAACAAAAATATCGCATCGAAAGTATTTGTCGGGAAAAAAATACAATTGCTGAAGAATATGAAACGGAATTTAATCGAATGAATGTAAGATATCCATTATTTATTATAAAAATTCACGTTTTAAATAATTTTAATGTTTTAATTTACTAAACGCTTAAGATAACTAAGAGAAGTAGCTACTTGCTAGATTGAAATATTTACCACTTATTTGTTTTAACTAATAAATTATTTTAATGTAAGTTAATGAGAGACAATGTTCAATAGATTTGGGACTTATTAATTTTAATATTATAAAATGAAGTATTTAAAATATTTTCAAAAGTATACGGAATACAGTTTAGAATAGGTTTGAGTAACTGTATTCTAAAAGGATTCAGAATACTTGAGAAGTATTACGAGTGCTATCCAAGTTTTATGTTTCAATGTATGTGTAAGTGATCTTCAGCTAAGTCGATCACATGCATAGTTCTAGAATTTGGTACATACGTGATACGTAATTCAATACCCAAGGATGTGCACCGCAAAGCTATTTTTAAAATGTTTAATTTGGAAGAGGGACAGTATGCAGGGATAAGTACGAAAAATGAATAATTAATTATTTGTATAGAGCTTCTATTAGTTAAAAAAAATAAAATAGTTATAATAAAAAATTGTACGTAATTGTTTGTCAAAACCACCCACTGAATTTTTTAATTTAGCGTGCAAGATAGGTAAGTGGTAGATAGTGGTATATTTGTATTCCATAATATATTATTGTTATTTTATTTTTAGACAATACCGATGACTTACCAAAGAATAGTTAATTTAGGTTCATAGTAGCATAATAAATATTTATAGGCAATTACTTAAAATGGATCTAAATATTTAAAAAATATCATTGATCATTATTATATATTATAATATAGGTACGTAAAAGTTTTAAATCCTTTAAGTAATATTTTTAAACTACAAAAAAATAACTAAAATTGCTGGGTTTCAGTAAGAACTGCTTATGACTTTCGAAAACTTATTAAAATTATATAACATTTTGGCTATAAAATAATTTGTAAATTTTTTGAGATTTTGATGAATTTTGATAGAATATAAACTTTAAACACTTATAAAAATTCCATGCATAATTATTTATGATATTTTTAAATTGCACCAAAAACAACATATTATTTAATGAGATAAATTTTCAAATTTCTTGACCAAGTCAAAACATATTTATTAAATAAATAAAATATCTGTGAGGTTATACTCATTTTTTGTAATATATTTGTAATAAAAACTTAAATGGAACTTTTAGCCTTAATTTTGTAAAGTTGTAGGTATTTATTACTATAAAAATTTACTTTTAATAAACAAAAAATTAATTTACTTTCATTGTACTTTGTTAATATATTAACTGCTGAATTATATTCTCCATTTTCTCTAAAACCAATTTAGCATAAAAGAAACAGTTTTCCCTAAATTTTTTTGTTATATTTTTTACAATATTAGGAAAAGGAAAAGGAATAAGAATTTTCACTTTAAACCATCTTCTACAAACTAGATTCCCTTTTTTAACAGAAAATATATTTAAATATACAGAATTAAAAATAAAGTAATAAGTATAAGCAATAAATCTTAAGAAAACATTACACATTCACGTGTTCTCTTCGTCTTAAAAACTTAAAACATCTAATTTGAGTTCAGCAGAATCAATTTTATGTTATTATGTTAAATATTAGAGTGAATTGACCTAATATCTAACTTAAAGATAAGAATATTATATGTACTTTGTTAGATATTTTACGATCTTTAAATTTTTATCAACATATGATTATGTCGTTGGCATAGCGCACATATGATGTAGTAATTGACATTTTTGTAATTGTTCAGAAAAATGATTTTAAAGTTGAAACTTTTATACCAATTAAAAAATGTAACTAAATTTCATGATAGAGAGAGAGTAATTAGGATTATAACCGATTGTTCTACTCTATACAAATTAAAAAAAAAAGATTTAAAAAATCCAAAAAAAAAACACATTTGTATACATAAAATAAAAAAAATTATATATTATACTTAACACATTTGCTTAAAATTAGAATGCTCATAATTAGAATATCGAAAAAACTGACTTTTAAGGAAAGATAATGTTTTCTTATTTAAGTTAGATTATTAGTCAATTCACTTTAATGTTTAATCTAATAACTTAAAGTTAAAATTGTGTCCGGTGTGGTGCCAATCCAAACACGCCAAAAATGTATCTGTAGCTCTGAACGATACCTGCAGAATTATAACGGGTATATGTACGCCTACATACAAGCTATACCTTCTAGAAGGCATAGCTCCACCTGAAATCAGAAGACGAGTAACCACCGATATAGAAAAAACCAAACAGATAAAGGATTAAAGACATCCTATGTTCGTACATGAAATCACAAACACAAGACTTAAATATCGAAAAAGTTTCATACAAACAGCAAAAGAACTGCACGAATCCCCACAAAAAGCTAGACTGCAAAGGTGGAAAGATGAGCTGCAACCGGAAGAACTAACTCAGACTACACAACAACTTCCAATGAGCGGACACCTTCCATGACCGTTATGGAAAACTCTTAACAGATTGAATCCGGGGTGGCGAGGACTAAAGCTAACATGGTAAAATGGAAGTTTAATGGAGAAGATGACACATGCGTCTGTGGAGAACGACAGACCGATGAATACCTTTTGTCATGTACCACGAATCCAGTACAATGCACAAGAGAAGATATGATTCTGACAAACACAAATGCAATAGAGGTGGCCGCTGACTGCAGTTACTGGTCGCAACGCAACGTTTAGAACTCTACCAAAAATGTGATTTATTATACATACCAAATTTATTTATTTTATTGTTTTTTTATGTGTTTTTTTTCTATAATATAATTATTATTGGCATTTTATAAACGGATGACGACAAGAAAAAGACTTAAAATTGATTTTACTGAACTAAAATCTGATATGTTTTACGTTTCTGAGATGGTGACAACATATTATACATAGAATATAATATACTCCTAATAATATTAGAAATATAAAATGAACCAATCATTTAAATCATTTTTGATATATAAATAATATTGCATTATAATGTGGTTTTGATATAGGATTGGCAAGCCAAAACCCTTTGTAGTAATAATATGAAGGACCATGCTTTTATAATCAAACAATGAATTAATTCACTGTGTTAGTATTATAATCTTTGATAATTTATATAAAACCTATTCTTGTAAGATTTTTTGTTTATTTTCCTACTTTGGATCTTTAGTAGTAACGATATAACACATTTTATTAATAATATTATGTAAAATAAATATCACCTATATTTATTTAAAAATTTACTGACCTCTATTTTAAATCAAAAATTAATAGAAGATTTGCTTTGCATTCTTTTTATGAAGTAGAAATCAATCATTATGATATTAAAAATTACAAATAAAATTGAGCAGGTATGTGATGTTGTCGCAATATGATTTAATATTTTTACACCAGATAATCCAGATGATTTGATGCTCAGAACAACGGGTGACTGTAATTAGTAAGGATTATCATGACAACGCTACAATTTGATGTAATTCATAGTATTGTTTGTTTTAACAAAAATAAATAAAACTTATAATTCTTAATTTCTATGTAGCATTTTTAAATTAAAAACTGTATAGTAATATTTCGTTTATAAAGAAGAAAAGATTTTATTTACAAATATCAATAGTGTATTTTTTTTATACTTTAAAATATTTAAGTAAATAATTTCCTAGTATTACAAAAAAAAAAAAATAATAATAACTATACGATGAGCAATTATGATATTTAAAAGGTTGATATTTCACAGTAACAGCGAATAATAACATATTTAAATAATTATTTTTCCAAGTGCTCTAAAATATAAGATTTTTATCGTTGATGTATCTTTTCATCTTTACTAAGTACAGTAAAACCTTTTTAATATTGGAACGTTCGCTACTGAATTTTTTTTCATTTAATACCAGTCAAAAAGTTACAATAAATATTTATAATTTTTACTTTTTTGTTACATTTTACCACCTTTTTAATATAATATGTAGTTAAAAATTATAATACATTTGTATTTACGTACTCCCCTAAAACTATTCTATTTTTTTTTTCTTTTTGTTATGTTACATATCAATCAATCATCAATTTTCAATTTATCTCTTTCAGAATGAATTCTACAACTTCATTGAAATTATTTTAAGCCATTACATGAATTTCTAATCATTTTATTTCAACAAGGGCATTTAATATGTTTATTAGCCAAAGTCAATAACGTCGATAACGCGTTACTGGATTGTTTTGCATCTTGAATTTATAATTTATGATATTCGTTTATTCATTAATAATTAGTATTTAGTGCGTTATCCATACTTGCTTACAACCATTTTACGATACTAAACTTTAATCGAGGAAATAATTCCTCGGGTCCATAGGTCGAGTAAGTGATGTCGTATTAGCAGGTAATAGGTAGCAATGTTTAATAAACATTTGATTAGTCTAAATGTGGATGGCATTTCGCATTATTAAGAAACAAAATAACTTTTTTATTTTATTTTTTTATCATTAAATGTATAAAACCAATCTTCCATTATGTTTCCACACCCATGCTTTGATGTTAGCTTGTTAAATTGTAGGGAATTTTGTTAGATCAAAACATTTAAAACATCTAGGTTTTTTGCTTTGTTTATTATTAGAAGTTTTTCAAATTTTCCTTCAATATCAGCACACAAAAATACCATTCAAATTTTCTTGGAAAATTTATTTCCTATTCACTCTTCATTTTTTTCTGATTGTGTTTTTCTTAGTAATACGTGAAATAATGAGCTTTTTTTCATCACCATAATAATAATTTTTGGGTTTGTATCATTCAAAAATTAATTTTAATTTATCCTTTTATTCATAAAAATTTTTCACATCTACACAATTTTATTATTCACCACAAATTTAATTTCCAAACAATATTATACCGAATTTCAAAACTTTCAACCTGCTCCATATGATGATTTGAATACCATGTTTGTTCAGCTATTTAACGTGCTTTAGATTCTATGATTATTCTAAAAATTGAATGTCTTTGCTCCAGCACTTGCAAACTACTCCCAAGTTAAATTATTTATTTTTTCGATTTGAGTTTGATATTGGTTTTCTTTTAATTCACCCATTTCCTAAAATATCAATTATAAGCAGATTTATATCTTAAATGTTGCATTAATTGTATAATTAAACTTACCATTTATTCATTGTTCTTTTATATATATTTATTTTGCTTTAGTAGATTATAAACTTGACTTTTTCCACTTTTGAAAAGTTCACAAAATTGTTTCACTGATAATTTATCTTTTCGCTAAGTTAAATTAATTTAAATTTTTCGTTTAAAGTTAGATATTTATTGATTTTAGACATTATTCAGTTATGTAATAAAAATAATAATATTTAAATACAAAAACTTTATGCAGTCCTAGGCATTTTAATTACAAAACACTACTACGACATAACAAAAAATAAATATATGTATTGCCACGAAATAATCTAATCAATAGATATAAAATTCATTAAATAGTAATTTTAAACCAGGTATTTCTATAATAAACAGGTATATGACAAAAATATTATTTCTATTTTCACAATAGAAAAGTTGTATCTTCCTCAGGGTATGATGCATCTAAAAAATGTACATTCCGAATAAGCAAAAACTAGTATTTTAAGATATGAAAAATATACTAATTTTTATTTGATAAATAGGTTATTAGGTTATATTTTAATGCTTATACATTTTTTTTAAGTGTCAATGGCTAAAAATCTCAAATTAAATTCTTAACATAAAATTAAGCTAAAACAATAATACATTTTTTTTAGAAAATGTTTGGTAGATATTCTACGAATATTCAGATGCATCTTGTTTAAATAATATCTTTAAACATTGTTTTCAAACTTTTCATAACGCTCCATATTATGAAAAAAAAGAATCTGAAGATTTAAAAGTGTGAAAAACATAGTGCTTACCATTAGATTTTAATTTTGTTGAAAACTAAAAACAAGTTTTTAACTGAAATTTCTTATTTTGATTGTAAATTATTATTTGTTATTAGCTTAAGTTAATATTTTTCTGTAAATTTCTTTTGATTTATATTCATTATAAAAACGTTGTAAAAAAATAATTGAACCTTATTTTTGAAAAGTAATTAATAAGTTAATAACTTTTACAAGTTGTATACTTTAAAATACGTAACAAGAAACGATTATTTTGTTTTAAAATCAGTCAAAATAAATTATTTTTACCTATTTTAAGTCTATTTTCATATTTTAATTAGGATTTTATAGTTTTTAAACTATTCAACATTTGAATAATTTTTTTTTAAACTGGAAAACTTATGTCTTATATAGACATATATTATCATAAATACCTACATTTAACAGGTTGTATAAAAACTGTTTGATACTCACTTTATTACGTTATAGACATATTTTATTTACCAGAAAAATACATGATAATATGTCTGTAGATCTCAAACCATTTTAATGCTAATAATATATACTAATAATTTAAGTTATAATTAACAAAATTCATAACAACTAACCAAATAATATTTTTCAAGTATACAAAATTTAAAAATATGTTAGTGTTATGAATTTTTAATTTTTAAATTTTGTATACTTGAAAAATATTATTTGTCATCAAATCGTTAATGGATAATATGTAGGTACTTAACTATTCTTGTCGACATCAAAATGATTAAATCAAACATGATTTCTGCGGTGAATCGTTTTAATTATAGTATGATTTGACATATCAAATATACACAGGTGTTTGGATAAATAATATATCGAACCTCTTTATTTAATTCATTTAGTGTAATAATTATAGTTTAATAATCCTTTGTTCTGATAGAAATAGAAAATAGTGGAAACAACCTGATAAATTAGTAATATTTCTCTAAAGAGGAATCGCAATTATTAAAATGTAAATTCTAATTTAACATTAAAAAACTCATTATAAAATGACAACAATTTTAACGTTATACCATATTGTTTATTTATTTGGTAGGTGCCTAGGTACCTATATCCAGTCAGTATACATACTTACTAGTTATTATATTTATTCATATTTTTTTATTCTTGCAATAGTTATTAATTATTATATTCAATCTGGTCATTTTTTTTTTTTTTTTTTTATACTTAATTTTCAGTATTTAACACTTAGATAGTTCATAATAATATACATTTTTTTTTACTGCTAGCAAACAATGATTTCGTAGAGTTGAATGACTCTATAAGCTTACGATAGTAATCAGCGCTGATCCAATTAATCGTTCTTCGCACATCTTTGACCTCATCTAAATTTAATCTAATTTTTAAATCTTATTATATTTGTATTTAAGGAGCATCTAACTTCATGTCTCGAGGAACTTGGGACATTACCTGGGTTATTAGCAACTGCACAACGGGATTTAGAAAAAGAAACATTAGCTAGAACAGATTTAGAAAATGAACGTGCCAATCTTTTAAATGAAATAAAATCTTTAGTATGTATAGAAAAGTATATATTATTGTAATTATTTTTAACTTATATACATTTTTATACTCAAATTTATAGAAGGCAACTTTGGTGGACGATGATAGGGAAAATAAAGACAAAAGACTTAAATGTCTAGAAGAAGAAAATATACAACTGAGGTAATTTAAAACTAAGGTTTTTTTGAATGATTTATGCTCAAATTCTGAAGATATAAGATACTCAAACTTGTAACAACGATTTATGCTTTAATGGTTTTTGTTATTTTGTTATTCTTAAAAAAAATAAGTGTATAAATAGAAACCAGAAACATGAAACATTACTACTTACAGAAGCTATGGTTCCTAAAATGATCGTTTAATTTTTATATAGTTATCTATTTATTATTGTATAGTAATTTCTTATGCGAAATTGCCATAATATTATGATATAATAAAGTAATTATGATTTTGACAAACACTAAAATTGAATAATAACCATGGAATAGATTACTCTGTACTTGCGTTCTTTATAATTTTTTATAAATTTTATTATTTCGTTTACATCAATTTTTTCTTCAAACAATTCAATACTACTTGTAAATTTAATTTTGAACAAACTTACGTTCTATTATTAAAAAGTTTTTCAATAAGCTTAAAAATTTAGTTAATATTAAAGTTTACATATTATTAGTTGTACATGATGGATAAGAAATGTTGCAATAGTACTTATTTACATTATCTAGGTATTATTGAACATTGAAGCATGGTTTTTTTTTATGTGTGTGATTCTTTTGTTACTATTATTACTATTAATACATTATATAATTTTTTGAAGAGCTACGATACTGACATTGGAAGCTAATTTGGAGGAAAACAAGCGACTTTATAAAGAACGAACCCACTATTCGTTACAATTGAAAGAGACTTTAGATCTTGTGAGAAAAGAAGCCGCTCTACAAGTGACAGAAATCAAAAATTTTTCTGAATGTCAGATGCTTAAACATGTTGAATATATAAAAGAGTTAGAACAAAAGTTGGTCGAACAAAGAGCAATAGCATGTTTAGAATTTCAAAAACGTGACCAAGTGAGCATTGTTCTGAAAATACACGACATGCATTTAATTTATTATACAATAATTTTGGTAGAAAATTATTATGCCACATGATTGTTATTCTATTTTTTTTTTTTTTTTTTAGCAAATTATATAAAACTGCGTAAATAGCAAATTTATTAAACGTTATGATCTAGCATATTAAAATATTTCTGGTAGACCAAACAATACCTTAGCATATTATTTATATTTTTTAAATATAAACGATATTTTGGATATGTACAATAGAATATAGATCATTAAGGAAATATGAGGTGGAAAATTGAAATGATGAGACCCAAAGGAAGTCACTTGATAGCGAAACCTTAAAGTGAAATTCTGTAGAGAATTAGTAGATTCCTTCATTAGATCCTTTCAAGGATTCAGGGTTGGTTAAATTTTGGTATGTACACTAAATAAATTTCAGGGAGTCACAAAAGTTTTGGCGATCATTAGGGGTGTACTCAGCAAAATTTTGTTTTGATTTATAAAATTATTCTGTGATACTATTGGCTTCTAATTTATCACTCAATAAACCATGTTTTTCCAGTTAATCTCGATTTATTGTAGATATATATCAATAGTTGACATGATGTGTATGATTTTCACTAAATAAATATTTTTGCTTTTGGGAAGTTACGTAAGGTATTTTATACTCTTAAAATCTTTTGAGGCGTAACTTGTTGAAGTATACCTATAATTATTATCATTTGTAAATTAAAAAAAAAAAAAGATTTTTTTTCTATAATAGAAGTAGTGTGACTCCTAATAAAACATATACCTATTGATTGTATAGTAGTGTAAATCCATCTATATAAAACTTATCATATTGTTATGTAGTATTTTTTGGTATAGATAGTATCATTAATCATTAATTATTCATTGCATTTTTGTTAAAATGTTTTATAGATTGATGAACGTTTAAGAAATCAAATAGAAGTATTGACAACAAATTTAAATGAAGCACAAAAACAAATAGGATTAATAATTAATGCAAAACATTCAATGGAAGATAAAATCAGAGAAGATGTATGTAAAATCCCTAGGGTACTAAATTCAGTGTGTAATATTTTAAATACTCCAAACCATTTAAATACACTAAAAGACAATTAAAATATATTGTGTTAATAGCAATCAAATATACTTATGACAAATTGAAATTGTATATTATTATAATAATTGAACGATTAATAAATATTAAATTTTATTTGAAAATAATAATTAAAAATTAGCTTTGTAAACTTTATATACTATACTATATATTTTAAATCAATAAACCATTTGTGACAAAATTAATTTTTTTTTTTAAATAAGTATATATAAGCTTGAATAATATGCCAAAATATTTATTTATACTTGTAAATACAATTTACTTTTAATATTATAATACTACATTATAGCAAAAGTCTTAATTTAGGAGATATCCTTAGAAAGACGCAACTATAGGAACTAAAAAGGCCGCCCTATTTTACTAACATAACCTATGGGAGTTAGACACCTATTCTATTTGTAATCAAAGCCAAATAGATTAGCCAGACTGAATATGCCCTTATGGTACTTGTCTTCAAAAGAGAGGGAATGTAACCAGGAAACTAACTACTAAGCGCTATCACAGATATCATAGATTCTGGTCGACCAAGTGAATAGTAACAGAGCAGAACTAGCAATAGGTGACCAGACGAAATCGAAATCGAAATAATATGTATAAATATGTATAAACCACGTCATGTTAAAAGAAAAAGTGAAAACATAGGTCAAAAAATCTGTCTTCCTAACAGCTAGGTTCCATCATGGACAATTCTCGTATCATGCATTAAACAAGCAGCGATCATATATGCATATAATATACACATAACGACACACACCCACCCCCCCCCCCCCCACAAAAAAAAAGAAATAAATAATTGTATAGTTAGTAATTTTTTTTTTAGAATTTTTTTTTTTAGTTTCGAATTAATCATAATTCGATTTTATAATATGCCTTTGTTATTGAAAAAATATGTGGTATAAATAAAAGCCTTAAAAAGTCTTGAACCTTAAGAAAAGGAGACCTTTTCCCTCGTATTGCCGACTGAAAACCTAAAAAACGGATTATCATGTTATAAAACTTATTTTATTTAGTGAAAATATATATCTCATAATAATGTACAATATATTATAAAGACTATTTTTTGTCAATAAAAGTTATACATTCAATGAAACATTTTGAATACAATACATTATAATATAGTACCTTTGTTAAAAACAAACGAGGATTACATAAGATCATATTATTATAAAAACTTCATAATTCCGTGTATAATCTATACGTCGTCGAACCTAAATGTATATAGTATGTTATAAGCTATGTTATATTGATTTACCCACACTCGTTATTTAATAATTGAAATACATCCGATTAATATTAATACCTACATAATGCTAGTGTATATTTGTATACATATATTAAGGTACATGCCGTGTCTAATTTATTTATTATTAATGTATCATTCTTGATGTCGGTATTGTGACAATTGAAGCTTTTGTAAGACATAATTCATATGCAGGTATGTACCTATTATAAATCATTATAAACAAACAGAGCATTTAAAAATACTTTACCACAAAGTAAGTAGATTTTGTTGTAATTATATGTATAATTTAAAACATTAATATTTGTTTAAACTTAGAAAATAAAATTACCTATAGGTTCAATAGTTATAAAATGACAATGTATTTGTTTTATTTTATGAATAATGAGTGATGATTTTTAAATAATTCATGTTTAAAAATTTTATAAATATTAAATCAGTACTTTGGTTGGATCACAATTGTTTGATAAAGTAAGTTTTATCTATCAATATATAAAGAAAAACATGATGAACATTATGAAAAATATTGTGTGGTTATTTTTAAAGCTTTATTAACTTATTTACACAGAATCTAAAATACAACTTAAGTCGAAGAATGTATTTATATTGTTGATAGTTTGATACTTACATTTAAATTAGTTTAAACTGTAAAATAAATTTATCAGATATTGATGTTAATTTGTTATATTATATTAGCTTGTCGAATTTCTGATTGGCATATTTGTAAATTTGGTGATAAAAATTGTATACATCCTGTATATCTATAGATCATATTTTCAGGTGATTACATTAGTATTTGTACATCAAATTTTTTTATTTTAATCCATAAAATGAATATACCTAACAGTATAATATAATAAATTATATTTATTTTTTTGTTCAAAAATTATTTTAAAATGTACATTTGATAGGCATTCTAAAATCGTTTGGGGGTATTTTTTTAGGTTAGGTTATTACATATTCAGCTTTGAGAGTAGTAAATAAAAATAATATGATATAAACTTATGGTAACTACAGTGAAAGACACAACTATCACTTAAACTATTGAATTCGTCTGTAATTAAACTTAAATCCACATTTGAAGCCATTTATTGTTCTGTAAAAAGAATACTTTATGATTTTGGATCATAAATTTATCCTATTTTAAATAATTATGGTTTCTAGACGCAATTGTAAAATACTGTACCAAGTTAAGTTAAGGTAACTATCTTACGGCTTACTTACGTTACTTAATGTAATAACATGAAATCATTTATTTTTAATTTTGATATTAAGTATTCTAGAATAAAAATAGTGAAAAACAACTGATAAATATGGCCCCTAATTAAGGGACTTAATTTTTAGGCACTAATAACAATATATGTGTAGGTGTTCTGATGGAATAGCCTGAGAAACCCTGCGCACAACTAAACTGATACCAACTGTTAAGAAGCAATTTAAGTATGCATTTTTGATACTAAACAAATTAATTGCAAATTAAATATCCAGTGTTTTATATGATTTTGTACAAATTACTACATAACAAAATTTTAATGAAATATACTTTTAAAATGTAACACCTAATTTAGCTAATAATTTCTTATAATTATTACCTACGCATTATTATTTATAATGGTTATTACATTTTTTAGGTATGGCCCATCATACCAAAATTTGATAAAATATTTTCTTTTTATATTTTTGGAATATTATAATTATAATATACTATAAATATTATAATTTTTTCCGATTAAAAAGTTATAAACTTCCATTTTAAGAAATCTCGCATTTTTTTTTTCTTACATTTATAGAATTTCAAAAGATATATACAGTAAGCTATAATAATGAATTAATTAAGTTGAAAAATAAAATTTTGTTAACTTACATTGAAACAGGTAAATATTTAAAATTGATTAATGTAAATTAAAAATAAAATATTAAAATTTACAGTAATAATCCAATAGTTTATAATAATAATAATAATACCTATATATATAAAGCATAAAATATCTTCGTATTTAGAGGGTACTACGTGATTACTGATTAGTAAAGGAGATATATTATTATGTTTATAGGTACTTACCTATTTACATGCAATACATATCCGAGCTAATTAAACTATTTACTATACGATGTGAAAATGTATTTTTTATTGACGTAGTTCATCGTTTTATTTTTAGTACTTTTCATTATTAGTTTGTTAGTTAGGTATTATAGTTAGTCAGTTAGCTACTGACATCTATCTACCTTTATTTAGGAATGATCTTAAGATGAAATGCAATTCATGAACTTCAAAGTTAATATAGAATGCAGTGCATAGCAATGTTTTCCGTTATCAACCACAATCGATATGAAAGTTAAATTAAGAAAAATATAATATATTCAAAACCTGGACTCAGTTAAATACAAAACTCTGATAAACTAGTAATTAAATTTAAGGTCAGTGCTAATGGAAAATAAATATGTTTATATAGGTATTAGGTATCCAACAATGTTTGTTGGAAAATAAATGATACGCTTAACATCAATAAATGAATGAGTAAAATCGACCCAACAAAGTGTAACTGTGTATATTCGATAAAACTAACTTAGCTTGAGCTCTTTTGTACACTCAGTGTAAGGGTTAGGTAATGAAATAATTAAAATCTACGATTAGTTAGTCAGTTAGCTACTGACATCTATCTACCTTTATTTAGGAATGATCTTAAGATGAAATGCAATTCATGAACTTCAAAGTTAGAAAAAGTTAAAGATGAAATGCAATTCATGAACTTCAAAGTTAATATAGAATGCAGTGCATAGCAATGTTTTCCGTTATCAACCACAATCGATATGAAAGTTAAATTAAGAAAAATATAATATATTCAAAACCTGGACTCAGTTAAATACAAAACTCTGATAAACTAGTAATTAAATTTAAGGTCAGTACTAATGGAAAATAAATATGTTTATATAGGTATTAGGTATCCAACAATGTTTGTTGGAAAATAAATGATACGCTTAACATCAATAAATGAATGAGTAAAATCGACCCAACAAAGTGTAACTGTGTATATTCGATAAAACTAACTTAGCTTGAGCTCTTTTGTACACTCAGTGTAAGGGTTAGGTAATGAAATAATTAAAATCTACGATTTACGAAAGTTGGTTGTGTGACATAATTGGCGTTATTATTAGATTAATATAGTTTTTAATTTGATTTTTATGGAATGTAAACTTAATAATATAAACCCTATAATATCATCTAGTGAAAATATATTTTAACTGAGTTTCAAAGTGCAAAGTGTAATATTACTTTACGTCGTTAAATAGATACAATATATATAATTTAAATCTCTTAATATATATATTTGACTTTTACCAGTCTGTGTATAATGTAAATGACACATCGACATATTAAGAGTCACTCTTCTTGCTTTAAGTAGGTAATAATATACAATAGGACTCGTCTAAAATTGTCTCAGTAAGAAATGAATTTTCAATTGTTTTGTACCTATTAAACTTAAAAACACTCATATATTATATCATTATATTTGTTTATACCTTCTTAAATTATCAATGGCAGTATAGATATTAGTTTTTCCCTTATATTAAGGATGATAATATACGCAGAGTAATTTAATTTATTATATTATATTTTCTGCTTATTTATTCTATACTCATCCGTTTAACAATAAATGGGTATTAAAATCTGATATCTATTCATAATTTACACTCTGAAATAGTAAAATGCAGTATAATATTAATATTTAAAGAATTCTAAAAATTATTCTCTTTATAAAAATTGTAAAATATTTATGTTTAATAGTTGGTTTTATTGAACAATATTAATAATAATATATTATTTACGACGAAAAAGTATAACTATTTTTAATATTTAAATGGAATCTTTATTGTAGACTTCTAGATAAATACCTGCATATTTGAATAAATTTAGATATATTTGAATATTTTATCATAACATAACATGATTTATACTTAAAATTTTAAATAGTATAAGAAATTACGATTTGTAAATAAATGTACATAAATAAAAAAAAAATCGGTTACAAGGTTTGGGAGGGATATTTGGGATACTTGAGATGGATGTCTTTAAATTCAAAAACAATAAATCATTGTATTAAAAAAATTGTCTTGAAGTTTCATAGGTTTTTCGTAACATTTTACGTTGATGATTATACACCACAATTTATTTGCATATTTTAAGATATAACATTACTATAATAATTGTGAAACTGTGTTCCTAACTGAAGATATAAATTTCAGAATGAAAATTGTTGATAAGAATTTTAATGTTGTAATATCAAAAAGAAAATATAACTGAACGAAAAAAGTCTGCTAAGGATACTTAAAGAAAATGAGCTGAAGTAAAACATTTTATAAACAAATAGTAAACAATTTTAATTTGTTTTATTATGAACGTTTTAATTAAATACACGAAAAAAAAATCTACCTATATCATTTCGAATAACTTAAAACTGTGCTTTTTCTCATCTCTGAATTTATAAAAAAAAAAAATAGATGCAATTGACTTTAATTTTATATTTTATATTTTATATTTAATATTGAGTTTACATAGTATATATGTAGGTAGGTATATTATTTCAGAATAACATCAGTTAAACCAAAAATAAAACCAATACACATAATTACTAAAGATAAATAAAATAAATATTCTTTAATCTAGTTTTTAAAATATAACCCTTTTTACTTTTAAGATGATGTCGTGCCATATTCGTTTTCTCTTACAAACCTGTGCGGAACTTGAATCAAACGTAAAATCGTTATTTTTTGTGACTTTTTACTTTTTTTTTAGCTAATTTTTGATTAAAATCATATCAAAAAAATTATATAGAATAATTGGTTTTTAGGTCTTCATGTATCGGTTTCAAATTTTTTGATTTTATCATAATATATGAATTTATTTTCAATGTATGTTATTTTGTTTCAATATTTTGACAAAACAAGTAAACCTATCATTATCTAAAAAATATTTATTGTTTTTCCAATAGGTGATTTTAATTAGAGTTAGCTTAAAAACGTAAAAAATAAATAGTTTACGTGAATGCGTTTCGTTCATACGTAGGCCAGAGTGAGAAACAAACAGTGATGCGCAGACATCCTTTAAATAAGTGAACACCAAAATATACCGTAAGTCGTAAAACAATAATTAATATTATAGTATCATTGTATTTACTAGTTTTTAGATTTTATTTTACTTAATTTTTTTATTGATCACAAAAAACCATCGACAGCAAAGGCCATTTATTTCCTTATCCTACATTCTAAGTATAAAAATCACCAGATTGGCATACATATTATACGATTACATACTGTTAGGTACTGATTGTTGAATTATTGTGTCGGTATTATCCAGTAGGTGTACCGACGTGAACAAGAGTGTTTCATTTTATAGTTATGAATTGGGTTAGTATGTTTATGATTTTTGCATATTTTTTCTTTTAGTCGTGCACATTGCAGACCAAGTTATAAATTCGTTTTGTGCGACAAAGAATCAGATACATTCAATTTTATTTTGCATATTTTTGCATATTTAGGGATTTTTATGAATAAATGTTTATTTTGGAAAAAATTGCAAATAATTAATAAATGCATATTCCGCTAAAAAATAACTTAAATACAATATAAACCTCAATAAAAACCCATCGGTAGGCACAGTTGGTTTCACATTTAACGAAAATATGAAACCTGTAGTATATAATTAACTTATCTTTATTAATTACTTAATTAAATATTAATTTACTGTAAGGGGCATCGCCCGTTTCCGCCAAAAACGAAAAAGGTATGATTCCCGTTTCCACCAAAATTTATTTTTTTGAAAAGACGTTTCCGTCAATATGGTAACCATGTACAAATATTATATATTTTTATTATATAAAAATATTTTTATTATTATAAATTATAATAATACAAGTAAATAATAATAATACATTATATTTAATTATTTCTAATTATAATACAAGTATAGGTCAAATATAGCTCAATAGAGTTTTGAAAAAACATATCGTTATTTTTAAATAATTAAAAATGCCACAAAAATTATTAACAAATTCCATTTTGAAAATCGTATTAACTGTTGTTAAACTGATGACGAACAGAACAGACACTGAATTAGAATATAAGAATTTAATATTAGTCAGATAATTATTGTGTGAAAATTATAAATAAACTATGATACAGTGATACAGTATAGGTATACTTCCTTCCGTTATCGACGATTATCAACAATTATCGAAGATTATCGCTGTATATATTAATGTACCTATTTGCAATTTCGCAATAATTTTCAAATTTCATTGCTATTACACGTACGTGAAGTTGGCGAGTTGGCCCACCCCCTTTAGAGTAGCGACTTAATATCTTCACCAATATTTTGCGAGTTATTTGCGAGAATTTGCGAGTTCACTTTTAGAATTTGTGAGTTTGCCGTTTATGATCAGCAAGCAAAATAAAAATGGGTGGGCCAATTTCACGCACGTTGCTATTGCCTACATTTTACATTACTATTTTATTTTATATATACCACAACATATATATTGCTTAAAAATTAAGACCATTGGTTTCCAAACTTTTTTATTGCGGAAATGTCTTTTGGCGGAAACGGGAATCGTACCTTTTTCGTTTTTGGCGGAAAAGGGCTATGGCGGAAACGGGTAACTCCCACTGTAAGTACCTAAGTTTTTAATTTCAAAATATCATATTTTTATATATTTGTATTTAAGTATATTAAGTTTTTAAGTTATAAAAAAAGTTGTAAATTAATTTAAAATACATTTTGGATTAGAAATAAAGTTTTAAAATTAGATGTTTAATTTTTTTTAAGGGCATATTTTGATATTTATTGTGCATTTTTTAGTGTTTTTAAGATCATAAACATCCTAAGCCTAATAATAAATATAAATATATAAATTTTAAAGCATATTTGTGTTATAAATGCATATTTTATGGTTTTTTTGAAAATAAATGCACAAATCAGCATTTTTAAGTGCATATTTTCGAGCATAGCTATGGCATTTTCAATGCATGATTGCATATTTTTAAGAGCATATTTCATAGTTTTTTTGGGCATATAAATCCGTTCCATAGTTATGAATAATATATCGTATATTAAAAGTGAACGGGGTAAAGATAAATTAATATTAAAAGGGTATATTTATGGAACTGTTATGCTCATTTAGCAGAAAATATTCCAAGAACAAATTCTGTCGAAGGTTGGCATAATAGTTTTTCATCTACATTAATGTACCTAACCAATGTAATTCATCCTAGTATTTGGAAGTGTATTTAGGCGCATAAAAAAGAAGAATCATTAAATAAAATCTATGTTGAACAGTTTATTGCCGGGCATTCTATGGGCGTTAAAAGAAAATATAAAGACTTTGCTGAAAGGTTAAAAAATGTGTGTGATGACTATCATAATAGAATAACAGAAGATTTCTTA